>NC_061114.1:106935492-107261000 GCF_002878395.1 Capsicum annuum
CCAATATTTTAAATATTCGTAGTCTATCATTTTATCCTGTAGTAATTGTAGAGTTATAGATTTCTGTATAATAATTTATCCTAATTGTACTGTAATGTATATCTAATTCTAGATTTTCAATGTTATTTATTATCTTGTGTTGTTCTTCTCGTAGCGAGTTTTTTAAATTATATAAACTATCACATGTACTTTTTCCTAAATTTTCTAAGATTTCTTTTATCCATATTAATTTTTCTTTTAGATTCTCCACTATTTTTCTAATTCGGTTTCTATAATTAATTTCTTCATTTAGATTATCTTGATTTTCTCTAGTTTTTCTAATATATTCTAGTGTCTCTTAATCTGAATAATATCCATCTGGGTAATTATCCAGGTATAACTGTGCTATCCAATTTATAGTTTCAATTTCATAGTCTAATACTTTTTCTAATATTATTTTCTTAATATCTATAATTTCTATATCTCTAAGTATATATAAGACTAAGACTTTAAGATTATCTATCATTTAAAATTGACTAAATATTTTATTATAATATTTTGTAGTTGTTCGTTTTAATCTTATTAACTCTTTTATATTTTTACTAAGAAATTGTATATATTTTATATCTAGTTCCCAAAATTCTAAATATACATAGTTTATCATAGTTAATGTGTATATAGGTATTTATAAGAGTAATTAGGTAAGTGTGGTATGTAATTTATTCTAGCTATATAATCTTTACCGAATATTTTTTCTAATATGATTTTCCTTATATCTATTATATCTATATCCTTAATCACATACAAAATAAGTATTTTAAATTTTTCTACCATTACATCAGATAAATAATTATTCATTTTCATAAAATTGCTCTTTTCAAAATATTCTCTTCAATCATGTACATAACAAAATATGGTCATCTTAGATTACTATAAACTAGATTATTCTTAAATAACATGTTCTTCAGTCACTATTAGCATGGCAATCTGGATATTTTTCCCTTAAACAGCACCTCTACTCTGGTTACTCCCCACCACGGCTTCTTGCCTCATTGGTTTCACCTTTAGGATGGCATAGTTCTTAGGGATTTTTCTCCTTTTCCACTTTGCTAATAAACTTCTTAACATATTATTCTTCTAATAATTCTACTATAAAGTAACTAACATGAATTTATTTTATCATACAATGATTGTTGGGAATTATGAATTTAGCTATTCATAATCATAAATAAATATACCCGTTCGGGTGATTTGATATTTCTAAGGTTTGTTCCTCCATAGCTTTTTCCATTGAAATATACCTGGTTTTTAATAATTAAGAAAAATATTTGTTGTGGACAAGAGAGAGTTTTTTCTTCAACACATAAAGGCTTGCTTTGCAATGCCTTCGGTTCATCTTATTTATAGACTGAAACTTTACAAGAGTATTCATGTTTTTAAATTCTTTACAAGAGTATTCACGTTTCTAAAATTATCTACCTAGTCTATTTGACAAAAAGTCTTCTAATAAGACAAAAATTATTAATTTCTAGACTAATAATAGTCAAAAGCCTATACAAAAGGTTTCAATAATTTACGTAAAGCAAATTGTGAAAGTTTACATGTCGCTTTCACAATTTAATTGCTTGTCTTCTATTATTACTTTACTGATATCTTCTCGTTGTCGTATCTGTTGCTTTTCCATATCTCCATTATTGTTTCTTATCTTGTATCTTCCAGCTGGCGTTCTTCCTGGTTGATTTTTCTTCTATCCTAGCTGAACTTTTGGGATATCATTATCTCCTTCATTATATTTTGAACATTTATGATCTGGATATTTATGTCTAATTGTCTTGCAATATCTGGTTAATAATTCTTCTGAAATAAATTTTTCTCTGATAGCTCTGGCGATAGGTTCCATCTTTGGTTTGAGCAACATTAGAATCCATTGCCTAACAGTTTTCATATCTATTTCTCATAATTCTTTTGAATTTGAATATATTAGTACATGATTTCTTGAATAATAACTCCGTATGGGATTTTGGTTGTGGTATGTGTTTGCTAGCTCTTGCAAAATTGTAAATAGTCCGATATCCTCTTATTCGCATAAAATTTTGGTATCTCAATTCTAGGTATTTCTGGTTGTGGAATAATATCTTGTGGTATAATCATATCTCGTGTCATTCCTATCTTTACAACTTGTATGGGTTTTTTAACTTCATCATATAATATCTCTGCTGGTGCCGTGGAAATTTTTATAAAAAATAGGGTACCTTTGGTTATCCTTTTAAAAATGCTAAATGCTTCATATATTTTCGGTATAGTGGATATCTCATTTTCGTCAGAGGTATATACAGTACTGAGTAGTCGAGTAGTCCATATTCATAGCAAGTTTTAACTAGACTTGGTTTGGTTTTAAGCAAAGCAATTAGCTTATTATATCCGGTCAATTTTTGGGTTATATAGTTTGTATCTGATTTTTGGATGTTTATAGCTCTGGGGTTAGTATTTAAAAAGGTTTGTACATTATAGATATTTTCTATATATGTCCGGGCTGTGTAGTTGTAAGTCTTTTTGTCTTGGTTTAAACTATCTCATTATGTGGTAATTTGTGGGGTATAAACATGGGATCTTTTGATGTATTTGGTATATATGGTTTATCAAATAGCTTGTTTAGGTTCATATTTGTGTTTTTCCTAACTCCTTTGCTTGTACCTGCAGAAGTAGATTGATAAATGTTATGGGTTTTATGGAGTGTCCCATCGTCTCCTTCTAGCTCTGGAACTTTAATGTCTTCCGATCAACATAGCTCTACACACTGCTGAGTTAGCTGATTTGTAGCTATAGACTTCAGTTTAACTTCATTAGTCTTTAGCTTTTCTATTTCATTACCCATACTGTCCACTTTCATTGAAAGCGTAGTTAGGGTTTTGAATATCTTTTCTAGAGTATCCTCTTCTATTATATCAGTCTGTGTAGCTTTGTCTTGATATGTAATCTGCAATAACATTTTTGTTAGTACTAATTACTTCAATTATAAATGTGAAATTTAATATATTCAAGACTAGTCTCCGAATCTCTTTTGTTGTAACTGAATTTTGTATTTTCTTTGTTAACCTCCAGCGTACCTGTGTATTATCCGTTCGTACAATAAACATGTTATATACAATAGATGGCTCAAATGCTAACAAACATTTATATAATGAACATAATTCTTTCCTATTTATTTTCTATTTTATTTCTGTTTCATTGAACGTACCTGAGTAGTATCTACAATGGTGTTTTAATTTTTCTGCTTCATATCTGTATTTAAGTACTCCTCCATAACTACATTCACTAGAATCTGCTTCTACTATATATATAAATTTTCTATTTTCATCTGAAAATTGTAGTTTTGGTAATTCTTTACAAAGTAATTTTATTTTCTGAACTTGTTTTTTATCTTCTTCATTATAGTTATATTCTACATCCTTTTATAATTTTTTCCATAGTGGTTTTAAAGTTTATGCTAATTTTGAAATATATCCCTTACTTGATTTACTAATCCTAAAAATGATTGTAATTTCTTTTTTGTATCTAATTCTTCTTTCGAATTTAATATTTTTTGTACTATAGGTTGTTGCATTTTTACTCCACTCTTATCTATTTGTATTCCTAAAAATTCTATGTGATTTTTCATAATTTCATCTTTCTTTTCACTTAGACTTATTCCCAATTTTTCTATTATATCTGTAAACTATCCTAATAATTTTAAATGTTCTTCTTTAGTTTTTGTATATAATAATATATCATCTATGTATACTATACAATTAGATAATTGTTTAAAATAACTATCTATAAAATGTTGATATCTACCTGGTGCATTTTTATATCCAAATGGTAATACGTTACATTCATAAAATCCTTGTGGTACCGTAAATGCGGTTAATTCTTTAGATTCTTCTTCTAACTTTAAATGGTAAAATCCTGATTTATAATCAAATTTACTAAAATAATTATATCCCTGTATTTGTCTTATTTTTAATATCTTATTTGGTATTGGATAATTATATGTTATAGTCTTTGCATTTAAATTTCTATAGTCAATAACCATTCTACTTTTTCCTCTTTTTTGTTCTCTATGTTTATTTACTATAAATGCTGGACTATTATGTTTACTATTACTTTTTTGTATATATTATTTTTCTAATAATTCATCTATATGCATTTTAAATTCTTTTAAATCGTCAAAATTATATGTTAATGGTTTCTGGATTATTATGCTATTTTTATCTATTAATTCAATTTTTATAGTAGTTTTATGTTTTTCCCATCCTTTTAATGGATCTTCACTATATAATTGTTCTAATTTTTTCTTAATTATTTCTATCTTATTTATTGAAAATATAGTTATTTCTGTTTTATTTATCGAAAATATGACTAGTTCTATTGTATCTTCAGTATTTTTTATATTTTCTAATTGTGTAATTTTTTCACTTCCTTTTATCTAATCAGTTTTCTTTCTTATTTTATTATTAACTCTTTTTTCTCTTACTTTCTATTTTACATAGTGTTGTAAACCACCAATCTGTTCTAGTTATTATATATGGGTATAATTTATCTAAAAACGGCATCTCTAAAAGTATATCTTTTGATGTTAGTTCATAATTATAAATTTCTTCTACTGTTAATATCTTATCCCATACTTGTATTTTTACATTCCTAGCTTTATAAGTAATTAAGCTTCCTTTATTATTAAATCCTTTAACTATTATTGGTGTTTTTAATTTATCCCATTTGCTTTCTGGTAAGCAATTATATCTACATAAATTAGCTTCTGCTCCTGTATCTATCATAGGCGTATAATATCTATTTTAATATCTTTCTACTACTATCTTCATTAATACATATGTTTTTATTTTATGTTAAAGCTCTTTTTAAGAATAATTTCTCTCTGTTATATGTTAAGGTTAATTGTGTATGTTCTATATTATATGGTTTTACTCATTCTAGCCATTTTATTCCTAATATTATGTCTTCTTTTTGCATTTCTTCCTTTACTTCAAATTCTATTTTTATTTTTTCTAATTCCTATTATTATTTCTTTTTCTGCTATATTTTTAATATTTATTAAACTTCTTGGTAGATCTGGGCATATATCATTATCAGTTTTTATTTCTTCATTTTTTACTAGATATTTTGCTATATAATTTTCTTCTTGTCCTGTATTTAAGAGTATTAAATATTCTTTTTCATTTACCTTTCCTGTTATGTAATATTGGTTTAAATTATTTGTTGAATTTGTTTCATAACTTGTTCTTTTTGATGAGCTTGATGATTCTGTTTTTTCATCAGCTATTCTTTTCGTTGTACTTATTTTATCATTTATTATTTCTAGATTTTCTTCTATATCTATGTCTCTATAGCTATAATCATTATTATCTATTGTTTTTACAATTTGTTCGAATGGACTTTCTATTCGTATTTTGTTAATCTTATTTTTTCCTGTTATTTAATGTTTTGTTGTTAATACATATAAATTTTTGCATCTTGCTGTAAATATTTTACTTCCTGGGGTTAATTCTATTCCTAATATTTTTCAATATAATACTAATGGTTTATCTATATTTTTATCTGTTACTGCTACTGAATAATTTGCACTTATTATAAATTTTAATTTTTGGTATATTAAATTTCCTTTTATGGCAGTTATTATGCTTTTTTCTATAGGTTTTATAATTCTATCATCTGCTAAATATAATTTTATTGGTGTGTCTATTCCTTCTCTAAAACATGCTTTTATTAATATCTCTGTACCTCCAAGGTGTATATATTTTATTGGGTCTCTACTTTTTATATCGTTTATCTCTTTATTAATTTTTCTTTTTGTTACTAGTGGTATACTAGCTTTACCTTTTGCATATCTACAGTCTATTACATGTTCCTTTTGGCTTACTACATAATATTCTTCTTTTTTCCTAGTAAATATATTTTTTATTGTTGGTATTTTAAATATTTTTTCTACACTTAAGTCTAATTCTTTTCCTTTTATTTCATCAAATATGTTACTGTCAAATATTATTTTTTGATCTGTTCCTTCATCATTTAAATATTCTTCCTTTGTTATTATTTTTATATCTTCTTCAGTGATTTGATTCATCTATTTCACTATCTATTTCATTATCTGTTTCATTTTCTGATATTTCATATATACTATCCTCACTTTCTAATTCATAATCTACATAATCTATCTGCATATATTCTGTATTTTCTATTTTTATTTCTGATATTTGTTTATTTTTTGGATTTTTAGGTAATTTACAATCTCTAGCTAAATGTCCTAATTTTCCACAATTACAACAAGTACATTCTTTTATAGATTTCTTTTTTCTATATGGTCTTTTGTATTTATAATTTTTTACATAATATCTTTTTCTTGGTTTCTTGTATTTATATTTTGATTTTTTATGTTTCTTATATTTCTTATGTCTTTTTCTTTTCTTATAATATGTTTCTTCATATCCGAATGAGGGTGCTATTTTATTTTTGCAACATGCTAAATTTCTTATCAATGTTTTTTTCATTTTTAATTCTTCTCTATATTTTTCACATAAGTTTCTATACCATTATTGTAAAAATTTTATTCTTGCTCGTAGAGTATCTACTATTTTCGCTTCTTCCCAACTCTTTATTATTTTTGAACTAAATGGTTCGGGTAATTTATTAAAATATAGTTTTCTTATTTCTTTACTTTCTTCTATATTATATGCTCCTTTATAATAATATTCTTTAAATTCACAAGTATATTCATCTATATAACACATATTACATATTGCAAATTTTAACATTAAATTCCTATTTGTATCTTTTTCTTTATTTTGTTCTTCTTCTACTGTTGTCATACTACCAAATTCATCTTTTATATCTGTTTCATAATTTTTTAATAATTCTATAGGTGTTAGTTTAGTTGTTGTTGATGATGTTCCTTCTGTAGGTTTATTAGTTCTTAATACCTTCTAGCTATTTTCAATTAAGTTTGAAAACAATAATTTCATTGTTCCTATTAGTGTTCTTTCTATATATTCTGGTGCATCTGTTATGTTTATATTATTATCTAATAATTGTTTTGTCATATATCTTATCCATAATTGTATTGTTTTTTCTATATCTATTACACAGTCTAAGTCTAAAAAGTTATAATTTTTATTAACTATTTGTTTTGGTGTCCATTTGTTATATTCATTCTTTAGATCATATCTTTTAAACTTATTCTTATAATATGTAGGTTTTCTTATTTCTGATGTTCTAGGTATTATATTTTCATCTTCTTTTTTATCAAGAGTATTTATTTCTGTGTTGATATTTTCTAAGTTTTCTTCATTAATTACTTCTTGTTTTTCATTGATTTCTAAATTTTTTGTATTTGTCAATATTTCTGTATATGTTTCATTATCTTCTGAATCATAATTATATGTTTCTTCAACATCTATATTATTTATTTCTAATTCCTTGTTTTTTATTTCTTTATTGTTTATTTCTAATTTTTCTTTAAATTGATTTATCTCGTTTAGTAATTTTTGTTCTTTATCTTTTTATTCCTTCTCTTTTTGTCTTTCTTCATACAAATCTTTTAACAATTGTAGTTTCTTTTCTAATTCAGCAATCCTACTATTTTTAGTTTCTTCTATTTTTTGTATTTCTTCTGTAGTTTGTTGTTTTATTTTTTCTATTTCCTTTTTCCTATCTATTTCTTCATTTTCTCTTTCTATTCTTACCATAGCTGTCAATTTATCTTCTAATTTTAATTCTTCTTTTTCTAACATTAAATATAAATGTTCACCTATTTTCTTATATCTTCTTCCTAGATTAGAAAATACTATTTTTATTTTTAATCCTTCATGATTTTCATATATTTTTTCATCTATTATAAATTCTTCTTTGTTCATTTTATTGTAAATAGTTCATGTTGATATATATATATATATATATTCTAAACTATCTATTTGTGATTCTAATTTTGATATTTCATCTTTTTGTGCATTTATTGAGTTTTCACTAACTCCGGCAAATATATTATAATGTAGTCTTTCTATTCTTATTTTTAATTCTTTACGTTTTTCAGAAATAATTTATTTTAGTTCTTTGTATTTTTGTACTTTATTCATTTAAACCATATTTATAATATTTTGGTGGATATCTAAATCTGATTTTATCATAATTAGGTGGTATGTGTCTCATTCTTCTAGATTTTAAATGGATTATTAATTTTGCTTCAATACTAGATATTAAGGTAATTAGGTAGACTAATCTTTGTGGATTTTATTTTATTTTATTTAGACTTATATATTCTAAATAATTACTAATTAAAGATTCTTTAATTTTTCTAAAAGCTTCTCTGTTTTTAAATGGTCTTCTCATAATTAATCCAATCCAATCTAAATTCAAACATATATGCTACTGCTGTATTTTTTAACTGTGCTCTGATACCATTTGTAGAATACTATTATAGATGAATACATGACTATTTATAGTAAAAACCTAGTGATCATTCTCTATCATTTGTCCACTTACCCAAAATTGTTTTTACCTTGTATAAAAATGGAAATATAAAATGAATAAAGTGAGATTGTCTATCCAATAAGTTCATTAAATTTGACCATGCCTCAAGTATCCAATGAAAATTACAAAAAAGAAGATTTATTACACAATTTGACACAATACAGATATCCATGACATGTAATTAAATAAAAAGGAAGAGCTATAAAATAGCACACCCTACAAAATTTTTTAAATATATTCATGGAAATTATGAATCGTCAAATCTTTAAGAGTGAAAAAAGAAATTATGTGTTATTCCAACTGTAGTTTACTTTGGATAACTCAACCAATTTTTTGAAAATTCTGTTTCTGATTGTTGAACCATTACAAGTACATCTTTCACTTAAATATCATATTTTGTGTCAATGAATACTCAACGGAAAGAGAGGGATTCAAATCCTCGGTATGATTAACTCACACAACGGATTAGCAATCTACTGCTTTAGTCCACTCAATAATTAAGAAAGATAATTACTACATGATATAGCACATAGATAAGTTGATAAGAGAAAGAATCTTTCTTTCTATATTATATAGATATGTAAAATTTTTATCATCAATTTCCTTTATCTCTTTATCTAAAGTAAAGAATTATCTAAAGTATTTTACTTATTCCTAATCCTAAAAGAAATATAACAATGTAGAAATCCATATGTAAATATAGTATCTATATAAATAGGCCTGAATGACCCTTTCTCATAATGAGAATGTATATAAACCTATTAGGCATGTATGGTCCCTTCTCATAATGAGAATGTATATAATCATATTCTGACTTGGTTTGATATGGAATGAACTTATAATCATGGAATCGACTCGATCATCAGATTATAAGTGTAACCCTAGCCCATTCTCATTTTGGGCAGAACAAATTTACTAATTCTTTGATTCCAAGTAGTAAAAGGGATCTTGAACTTGAAATATTAACTCTCTTCTATCTAAGTGACTGCTCACCATTACACTGTTCCACAAGGAGAGCTTATGAAGGGTTAAATCAGGAGAAACTGAAACATGAATGGATGCTGACTGAACTTGACGCATGAATAAAATTTGAGGAATAGAATGTCAATAATATAGATTTACCAAAAAAGATTTGAACTGAGTATATACATGATATAGTCTGAATTTATCTGATCAGTGGGGGCGTAGCATAAGTCATGGAAACTGGGTATACTGGGGAGCATGATACGCGTACATGAGTCATGAGTTGCATGACCTGAGTCTGGAATTTCTGAGTTCATGGAACATGATTTGTAACACTGAGTGATCTAGAACTGAACTCCCTATACTGGGAACTGAAAGAGCACACGATTCTATGGAATGCGTGTGAATATAAAGTGTATTCAAGAAATTTGAGACATGAAGCATGCATAGGCATTATGCTGACTAAAGTGCGAAGCTTTACGCTGAGATAAGGATGGGTCGGGAATCGTCTTCCTTAACTACTTTTCTATACATACTGGCACTATTACTAAAATCTGAGAGCCTGACTTGGGTACTTGATCTACCATCTCTCCCTTGGCTTTAAACCATCATCATAAGTCTGTGAACACTAAACTAATGTCTAAACTGAACTACAATATCATCACATGCTTACACTCTGATTAGAACACGCTTTCCTTACTAAACACATCATCTGCCCTTGTTTCCCTCACATACTACTAATATCACATTCACACCTTCATGCTTAATTTCAAGTCAATAAACTTAAATTTCTGACTCACACTGTTCAAGCCTACTGATTCATTCTGGCATAACTATCCCATGAATACATAGTTTGTTCAATCTGGATATCTTCATCCCAACTCTACTACTGCTATAATCCTAGTTTTATGCTTCTAACTCTGGGTCACATTCTATTATAAGATTCTGAGAAGGGATCGGATCTGATGGCATATCTAAATCTGGGTTCGAGAACAAGTTCTCATGATCACGAATGAAATCTGTACAACTTTGGAACATAACTTAACTAATGGGATACAGTATGAGAAAGCCCTATCTTTAGGACTTGAGCTTCACTATTTCCATTACCTTGAAAATAAGGTAAAGTTGACATGAGAGGAGCATGATGTGAATCTGCATGGGTTCCCTAGAGAACCTTGCTATAGCACGATCTGAGACATAAAAAAAAGGAAACTGTTCCTAAAACATCTCATATCCTCCTGCACATAAGTATGGTGTACAGCACATACATGTACAAGACTCTACTAGATGCGGCTTTTAGACTTTCTAGGACTCTATTGAACCTTAGGCTCTGATACCAAGTTTGTAACACCCTAATTTTTCTGAACCAAAATACTACATGGTGCTGATGACCCCAAAGGACCACAATCTAATCCATGACTAATATCTGTACCTGTATACTGCATAATATAACATAAATATACTAAAACATGTACTGAATGTCCATAAGGTTCAAATCTAAATAATACAAAATGTTTGATAAAAACAATGTCTGAAAAAGGTATATTAATACCAAAACAAAACTGAAATATCTGTTTGACTTGCTGTAGTCTAAAAGCCTCTAAACTGTCTGAATAAAGAGTTAATGGAACATGTCTCCAACTAACTCCATCTAACAACTGAAATAAACTAAAATGATAAATAAAGTAATAATTATATCATCCTTGAATGAGAAGGACTCACTGCAACTCTGAACACTGGAATGCTATTGTTGATCTGGAGCTCGCGTCTTTGAACCTATGGTGTAGAACAAAAGAAACACCATTGCGCAAATGCGTCAGTACATCTGAATGTGCTGAGTATGCAAGTGAGGTAAGCTAAATACAAAGGGTTTACATGCACGAATAATGCTGACTGATATGAACGTGAGAATACATACATCCATACGTAACTATAACTGAACTCATGGAGATACTGACTACTGAGTCTGAATACTGACAACATAAGTTTACTGATACTGAGATACTAAAAGACTGAGTTTACTGATATCAATATATGAATCACTAATAAGTGAGGAACTGATACTGTATTGTTGAATACTGAAGGATTTAAACTATATTACTGATACATGAATAACTATTTATGATAGTTCTAATTATGAAGAACTGGCCTGATTGACTGTATCTAGTAATATAATTATAAAGAATAAGTTTAATTGACTGTATCTAACAGCCATGAATATGAAGAACTGATATGCTTGACCGTATCTGAAAGTCATGAAAGTGAATACTGGTAGCATAAGTTTATTGATATTTAATATAACTGATAGATGAGTTCTGATAGCTGATAACATGAGTTTTGACAACTGATGTAAATAATAATATGAGTTACTATATCTGATAGCCCTGCTACTAAATGTTGATAGCCTGGATGACTGTATCTGATAGTCTTAAATCTGATGGAACTATCTGAGTCTCGTACTGTATCTGAGTTGACTGTATCTAACAGTCCTGATATACTAAAATCTGAAAAACTATTTGAGTTCTTTACTGAGACTGGGTGACTGTAGCTGACAGTCCTGAAATCTATAACTGAAACTATGGGAGGTAGTTGTTTACCCGATATGCCCCAATAACACATATAGCTAACTTGGGGTCCAATCTCTGCCCAATTGAAGGGGTGTCAATACTGCGTTACTGGTAAGGACAGCTGTGAGAACCCTATACTAGCAGGTACTCAAAATGAGAATGGTGGGAACCCTAAACTGACAGGTTAAGACACCTCATCAACCCTAAACTGACAGGTAGATGTCTCAAACTAT
Organism: Capsicum annuum; assembly: GCF_002878395.1. Taxonomy (NCBI): domain Eukaryota; kingdom Viridiplantae; phylum Streptophyta; class Magnoliopsida; order Solanales; family Solanaceae; genus Capsicum; species Capsicum annuum. Next base: position 106,947,752 of record NC_061114.1, read on the forward strand.
GCTGGCTACGTAGTTCTGGAACATAAGGATTGCTTCTAAGAACCACACCCTAAACTGACAGGTGAGTTCCCATCCTTGGGTTCTTTCGGTGATAACTTCTACTCCTATCTTAAGAGACTAAACATAAATAACTGACTGTACTGAATAACTGAACTGAAATGATTTTTAGTTTACTGAGTTCTGTAGCTGATGGAATAAAATTGATATCTAATAGCTAACTGAGTTCATGAGTGTCAAAACCCGAACCAGGGCCCTGGCTGTAACGAGCATTCCGAACCATGAAGGCCTGAAACACCTCAATCTATCTGGTAATCATGGACATAATTCATATGATAATAAGATTTACGGAAGATACACAATATTACAGAAAACAAGGTCATAAATCAAATGAAATCAACAAAGGGGAAATAATGTCCCACAACATCTATCGACATCTGAACAACCGTCTGCGAAATCTCTAATACATGACTGAAACAAATTACTGTCTGAAAACTGGGACAAGGCCCCCAGTAGACCCAAAATTACTAAATGATAAATGAACTGAAAGACATCAGGCCTTCCAAAATATAGAAGGCTCACCACATGATTCTGCAAATTTGTCGGAAGAGATCTACTGGTTATCTGGACCCCTAAACTGTGCCTCAAAACTTGGGAGGGAAGGGGGTCAATACAAAAGTACTGGTACGCAGAGAAATCAAAAACAAAATATAATATTTTTTTTCAAATATAGGTGAGAGCCATAATAAAGCATATCCATATCAAATCATTTGAAAACACATGGGCATAATGTAATAGTTTTCAACAACAATGTAATGTAGCTGAGCTAGGTGGAATACCCTACATATAACATTTACACCAACTGTCAAATCTCGGTTGCCACCGAGATTAGAGTATAAGTGAGGGGAAGACACACAAGATCACATAGCAGGGTGTCTCGACCTAATAAAGTATAGTAGTGCCCAAGATCACTTAGCCTAGGCTCTTAACCATAGTCCCAATTTAGGAATAACATATAGTCAAGTACACAAGATCACTTAGCCTGGTACCAAATCCCCATGTCAGCAAACACGGTTTCCAGAGATGAACCCTTACACTCAAACGCCTTCTTCGGGCATCCACCTATCTCATATAAAATCAATGCATCAAACTCCATTTAATTCAATCACATATCTTATTCTGTAGGGTTTTGTCATACCCGACTTGCAAGCTATCAATATCATATCATTCTTTCATGTAACCATTATATTCATCATATTTCAACATAATAACCCTCTCATTGCAAGTCAAAACCATGACCATTTTCAAAATATTTCATATCACGTTTGTCAAGATAATTTCAAACATTTCACATTATATGAGAATTTAAAACGAGATCATATAAAAAGAGGGGTTTCATATAATTCATGCTCTTAAGTTAACATCTTTTTGGAATACATGCATATACATATATCATTTATCAAACCACTACGGGAATAGGCCTAAAGACCAAATCAATATAATAAAACATTTAAAACGGGATTATATTCATAATTTCAAAACCTCCATTTTTAAAACATGAATTTTTAAGCCCATGAGATTTTTGAGATAACCCTACGTACCTCTATATGCGAAGATGATAGGTGTTTCTTGAAGCCTACGTTCTGAGGATTCCAAATATGCAATTAGTTTCAAAAACCCATGGTTGAATCTTAAGTTGCTTGGGTTTTTATTTTGAAACCCTAAAGAGAGTTCTTGAGCAATTTTGATGAACGAAGGTATATTTTGGGGTATTTGGGAACTGAATTTCATGTTTATGGCTAAATAAGGTGGGAAAAGGACCATTTTGCCCCAAAAATAGAGTGTTTAAGCCACTTGAGTAATAATATATAGGACACACACCTTATCGCATAATATAGGTTGTGCGGCGCACTCTTTATCGCACACATCAGGTTGTGCGTCGCACACCTTATGGCATAAGTTAGGGTGTGCATCGCACACCTTATGCTGCACAACATACTCCACTTTGCAAAGCCATAACTTCTTCCTCGGGTGTCAGATTTTTGTGAAATTGGTATCTTTGGAAAAATAATTCGAATACGTTTCATTTGATATATAGAAGTCACTCTAATTAAATATATACAAAGAGTAATGGTCGATTAAATTTGACCTAAGTTTCAACGCTCACTAAAATTCAAACGATAGGAAAACTTTCACCTTGTCCTTGAGCTTGGGGCTCTCTATGATCTCAATTCATGCTCAAATAGGTTTCCACACTACATAATTTATTCACACACTAAAATTGCATTGGATTTATGGCCTTTGGAACCTTTACGTGAATAAAATGATGATTTTAGTTCTCGTCCGAAATGTGGGGTGTTACATTATCTCCCCCTTGGGATCATTCGTCCTCGAATGATGGGTAGGAACTTGTTGAAGCTTAAAGGTATGGAATAACGCGGACATGATGTGACTTTTAAGAAAGGACATAACTGATCTGAAATATTTGAACTTCTATAGTGAAACTGAATTCTGAGCTGACTTGACTTTTTCTTGCTTCAAGAAGCTGATTCGTGCTGAAAATTTGGGATTCCCTTGAAATATTCATGATCCATTCATACATATTGAAATTAGGAGGTGATAAATTATACAAGTACGAATCATAAGACATCAAGACTTAGATTGTACAAGAGTATTACACTATCTGAGCTGAAATACTTGAAATTTTTTTGAGATTATACGCTGAACTCTTATGCACCGAGTCATGAATAGATAGCTAAATCTGAAACATGATGCTTGGAATGAACTGAACTCACAATTTATATGGATAGAATAGATTATATCTTGGGAATGGCCATACTCATGAGACTTCGGATAGTAGGACTGGGTGAAAAGGTGGAAAAACCATAGTAACTTGTCTGCCTGACTGTTAAACTGAATTACAAACTGAATTATACCAGACACTTATACTCAACTGGAGTATCTCTTCAACACTCTCTCTAAAGAAGTTATAGCAGTAATAGAAAGCCACAAATCTTGGGTATGGATTACATAAGACATCTAACTAAGGGAAATCACAACATTTACACTATTCTGCAGTCTGGAATATAGACATATAACTCATAAAGTAGGATAGAATTTCCAGGCCTTAGTCAATGCGACTTCTTACTTTAAAGATTAGAACACTCCTTGAATACTCCCTTAACTGTACTATTACCCGTAGATACCACATTCATTTGATCCAACTTATTTGTTCTCGTATTTGCATTTATAAATCTTTCTACTAATGTCTATAGTAACTTAAATCCTCTTCAATGTGATCAGGCCTAACTCCAACTCGCAAAATACTACATGCCACTCCACGATACAAGTCTAAACCATAAGATTCCACCTTCTATATCTCTTTAAAGATCACACCCTAAGCCTATCATGCCTTACCACTTCAATGTCTAACTCTGAACTATTACTACGAAGTCGCTAGCGCATATAGCGTTCCTTAACAAAAATTCCAACATGTCATTCAAGCCTATCTCTATAACCACCTATGAACTTCAAAGTAAACACTCATAAACACACACTTCACATATTCTACTAATAATCTATTGATGTAGCTCCCATACGCTACCCCAAGAACATACACACACACACCTTTCAGCTAACCATCATATGCATCAAAGACTTGGCCCCAACCTTACTTCGCACTTATGGCCTTATCTAAAATAAGCATACTATGATCTTCCACCAACTAGAAACATTTACTCATCACCACTACCATCATATAAAGAGGAGTCACTAAAGATTAGAACATAAGATCTTGAAGCATGGAAGGATGTTATATGAAACTTGACACTTAACTGTGGCCTGGGGAATAGCAAATCAACATCCGGGATTTATCAAAGAAAAAAATCTGAATTGGGTTATACATGGCTATGAACTATATTCCACCAATCGTAAAGAGTATAGCATGAATTATGGGAACTGAGCACACTATAAAGCGTGAATACATGAGTCATGATCTACATGACCTTAATTTAGAGTTCATAACATATGGAATGTGATTCTAACGGCTGAATGAACTGAAGTTCCTCATTTAGGAATCTGGAAGAGCGCGTGATTTTCTATCATATACATGAACATGAACTATGATCATGGAACTGAAACGTGAGGTATGAGTAGGTATTCGGATAACTGAAAAATACTAAGAACGAAATGGGTTGAGCTTTACTCTTCCCTTCTGATGTTCTATGTCATACTGACATCACTACTAGAATCTGAAAGCCTGACTTGGTTATTCGCTCTATCATCTCCCCCTTAGCTTCAAGCCATTATATTAAGTTTGGGAGATCTCTTACTAGACTCTAAACTGAAGTACACTCACTACACTCTGGGGTCTGGAAAACTACTATACACGTATATCACGGCACTTAACCTGAATTACTACACCTAAAAGTGGAAAACCCACTGTTAATACTACCTTCTGAGATACACTTTATCATTTTATAGATCCAGTAGTCATCATATAATACTTGCATACTTACTAACTTCGGGTCTTCATGGATATCCCCATAGTCGGAGTGCACACCCTCAAGTGCTTTAACTCTTATTTCTATTAGTTCAACCTTCAAAAACTCAAACTTAGAATCTACAACTCAACATGGATATCACCAAGCCTTCAATGAATCATACTACTTCCGACATAGCCAACCAATATCGCGACTCCAAACTTACATCTCTCTACTATGAGAATCAAGATCATATAAAAAGGATCAACGCTATCAATCAAAACTCCTTAACTTAGCTATTTAGAACACCATATACCATCTAACTAGTCTTTCTCCACCTAGAAACTCGACGGTACCACTCGTCACACAAAATGTGTAATAGTCTTAGAAAATACCACAACCTCAAATCACCTTGGGCATACTTCTACATTATATATGGAACATCATACTTCACTACAAATCAAATAAACTTAAGCTCTTGCATATACCATTCAAGCCTATTAGATTACTTCCATAAAACTAGTATCATTAACCAAGAAATCATCACATCCACCTTCATGGATATCAATTATTCAAAACTTAATGTCTAGTGCTAAACATGATTTACAACCCAACCTTACACATGATTCTCACTTGGATACCATGAAATAGACATCAAGAAACACTAGTACACTAGAACTTCTAAACAACAAATAATTGATTTTGACGTTACGGTCTTCCTTATCATAACTCATTAGCACGCACTATGTTCTCATTAGCACGCACTATGTTAACACATCAAGCCTACTAATTTTTTCCCACAAAACATACATCATTAATCTCATGCCACTATTTTTACCACCATATTCTACATTAAATTCAAGCATATAGTCCTGTATCAATCATCTATCACTACTGAAAAATGCAACATAATATGCTAGTCCATAAAATTTTGGACATATTGTACAAGTGCCTCAAAAATCACTACATACCTTCTTACAAGTAGTACTAGTTTACAATTATTAATGAAAAGAAGGTCAAGGGGTAAAGTTACATAATAGACATGATCAACCTTAATCTTATATTATATCCCCATACAATATTTTCTACTTATACGGATTTCCCACCTTATACTTACTTACCCAAACATACATTTAAACTACCTTCAAATTCCACAAACAACCATGAGTCTATACTTACAACTTACTGGCTAATATAGCCATTTTCACACTTTAAGCAATCGACAAATCACCCTAACTAATAACTCCTTCTCTACCTTCTACTAAACTAACACACAAGGACAAATCACCTCTTTACCAACTCAATCTCGTGCAAACAAATTCAGCTATATATATATATTAAACCAACACAAGAACAACAATTTGGACAACAAGTTGCTAGTGAATCGATATAGGCCTCACATGGCTTCACTAGACTTTGATTTTGTATTTTGAACAAGAAAATGAGATGAATGACAAGTCAACTATGCTAGTGAATCGAAAGAGCCCCACACGGCTTCGCTAGACTTTATTTTTTTCAACAACACCTTGATGACAAGATTATATGAGATAGAAATTTAATATGCAATATCCAATGAACTAAGAATACACATCTTACTCTATATAAATAAAATCGGAGTCAAACACTTCCTCCACACACTACTATACCATCCACACATGCTACTAGTTGCCACATTAGTCTATCACCATAAGGGGGTAAATCATTCTCGAACATCGATTATTCAACTAAAATATTCACTTACACAAAAGTCACCCTCGCTCTGACTTCTAACTTTGTGACTTCACAACACCAACTTTTTGGTCTAATTTCACTACCAATAGGTCATGACAACAACACTTTAATGTATACTACTATTCGGGTAGAAATACAGTTCCAACATTCTACTACACATCATCTCCCCTTAAGAAAGACATTTGTAACATAAATTTAAAGGGGACTAAATGCAATTAATACCTCAAGCTGAAAAGCACGATTCCATCAGGATCAATATTTACATTGAAATCAATACACATTGAAGCACTAACAGACTCTTCTCAAGTCCTTGAACAAATTTTAACTCTTATATGGTTCAATTAGAAAGGACCATACCATTTAGATTCTAAACTTCTGCACTTAAATCACCTTAATAATGAGACATATCTGAAGACATTAGAGTAAGGAAAGAATTTGGGATGACTTTTTTTTTTACTTTCGTATGGGTGACACCATAGCACGAATTAAAGCATGAAAGAGGAACATTCTAACTCTATTGCATGAACTAGAACATGAAGAAAGAGAGATATTTCTAAATACCTAGTAGCCTCCTGCTTATAAGTGTGGGACACTACATACCCATAAATAAGACTCTACCCAACATAATTTTGCAGACACCTTGGGACCATGAATCATGCTTTGATACCAAGTTTGTCACGACCCGAATTGGGGCCCTGGCTGTGACGAGCATTTCAAACCATGAAGGCCCAAAACACCCCTATCTATCTGGTAATCTTTCACATAATTCATATGATAATAAGATATGCGGAAGATACATAATATTATGTAAAACATGGTCATAAATCAAATGAAATCAACAAAGGGGAAATAATGTCCCACAACATCTATCGATATCTGACCAACCGTCTGCGAAATCTCTAATACATGACTGAAACAAATTACTGTCTGAAAACTGGGACAAGGCCCTCAGTAGACCCAAAACTACTAAATGATAAATGAACTGACAGACATCAGGCCTTTCAAAATATAGAAGGCTCACCACTTGATTCTGTAAATCTGTCGGAAGAGATCTATTGGTTATCTGGACCCCTAAACTGTGCCTCCAAACCTGGGAGGGAAGGGGGTCAGTACAAAAGTACTGGTACACAGAGAAATCAAAAACAAAATATAATATTTTTTTCCAAATATAGGTGAGAGCCATTATAAAGCAGTTCCATATCAAATCATTTGAAAACACATGGGTATAATGTAATAGTTTTCAACAACAATGTAATATAGCTGAGCTAGGTGGAATACCCTACATATAACATTTACACCAACTATCAAATCTCGGTTGCCACCGAGATTAGAGTATAAGTGAGGGGAAGATACGCAAGATCACACAGCAGGGTGTCTCGACCCAATAAAGTATAGTAGTGCCCAAGATCACTTAGCCTGGGATCCTAACCATAGTCCCAATTTGGGAATGGCATAAAGTCAAGTACACAAGATTACTTATCTTGGTACCAAATCCTCATGTCAGAAAACACGGTTTCCAGCGATGAGCCTTTACACCCAAACGCCTTCTTCGGGCATCCACCTATCTCATGTAAAATCAATGCATCAAACTCCATTTAATTCAATCACATATCTTATTCTGTAGGGTATCGTCATACCCAGCTTGCAAGTTATCAATATCACATCATTCTTTCAGGAAACCATTATATTCATCATATTTTAATATAACAACCCTCTCATTGTAAGTCAAAACCATGACTATTTTTAAAATATTTCATGTCATGCTTATCAAGATGATTTCAAATATTTCATATCATATGATAATTTAAAACGAGATCATATAAAGAAAGGGATTTCATATAATTCATGCTCTCAAGTTAACATCTTTTAGAATACATGCATATACATACATCATATATCAAACCACTACGGGAATAGGCCTAAAGACCAAATCAATATCATAAAACATTTAAAACGGGGTTATATTCATAATTTCAAAATCCCCATTTTTAAAACATGAATTTTTAAGCCTATGAGATTTTTGAGATAATCCCACGTACCTCTATTGGCGAAGATGATAGGTGTTTCTTGAAGCCTACGTTCTGGGGATTCCAAATATGCAATTAGTTTCAAAAACTCATGATTGAATCTTGAGTTGCTTGGGTTTTTATTTTGAAACCCTAAGGAGAGTTCTTGAGCAATTTTGATGAATGAAAGTGTATTTTGGGGTATTTGGGTATTGAATTTCATGTTTATGGCTAAATAAAGGTGGGAAAAGGACCATTTTGCCCCAAAAACAGAGTGTTTAAGTCACTTGAGTAATAATATATGCGGCGCACACCTTATCAAATAATATATGTTGTGCGGCACACTCTTTACCGCACACATTAGGTTGTGCGTCACACACCTTATGCATAAGTTAGGGTGTGCGTCGTACACCTTATGCTGCACGACACACTCCACTTTGCAAAGCTATAACTTCTTGCTCGGGTGTTAGATTTTTTCAAAATTGGTATCGTTGGAAACATAATTCGAATACCTTCCATTTAATATATAGTAGTCACTCTAATTCAATATATACAAAGATTAATGGTCGATTGAAGTTGACCTAAGTTTTAACGCTCACTAAAATTCAAACGATAGTAAATATTTCAACTTGTCCTTGATCTTGGGGACCTCTATGATCTCAATTCATGCTCAAATAGGTTTCCACACTATATAATTTATTAACACACTAAACTTGCATTGGATTTATGGCTTTTGGAACCTCTACGTGAAGAAAATGATGATTTTTATTCTCATCCAAAATGCGAGGTGTTACAATAAGATTACTGATCTTACTGAGTACTGAGTTCATGACATTTCTGAGAGTACTAAATTATAGAGATTTCTAAAGTTACTGGGTTTAGAGATTTCTGAGATTATCTGAGATTAACTGAGTACTGAGATTTCTGAAATACTAAGATAACTGAACTACTGTGATTGATGAGATTTCTGAGTTTTTCTGAGTCACATGACTGACTGAATTCTGTAGATCTTGGCTTGACTAATAATGTGATAACATGACATGGATCTAGGCACACAACTATATTTTATAGGTACAAGTACCCCCAGGACTCGATGGACTGTTACTGACACAACTTGACTTTCTTGAGTACATGACCATCAATAACAATCCATAATACTTGAGTGAGGGATTTCATGAAGTAAATGATCATCATAATATCTATGTAATGCCCCGGAAAATGGGTCCCGGAGCATCACACGGTGCTTGAGGCTACAAATAGCCCCAAGCTAACGCTTTGAGCCTTTTTCATTCAGTTCAACATAAATCAATGGGGTTTCTATAAATAATCCTCAAATATCAACAGTGTAATAATCATCAAAGAATAAAAGAATTTCAGAAAGATAACAAAATATGACTTATTAGTCCACTCCCAACATCTATACTAGTCTGACAAGCCTCTAAGAAAATCAATAAAACCAGCGAGCCATTGAGACATGCCCTAACTGACTCATACTCAGTTATCAAATGTAAACGATTCCGTGAAACCAACATCAGACATCACGCCCTCAGAACATGAGGACTCACCACAACGGAGAATGTAGAACAGTATGCCCAAAGAATCACTGTCGAACCTGGAACTGAGCATCTAAACCTATATTCCGAGATAATGCAGCCCACATCCAAAGAGTGGGTCAGTACCATGGAAAGGAATCGAGTATATGGGGGTGTATGCAGTTGTATAAACATCATCATCATAAATATTTATAAGAAATATGCAGGATGTATGAAAGACTCACATAGCCCAAAGAAAATCATCAAAATCATGAGAGGATAAAATAAGTACAATAACATATGTGAGTCATCATATAATTTGTCAATCAATTTCAGTTCATCAAGAATATCAATTCTCATAATGTAAATATCATTTAAATCTTTCGAAAGAATAACTTTCACAATTCCACGTTCAAATCACTTCACCATTCACCATAGACTCAAGGAAACACACACACACTGGGAGATCCTATAATCGACATAAATCATGTGAGCTACATGAAGTTCAATGTATAACCCACGTTGGGGAGAGCCGTCCTATCCTTGCCATTGGAGTAGGACTATCGATATCAAATCCACACAAACTAGTGATCACTATATAAATCAGCCTCAGGCTCAGTCCTATGGGGGTACGTAGTTCTAGGGAAGTAAGTCGCTTTATACCTCCCACTCAGTGCTAAAGATTTCTTCCAGACTTAACTCAGATCATTTCAAAGACAATCCACAACAAAACAATTTAAGTAATATATATAAATATACATCGGGAGCCATCATGCTTTCCATCAATCAAAATCAACCACGTTGTAGATTTCTTTCACACTCGAGTTCAAAACAACTCCATTAAGACCAAAAGGTCAAATCATTCAAAATATCTCAAACATTCAACATCAACGTGCTTATAACACACACTTTCTAAAAAAACACAATTTCCAATGGGGATTCATAACCCAAATATCAAAATCATGATAAATATCATTCAAGATTCATGCTTTATATCTCCACACATGTAAATTTATCTTTCAAAATCATAAACTTCAAGATTTTATAATAATCATCATAAGATATGGGTTCATGCTTTAAATTCATAAAAATCAAATAAAAATCATGCCTTTGTAACGAAAATTACTTTTGGGCACAAGAACGAAAGAGAGTTCTTGTTGAAAAACCCCACATACCTTGAATGATGAACTTTAGATTGATACTCATTTTTGAGATGTTAATCGTTCTTTTGAATGATGGTTCTTGGAGTTCTTGAACTAGGAACTTGGAATCTTGAATAAATTTGCAGAATTAATGGTGAGCTTTGGAGGTTCTTGAAGTTGGATGTAGGAGCTTAGGGTTTTCTTTTTGAAGAAATTTGATGAAATATAACATATAATACTTCTAATATGCTTTAATATAGGGTTTGGATGGATTTTGGGTGGGGGGAATGAGCAAACGCCCGTAAAAATCAAATAATTCTCGAATCTGTCCTTTGGTGGACTGTTTTGATAGTTTGAAGTAGATCAACCATAACATTTTACTTCGATATCCAAATTAGATGAAACTAATTTCATTAGAAAGAAGACTCTCATATATTTCCGTTGATATATAGTATCTCACCCAGATCATTGTGTACGAAGAGTTATGATCATTTGAAGTTGACCCAAAAATTTGCTTTTGGTAGGCTGAAGTGGATCGACCATAACTTTTTGTTCTGATAGACAAATTGGATAAAACCAATTTCATTGGAAAGAGGACTCATAGAGCTTTCCGTTGATATATAGTAGATTACCCAAATCATTATGTACAAGGAGTTATGATTGTTTAAAGTTGGAGAAAAAATACACCAGGCCTCAGTACTTTTTCCTGCACGTTTTACTGTTCACTACTATTCACGATTCGATTAGAATGTTCATAACTTGTCGCTTAGGTGGCCGTTTTGGATGATCCACATATCTTTTGAAATCTTATTCAATACTATACGCAATGGTGGATTATAATCTTAGACATTCCGCACGAAAAATTTATAATTCATTCTAGAAGATAGAATCCAACACATTTACGCACAAAATTTCAACGAAAAATTTCTCAGGGTATTACATCATCCCCCCTTGAAAACATTCGTCCTCGAATGATGCTAGACATGCCAAGATTAGATAGGGAATAGAGAATATAGCTGAAACCATTCGTTAGACTCATCACCTCATTGTTTCTCATTCCGAATGCAACATAGAATGCATAAATTCAAGAAACTATAGCTGAACACATAATAAATGACAGCTGAACTGCTGCAACTTTTATCAAGAGTGCATGATTTAGGAAAGAACGGTACCTTCAACTTGATCAGAGTTCGCAGAACATAGGTGCGGGTACTTGGATCGCATATCCGCCTCAGCTTCCCAAGTTGCACCTCAACAGATTGGTTTCGCCACAACACCTTGACCAAGGGAACTTCTTTGTTCCTTAGTCTTCGGACACTGAAATCAAGAATCTCAATAGGAATCTCATCAAAAGAAAGATTTTCTTGAATGTCAGCACTCACAGAGGAATCCACTACCACAGCATCGCTAATATGCTTTCTAAGCATGGAGACATGGAATATTGGATGAACACAGGACAACTCAGAAGGCAACTCGGCCTCATAAGCTACCTTACCAACACGGCTAAGAATTTTGTAAGGACCAACATAACGGGGACTAAGCTTCCCCTTTTTTTCGAATCTCTTCACCCCTCTCATGGGTGAAATTTTTAGATACACTAGGTCACCTACTTCAAACTTAAGGTCTCTCCTTCTAACATCCATATATGACTTCTGACGACTTACGCAGTTTTCAACCTTTCCCTAATCAACTTAACTTTTTCCATAGCCTCAAATACCGAATCAGGACCACTCACAACCACTTCACCCACCTCGAACCAACCTATGGGTGATCTACACTTCCTCCATATAAGGCTTCAAATGGAGCCATGCCAATACTAGAGTGGAAACTGTTATTGTAAGCAAACTCTATCAACGGTAAGTGATCATCCCAACTTACCTTAAAGTCAAGTGCACAAGCTCTTAACATGTCTTCTAAGGTATGAATGGTCCGCTCATCCTGACCATCGGTCTGCGGATGAAAAGCAGAACTCAAAAGCACTTGGGTACCAAGACCCTTCTAAAAAGCTTTCCAAAATTGCAAAGTTAACTGAGTACCCCTTTTCGAAATGATAGACAAGGAAACTCCATGCAGTCTGACTAGCTCTCGGATATACAATCTAGCGTAATCTTCAGTAGTATATGAAGTATGAACAACCAAGAAATGAGCAGACTTAGTCAACCTATCAACCACAACCCAAATGGAATCATCATGGTGTCAGGAAGGAGGTAAACCACTCATGAAGTCCATATTTATCTCTTCCCAATTCCAGGTGGGAATACTAAACTCTTGCATCATACCACCAGGTCTTTGGTGTTCAACCTTAACCTATTGGCATGTTTCACACTTAGCTACAAACGCTGCTATATCTTTCTTCATGCCACTCCACCAATAGATTTCCTGCAAGTCTCGATACATCTTGGTGGCACTAGAATGAATAGAATATCGTGCCCCATGTGCTTCATCCATAATCCTCTGTCTCAGATCATCAACATTTGGGACACACAATCTACCCTGCAATCTCAACACACCATCTCCCCCTTAGGAGAAAATCTCTACTTTTTGGTCCTTGACTGACTCCTTCAGTCTGACCAAACTAGCATCTAAGTATTGCTTTTCCTTCACTTCCGAAACCAAAGAGGATTCGGAACTACTCTGAACCCTTATACTACCTTTAGCAGAGTCAAACAACCTAACCCCCAATATAGCCAAATGATGTACATCACGAGCCAACTCTTTTTTACCTTCTACCATATGTGAAACACTACCCATGGACACTCTACTTAGGGCATCCGCCACAACATTGGCCTTGCCCGAATGGTACGACACACTCATATCATAGTCCTTTAATAATTCTAACCATCGTCTCTGCCTAAGATTCAATTCTCTCTGGGTAAACACATACTACAGACTCTTATGAGCAGTGAAAACATCAACTACAAATAGTGTCTCCAGATTTTCAAAGCAAACACAACAGCAGCCAACTCAAGGTCATGGGTGGGGTAATTTTTCTCATGGGGTTTCAACTGTCTAGAAGCATAAGCTATCACCTTACCCTTCTGCATCAATACGCAACCCAACCCAACTCTCGAAGCATCACAGTACACCATAAAACCATCAACACCATCAGGCAAAGTCAAAACAGGGACTGAAGTGAGTCAAGTCTTCAACTCCTGAAATCTATTCTTACAAGATTCGGACCACAAGAACTTCACTTTCTTTTGGGTCAACCGAGTCATAGGAGACTCTATAGAGGAGAAACCCTCAACAAAACGGCGGTAATAGCCAGCTAAACCCAAGAAACTTCAGATATCTGTCGGAGAAATAGGTCTAGCCCAATTTCTAACAGCTTCGGTCTTTTGGGGATCAACTCTAATACCGTCGGAAGAAATGATATGACCCAAAAAAACAACTGACCTTAGCCAAAACTCACACTTACTGAACTTGGCAAACAACTTGTGATCTCTATGGGTTTGCAAGACAGTTTGGAGATGATCAGAATATTCATCCTCACTACAAGAGTACACCAGTATACCATCGATGAACACTATGACAAACATATCTAGATATAGACTAAACACTCGATTCATGAGGCCCATGAAAGCTACTAGGGAATTAGTTAACCCGAAAGACATAACAAAAAACTCAGAATGGCCATAACGAGTTTAGAAAGTGGTTTTCGGGATGTCACACTCCCTAACTTTGAGTTGATGATAGCCGAAATGAAGGTCTATCTTTGAGAAATAACTTGCACCTTGCAATTGGTCATAAAAATCATCTATTCTCGGAAGGAGGTACTTATTTTTTATGATGGCTTTATTCAGTTGGCGGTAATCAATGCACATACGCAAAGAGCCATCTTTGTTTCTCACAAACAACATAGGAGCACCCCAAGGAGAAACATTGGGCCTTATGAAACCCTTATCTAGTAGATCTTTGTGTTTCTCTTTCAACTCCTTACGTTCTACTGGGGCCATACGGTAAGGAGGAATAGAAATGGGCTGAATATCGGGAAGAAAATCAATCTCGAAATCTATCTCTCTATCAGGAGGTATCCCTGGGAGATCATCTAGAAAGACATCAGAAAACTCATTGACGACGTTAACAGACTGGAGAGTTGAAGTCTCAGACTTAGTGTCTTTGACTCTAACCAAATGGTAAACACACCCCTTGGAAATAAGCTTTCTAGCTTTGAGGTAAGAGATAAAATGACTCTTGGGTGACACAGAATTCCCAGACCACTCAAACACGGATGTACCCAGAAACTAAAACTTGACCACTCAGGTCCAACAATCAATAGAGGCATAAGAAGAATACAACCAGTCCATAACCAGAATCACATCAAAATCTACCATGTCTAACTCAATCAGATCAGCCAACAAGACTCTATGAAGAACGGTAATAGAACACTTTTTATACACTTTCTGGGCAACAGTCGAATCACCTACTAGGGTAGAAACTAGGATAGGCTCAGGTATAATCTTAGGACTCATTTCAAAATTCACAGCAATCAAAGGTGTAACATATGAGAAACTGGATCCAGGATCCAACAAAGTATACACATCAAACTGAAATATATGAAGCATACCAGTAACAACATTGGGAGAGTCCTCCTGTTCTTGGCGGGATGGTAAAGCATAGAATCTATTCTGTCACTGCCCGCCAGCATTACTAGAAGAGGCGCCCTGAGCTGGGGCTGGGCGAGTCGCTGGAACTGGAGTACTAACAGTCTGAGTCTGGGTCTGAGGGTGATAGTAATGATGCCTTTGTCAATCATGTAGACAATCTCTAACTCTGTGACCCATGTCACCACACCGAAAATAACCCCTCTTCTCGCCCCAACACTTACCCAAATGAGCCCTACCACACTTAGGACATAGGGGACGATTTGGCTTATTGCCAGCACTATACTGAGACCTAGATGCACATGACCTGCTACCTTGCTCCTGCCTATCTCTAGGCATGGGAGCACTAGCAGATGATGGTGCTGGCATAGACGAATGATCCTAATACTGAGGGCGACTCCCTCTCTGCGATCTAGTTTGACCCTGTCCGTGCTGCTCGGACCTAGCTCTCTTATTCCCTTTCATTCTATCTCTCTTCTTAATCTTGTCTACCTTAATTTGGTGGGCATGAGTCATGAGCCTAGAAAGATTCATTTTACTATTCAGCATTGCAGATCTACACTCCTTAACCACATAACTAGACACTCTAGTCACAAACTTACTCATACTAGCCCGATTATCAGCCACTAAGTCAGGAGCATACTTGGCCAACTGATTGAACATTAGACAGTACTCCCTACCAGTCATAGAGCCCTGTTGCAGGTTCATAAACTCTTCCACCTTCGCCTCCCTCATCTCCAAAGGGAAAAACTTATCCAGGAATACATCTTGGAACTCTTGCTAAGTTAAAGGGATAGCTCTCTCACCTCTACCTTTCCTCCAAGCAACAACCCAGTAATAAGCAAGGTCTTTTAACCTATATGTAGCCAACTCCATACTATGTTCCTCAGATACATGTATCACCTGAGTAATCTTCCGCACCTCTTCTAAAAACAACCGTGGATTCTCATCAGACTTGGACCCATAGAATTCCGGTGGATTCATCCGCATGAAGTCACGAATCCTGCCAGCAGCTAAATCACCTCCTTGCTACTGTGGAGCCGGGGCCAAGTTGGACTGAACATTTGTAGTAACAGCTTGGGCCAGTGCCTGAAAGGCTACCCGAAATTCAACATGAGACATGTTTTCATTCAATGGGTCAGCGGGTTGAGGTTGTTGACCATCATTATTTCTTCTTGCTCGACATGGAGGCATATTTCTGAAAGAGGAGAGCACGAATCAATAGCAGAGAGAGACACTTTAAGCATGATAGACTTCTGAGAGAAAGAATCACACTTTTCTTAAAACGTCTTGTAGCCTCTTTCTTATAGATATGGTGTGCTACATGCCGATGATCAAGACTCTACTTAACACGTCTTGTCAGACTCCCTAGGATACCTTAAAACCTTAGGCTCTAATACGAAGTTTGTAACACCCCAAAAAATGGGTTCCGAAGCATCACACGGTGCTTGAAGCTACGAGTATCCCCAATCTAACCCTTTGAGCCATTTTTATTTAGTTCAACACAAATCAACGGGGTTTTTATAAATAATCCTCAAATATCAACAGAGTAATCATCATCCAAGAATAAAAGAATTTTAGAAAGATAACAAACTATGACTTATTAGTCAACTCCCAACATCTATACTAGTCGAACAAGCCTCTAAGAAAATCAATAAAACCAGCAAGCCATTGAGACATGCCCCAACTGACTCATACTTAGTTATCAAATGTAAACGATTTCGTGAAACCAACATCAGACATCACGTCCTCAGAACATGAGGACTCACCACAATAGAGGATGTAGAATAGCGTGCTTGAAGAATCACTATCAAACCTGGAACTGAGCACCTGAACCTACATTTTGAGAAAATGCATCCTACATCCGAAGATGTGGGTCAGTACCATGGAAAGAAACCGAGTATATGGGGGTGTATGTAGTTGTATAAACATCATCATCATAAATATTTATAAGAAATATGCAGGATGTATGAAAGACTCACATAGCCCGAAGAAAATCATCAAAATCATGAGAGGATAAAATAAGTACAATAACACATGTGAGTCATCATATAATTTGTCAATCTCTTTCAGTTCATCAAGAATATCAATTCTCATAATGTTAATATCATTTAAATCTTTCGAAATAATAACTTTCACAATTCCACTTTCAAATCACTTCATCATTCACTATAGACACAAGGAAACACACACACACTGAGAGATCCTATAACCTACATAAACCATGTGAGCTACATGGAGTCCAACATACAACCCACGTTGGGGAGAGCCATCCTATCCTTGCCATCGGAGTAGGACTATCGATATCAAATCCATATAAACTAGTGATCACTATATAAATCAGCCTCAGGCTCACTCCTACGGGGGTACGTAGTTCTAGGGAAGTAAGATCTCTTTATACCTCTCACTCGGTGCTAAAGATTTCTTCCGGACTTAGCTTAGATCATTTCAAAGACAATCCATAACAAAACAATTTCAGTAATATATATAACTATACATCGGGAGCCATTATGATTCCCATCTATCAAAATCAATCACGTTGTGGATTTCTTTCACACTCGAGTTCAAAACAACTCCATTAATACTAAAAGGTTAAATTATTTAAAATATCTCAAATATTCAACATCAACGTGCTTATAACATATACTTTCTAAAAAAAAACACAATTTCCAATGGGGATTCACGACCCAAATATCAAAATCATGATAAATATTATTCAAGATTCATGGTTTATATCTCCACACATGTAAATTCATCTTTCAAAATCATACACATCAAGATTTCATAATAATCATCAAAAGATATGAGTTCATTCTTCAAATTAGTAAAAATCAAATAAAAATCATGCCTTTGTAAAGAAAATTACTTTTGGGCACAAGAACGAAAGAGAGTTCTTATTGAAAAACCCCATATACCTTGAATGATGAACTTTAGATCAATACTTATTTTTAAGATGTTAATCGTGCCTTTGAATGATGGTCCTTGAGATGTTAATCATGCCTTTACACGATGGTTCTTGAGGTTCTTCAACTAGGAACTTGGAATCTTGAATAAATTTGCAGAATTAATGGTGAAGTTTGGAGCTTCTTGAAGTTGGATATAGGAGCTTAGGGTTTTCTTTTTGAGGGAATTTGATGCAATATAACATATAATGCTTCTAATAGGCTTCAATATAGGGTTTGGATGGATTTTGGGTGAGGGGGAATGACCAAAACGCCCCTAAAAATCAAATAATTCTCGAATCTATGCTTTGGTGGACTGTTTTGATAGTTTGAAGTAAATCAACCATAACATTTTACTCCGATATCCAAATTGGATGAAACCAATTTCATTAGAAAGAAGAATCTCATATATTTCCATTGATATATAGTATCTCACCCAGATCATTGTGTAGAAGGATTTATGATTATTTCAAGTTGACCTAAAAATTTGCTTTTGATAGGCTGACGTAGATTGATCATAACTTTTTGCTTCGATAGACAAATTGGATGAAACCAATTTCATTAGAAAGAGGACTCTTATATATTTCCATTGATATATAGTATCTCACCCAGATCATTTTGTACGAGGAGTTATGATCGTTTGAATTTGATCCAAAAATTTGCTTTTGATAGGCTGAAGTAGATCGACTATAACTTTTTGCTCCGATAGACAAATTGGATGAAATCAATTTCATTGGAAAGAGGACTCGCAGAGCTATTCGTTGATATATATCAGATCACCTAGATCATTATGTACAAGGAGTTATGATTATTTAAAATTGGAGCAAAAATACGCCAGGCCTCAATACTTTTTCTTGCACGTTTTACTGTTCACTACTATTCACAGTTCGATCGGAATGTTCATAACTCGTCACTCGGGTGTTCGTTTTTGATGATACACATATCATTGGAAATATTATTTGATACTCTACGTAATGGTGGGTCATAATATAAGACATTCCACACAAAAAATTTATAATTCATTCTACAAGATAGAACCCAACACATTTACGTACAAAATTTCAATGAAAAATTTCCCGGAGTATTACAATCTAACATGAATAGGAATAATTATAATCAATTCATAAATATCATATTCTAATATCATGGGCATTCTGACAACATATACTATTCATAACAATGGCATGGAAACTATTTAACCATAAGGGAATGGCAAACATGTAAGTAACATTTAGTTCATATTGTAATAATTTGGGGATAACTAATGTGATACTTCAAAATCATGATCTTATTCATAGAATAGAAGACATATAGACAAACAATGAATCCATTCCCCAATCATCATGTACATTCCATTAACACATATATTGCACAACAATGACAAGTGAGTTCTTTGAACATAATAGACTAGCATGAATTTATCATATAGTTCACTCCTAAGTTATAATATATGATTTTTATCATTCTAGGCATTTTATCAAACACCTTACATGCACAATATTGAGAATAGGTGTACTTAACAAATTTAGAAATCTTAAGCCACCCAAAATCATGGGTTTCCAACTAACATGCCCATACACTTCTTGGAAACACATTTAGATACCATCTTGAAGCACAATTAACAACCAATACATGAACATAATCACACAACAACATAAAGATCATAATTTATTATTTAAAACATGGTTCTTGAGCTCTACGGATGAAAGGAATCTGTGGATGAACACTATGCATACCTTATTTCTTAATTACATAAAGATTTATGGAGAGAATTGCTTGAACTTAAATCTTCTATGAAAACCCTAGCTTGTGTTCTTAAGAAGATTTTGAGAGAAAGAATATGTTTTGGTGAAATATGGGCTAAATTTCGTGTTTAGGCATTATATAGGGGTGGAAAAAGGACCATTTTTGCCCTAAAAATTGACTTTTAAGTCACCTGGACACCCACATGTACAACGCACAATTTATCGCATACCCTAAGTGTGCGTCGTACATCTTATCACACATATTAGGGTGTGCATCACACTCCTTATCAGACACCTTAGGTTGTGCGTCGCACACCTTATGTCAGGCGATGTACTCCACTTTGTAAAGTCATAACTTCTTGCTCGGGTGTCGGATTTTAGCAAAATTGGTATCGTTGAAAATATATTTCAAAGTTCTTTCATTTGATATATAGTTCACCCTCTAATTCAATATATACAAGAAGTTATGGCGATTGAATTTGACCTAAGTTTTGACGTTCACTAAAACTTGAACGATAGGAAAGCTTTCAACTTGAACTTGAGTTAGGGAACCTCTATGATCTAAATTCGTGCTCAAATAGATCCCCACACTACATAATTGATTAACAGACTAAATTTACATAGGGTTCAAGGCTTTTAAAAAGTCTATACATAGGAATGAAGAACTTTCATTCTAGTTCAAAATATGGGATATTACACAACTATATAGTGAAGATCTATTAAAAGGATGAGAAAAACATAAGACTACTGTAAAAATTGAGCTAATAGATAAAAATAGTACAATAATCCAAAAACCATTAACATATAACTTTGATGATTTAAAAGAATTCAAAATGCATATAGATGAATTATTAGAAAAACAATACATACAAAAAAGTAATAGCAAACATACTAGTCCGACATTTATAGTAAATAAAGATAGTGAACAAAAAAGAGGAAACAGTAGAATGGTTATTGATTATAGAAACCTAAATGCAAAAACTATGACATATAATTATCCAATACCAAATAAGATATTAAAAATAAGGCAAATACAAGGATATATTTACTTTAGTAAATTTGATTGTAAATCAGGATTTTACCATTTAAAGCTAGAAGAAGAATCTAAAAAGTTAACTGCGTTTACAGTACCACAAGGATTTTATGAATGGAATGTGTTACCATTTGGATATAAAAATGCACCATGTAGATACCAAAACTTCATGGATAGTTATTTTAAACAACTACCTAATTGTATAGTATACATAGATGATATACTATTATATACAAAAACTAAAGAGGAACATTTAAAATTACTAGAACAATTTGCAGGTATAATAGAAATTCAGGAATAAGTTTAAGTGAAAAGAAAGCTGAGATTATGAAAAATCAGATAGAGTTTTTAGGAATATAAATAGATAAAAGTGGAGTAAAAATGCAACAACATATAGTACAAAAAATAATAAATTCAAAAGAAGAATTAAATACGAAAAAAATTACAATCATTTTTAGGATTAGTAAACCAAGTAAGAGAATATATACCAAAATTAGCAGAAAATCTAAAGCCATTACAGAAAAAATTAAAAAAGGATGTAGAGTATAATTACAACGAAGAAGATAAAGAACCAGTTCAGAAAATAAAAATACTTTGTAAAGAATTACCAAAATTACAATTTCCAGACAAAAATAAAAAATTTACATATATAGTAGAAGCAGATGCAAGTGAATATAATTATGGAGGAGTACTTAATTATAGATATGAAGAAAAATTAGAACATCATTGTAGATACTACTCAGGAACATTTAATAAAATAGAAATAAAATGAAAAATAAATATAAAATAAGTATGTTCATTATATAAATGTTTATTAGCATTTGAGCCATATATTGTATATAACAAATTTATTATACGAACAGATAATACACAAGTACGATGGTGGTTAATAAGAAAAATATAAAATTCAGTTATAACGAAGGAAATTCAGAGATTAGCATTGAATGTATTAAATTTTACGTTTACAATTGATGTAATTAGTACTAACAAAAATATTATTGTAGATTACATATCAAGATATAGCTACACAGACTGATATAATAGAAGAAGATGCTTTAGAAAAGATACTCAAAACCCTAACTACACTTTCACTAAAAGTGGACAATATGGGTAATGAAATAGAAAAGCTAAAGACTGATGAAGTTAAACTGAAGTCTAAAGCTATGACTCAGATAACTCAATAGTGTGCAGAGCTATGTCGATTGGAAGACAACAAAATTCCAGAGATAAAAAGAGACGTTAGGACACTCTAAAAAATCCATAACATTTATCAATCTACTTCTACAAGTACAAGCAAAGGAGTTAGTGGACAAAGATATCAGAACATGAACATGAACAAGATATTTGAAAAACCATTTATACCAAAAACACAAAAAGACCCCTTGTTCATACCCCCACAAACTACCACATATCGAGAAAGTTTAAACCAAGATAAAAAAGCCTATAACCATATAACTCGAGCATACATAGAAAATATCCACAAAATATAGACTCACCTAAAACTTAGACCCAGAGCCACAAATACGCAAGAACCAAACACAGACTATATAATCCAAAAACTACAAGGTTACAACAAGTTAATCGCATTACCAGAAACTAACCCAAATTTAGTTAAAACCTGTTTCAGTTATGGACTATTAAATACTATATATACCCAAGAAGGAGATGAACTAACAACTATACCAGAATTATATAGAGCATTCACCACTTATAAGAAAATAACCAAAGAAAATCTATTTCTATAAAGTCTTATACTGCACTAGCAGAGATATTATATGAAGAAATTAAACCAGTTATACAAGTTGTAAAAATAGGATTAACCAGAGATATGATTATACCAGAAGATATTGTTCAACAGCCAGAGATACCTAAAGTTGAGATACCTGATTTTTATGCAAATAAGCGAACTATAGGAATAGCTACAATTATTCAAGAACAAGCAAACAATTATCTCAATGGAAATCCCATATGGAGCTACTATTTGAGAGACCAATTATGATCTATTCAAATTCAAGGGAGCTACAATAGTCAGATATGGAAGAAGTTAAATAATGGATTATGACGTTGCTCAACCCAAAAAAACAACTATCTACAAGGGAAATTAAAAAGAAATTTATTTTAGAAAAGTTATTAACCAGATATTACAAATTAATAGGACACAAATATCCAGACCACCAACGCTCAAAATGCAATGGAGAAAATAATATGATTCCTGAAGTTCAACTAGAGTAAAAAAAGATAAGGACGCCAGCTAGAAGATAGAAAAAATAGAAAGCAACGGAGCAATGAAGGAATAAAGACAAAAGACAAAGAGACAAGATAATAAAAACTATGAAAATGACATGTATAGCTTTTTAACTTTGGATACGTAAATTATTTGTATAGCTTTTTGACTTTTTGGCAAAGGCCATTAATTAGTTTTGTCTTTTTAGGACTTTTTTTTGTAAAGATTAGTCTTTCTACTTTTGAAAAAGTAGGATAAATGTAAAGCATTTTTGTAAAGTAGGAATAGTATATAGTTTACGTGTAAAGTAGGAATAGTAAATAGTTTACGCATTTTTCATCTTTTGTAGATTATAAATAGGCAAACCATTTGCCAAGTTAAGGCAAGACTTTCATGTGTTGAAAGAAAGCCTTCTCTCTTGTACACCAAAAACTTTTGATTATTTAAAAAAAACAGGTATATTTCTAAGGAAAAGCTATGGATGAACAAAGCCCAGAACTATCAAGCCTACAAGAACAGGTATATTTATTTATGATTATGAATAGCTAAATTCATAAATTCCTGACAATCATGATATGATAAAATAAGTCAATGTTGGTTACTATATAGTAGAATTATTCAAAGAATAATATGTTACAAAGTTTATTACCAAAGAGAAAAAGGAGAAAAATTCCTAGGACTATGACATCCTAAAGGTGAAACCGGTGAGGCAAGAAGGCCGTGATAGGGGAGTAACCAGAGTAAAGGCGTTGTTTAAGGAAAAAGTATCCAGACTACCATGCTAATAGTGAAAAAGTAACATAATTATTTAAGAATAATCTAGTACATAGTAATCTAAGATGATCATATTTTGTTATGTATATGATTAGAGGGAATATTTTGAAAATAGCATCATATGAAGAATGAATATTTACTTATCTGATGAGATGATAGATAAATTTAAAATACTTGTTTTGTATATACTTAAGGATATAGAAATAGCATATATAAGAAAAATTATATACAAAAAGGAATTTCATTTTAATGAAGAGTTATTAAGTTCTATAGAAAATTTACACATATATAATGATAGCTACTGCTCATATTTAGATAGTTATTATTCAGACGGATATTATATAGATTAAAAAAATGATAGAATATATTAGAAGATTTAGAGAAAAAAAAAGTTGGCTATATGAAGAAATTAATTATAGGAATCAGCTTAAAAGAGAAAAAAGACAATTAGAAGAAAGATTATTTACAATAAAATTAACCTTAGAAAAAGGAGATACAAATGATAATTTATATAATATTATACATGAGCAACAAATGTTAATAAATCACATAGATAACATAGAATCACATATTAGATATAGTACGATTAGATTAAGTTATTACACAAATATTTATAAAATTACAACTATTATAGGATAAAATGATAAACTACGAATATTAGAATATTGGAGAAAAGATATGGAGCAAATAAGATTAACAAAAATACTTATGAAAAAGAATCTACTTGACTACATAAAAACTAGAAGTATGGAACATATAGTAGATATATTATTTGTCAGAGCTATGTCAAGTTACCTGCACTATCCGCACCCCCCTACAATTGCCTTTACAAAGAGTAACACTCTGATAAAATTTCTTGAACCAAAATCTTTATTATCGTCTAATAGGCTGCGATTAGAACTGAATCCGCCCAAATTAACACCCGATTTTAACCTCGCTCTAATACTACTTGTTAGGTTCCAAATAATTCGGTGTCATACGGAAGCTAGCAAACCAAACCTCAAAATACCATGAATAAGAATATATACAAGAAATAAAACAAAAGAGACACAATAATTTAACATGGTTCGATCAATCGACCTACATCCACAAAAGGAGATGAGCAATCCACTATATAAAAGAGAGTACAAACTGTCAAGAGAGAAAATCTCACACAATTCACTCAAAATAAAAGAGGTCACACAAGAGATACTGCAACACTTGTGTCCTACAAAGTCTCCCCCAAACAAAACTCTCAAACCCCTAGGACTACATTGCGGATGCTACAAAACTTAGAAGAAAAAATCCTCTATTTGTAGAGTCTATAACATTTTCCTATAAGAATAAGGATTAGGCAAATATGGAGAATATGTTTTCCTTTTCCTAAAAAGAAAATCAATTATGGTAGCTAAAGGAAAACCCTATTATGGTAAGTTAGGATAAACACCACAATAAGCTTCTTGAGTGGGATGCAATAATGGTCACTCTACGTATGAGTTCCAGTAACAATATTTTGAGAACCCAATCATGGTCGTGTAAAATTGAAGTAAACAGAGAGATATAAACCCTAATGAAAACAGTCTTGTTGAGAGTTATTTTCATAAATAGGTCTTATAATTTGTGATTTGAATTTAGTCAATTTACGATATAAATATCGAACGCCAAAGGAAATTGGGAAAAAGAACACTCATTACATTATCAGGTTATTGTAAAACTTACAAAAAGTACCTACCCTAAGAGGAAATTAATTGATGACCTTGAAAAAAAGAATACATAATAACTATGATGATATTTAATTCTTATGTTAACATTCTTTTTTACATTTTCAGCATATATTTTGTTGTCATTTTTAATAGCTTCTACCTCTAAGTAATATCTAAGACAACACACATATCACATGAAAAAAGGAGCATATTCAAACCAAGCAGCCTTCGTGCAGACCGCGGTAGACCGGCACCCCATTTTGGTCTATTTTACTTGTGCTTTTCCATAACTTTTCAAAAAGATATTAATAAAAGAATAATTGATTAAATTATTCCTTATTTTTTTTAATCTTATTTTAATATTCATCATATTAATGTCGATCCACATTTATTATGTGAACATAAAAGAACAGTAAACTATATATTATATTTATTATTTTTCTTAATAAGTGTAAATGAGCTAAGGCACCTATTTTTTGTGATGAGGGAGTATTATGCTGACATTATAAGATGTCTTTGGAATTTTATGAGTAAATATACAATGAGAAGGGTTATAAATAAGGAGTAGTCAACACAATAGCTATATAAAGCCTTATTAATCGAAAGATAAGACATGCAAGATGAGACTCCTCTCTGGTATGTTTTATGTCCAGTTTCTCCAGTGCATTTCTAATCAAGTGACACCTGTCCACACTTAAAATTTAGGAACACAATTTGTTTAATTAATACACCCTCCTAAACCATGGTTAAAGGCTACAAGAACTGACTAATATAGAAATATATTTTACTTTGTTGCGGGATTTTTTTTATATGGAAAAATATTACTGGGCACCTTGATGTTGACAAAAAAAAGATTTTCTTAACATGAAAACAATTCCTTCAAGAGAGAAATCTTGTGTGAAACCATGAAAACTGGCTCTTCTCTATCTCAAAACATTTGTCATGTTTCGCTTCTCAAAAATAAATTCAATTAATTTTTTTAATGAAATTGACATAGATTAATTTAAAATTTTAAAATTAAAAACATCCTAAAATTACACTCTCAAAAACCAAAATGTAACAAGTGATTTAAACTAGTAATTACTAATGAATATAATTAAACAAAAAAATTATGAAAAAATTATTATTTTTTCTTTAAAAAGAACTTACTACACAGAAAAGGTAACCAAGATTCTTGCCTATATATTTATTGGCTATAGGGAAAGAGTAAAGTATGTTTCTATATTGGTCAGTTCCTGTAGCCTTTAATCGTGGTTTAGGAGAGCGCATTAATTAAATAAATTGTGTTCCTAAGATTTAAATAAGAACAGATATCACTTGATTAAAAATGCATGGGAGGAACTGGACATAAAACACACCGGAGAGGAGCCAGTCCTAGACATGCTGATGACATATTTTTCTTTAGGCCAAACCCATTACTGCCCCCTAAAATTGGCACCATCTTTCACTTAGGCACTTCAACTGGACCATATTCATTTTAAACACCTTAAGCAGATAAAAGTGTCTTACTTTGACACTTTTTGCCCTTATTAAAATTGACACCTGCCACGGAGAAAACTACTTTACACATCATTTTTGTCCAAAATTAAAGTGTAAAATCCCACAAAATTCACATTTTCATATCATTTCTCAAACTTGATTGAAGAGCTCTGGTAATTTTTTTTTTTACTTTTATTCAATTTTCGTTGATTTGTAGAGAGATCTAGCTAATAATGATATTTTTTATAGGTACAATGTATGCAATGAAGTGTTGATTAATGTTCAGCGACGAAATTGAAGTTTTTTTTTTTTAATTGAGGAAATTGAAGAAATTTGAGGTACAACTAACGTTGTTCATTACTTTTTTTTATTTTCCTTACTATATGGATGTTTACCCCAACAATTTGTAGTATTTTTTTTGAATTTTTATTATTAGGGGTTTTTTAGGGATTTCAGTACAAAGTTAGGGTTTTGTGTGGGTTTATTGGGGATTTCACTAATTTATGCATTATTTTTTAGATTTCACTGATAAACAAGGTTATTTTGGTACTTTTATGGTTCAAGGGTATTTTGGATATTTCCTTTTGTTGAGAATCTCTGTTAAGAAAATATAATGGACAACTATATTTTAACCTATTTTCATCATGGAGGGAATGTTGTAGCCGGCTCTAAGCTTAGTTATAAAGGTGAGGTTGATGTCTTTGTTGTTGCTATTGATAAAGACCACTATAATCTTTTTGAGTTTCTTTTCTATGCTAAAGATCTTGGGTATTCAAATATTGATGGGTTCTACTGTCAATATACAGATGGTGAATAGTTAGTTCTAATTAATTCTAATAGAGAGTTATTAGACTTTGTGAAGAACTTGAAAGATGGTGATGAGCTTGATGTGTTTCTTCTTCATGGCATTAATGAAGATATTGAGGTTGTGTCACAGTATTCTCTTCTTTTAGAAGGGCCACCTATATGTATTGATGAAGATGATGGAGGCAGTGATGGTAATGAGGGTAGGGGTCTTGATGGAGATCTGAATGGTAATGAATCAGATGTGCCTAATACTGATTCAGATGTTAAAATCCCTGTTGAGTATGGTTCAGACATTGATAATGAGTTGAGAGCCTTTAGGGATGAAAGTAAAAGCAAAAAAAATCTAAAAAGAAAAGCTAAAGCTAGAAAAGAAATGCATATAGGTGAAGCTAGTATTAACAATGGTTTTCAGGACATTTTTAGAAAAAAAAGACAGATATGTGGGTAGATTAGGAGGTGATAAAGAGTTAATTGATAGTTCAGACTGTGATAGTATTGATAGCACTAATTTGGTAGATGGGGATGCTATTGTGGGTGCTGACTCACCAAGGAGAAGAAGAAGTAGAAAATTAGATTTGATGATAATCGTGTTGTTGTTTTTTAACTTGGGATGATTTTTAATGGTCCTAAGAAATTTAAAAAAACATTCGGGAGGTATGCAGTAGGAAACGAAGTTCAAATTATTTTAAGACCTAATGAGAGTCATAGAGTGAGGGCTAAGTGCAAATTGAAGACAAAATGCAATTGGTTGTGTTATGGTGCAATTGATATAGATTCTGGTAATTTCATGATTAAAAACTATAATCCAGTGCATAAGTGCACAATATCAAACAAGAAGAAGATGTGTACAACTAAATTTGTAGCTAACAAATTTAGAGATTTAAACAACCATCTTTGGGGATTTGAAAAATACTAGAACTATGCAAAGAAAAACTGAAATTGTATATGGGTAGAACAATCTATTATAAGGCTAGATTACATGTTCTAAGAGAGTCCATAGGGGATTGAAACTTGGAGTTTGCAAGATTATGTGATTATGATGAGATGATAAAACAAACCAATCCTGGTAGTTCTATTTGGATGAGAATGGATACAAAAACTATCCCTGGTAAATAATTATTTGTTTATTTCTATATGTATCTTGATGCATTGAAGAAAGGGTGGATGGAAGGATGTAGAAGAATTATAGGGTTTGATGGATGTTTCTTAAAGGGTGCTTGTAAGGGTAAACTTTTAGTAACAGTTGGGAAGAATGGTAATAATTAGATGTTTCCTATAGCCTAGGCTGTTATGGACAAGGAAACTAAGCATAGTTGGAGTTTTTTGATTAAGTATTTGAAAAAAGATCTGCAGTTGGGTACTGGAGCAGGTCTTACTGTGATGGCTGATATGCACAAGGTAATATTTTAGTTTTTTTAACTGTCAATAATTGAAATACTTAATTTCTTTGTCTAGTACTTTAACTATTTTTTATATAAAAGGCTTTCTTGCTGCTGTTTTTGACTTGATACCAAATGCTGAAGTAAGAAGATGTGCTAGACATATTTGGTCCAATTGGAGTCAACAGTGGAAGGGAAAAGAGAAGACAAAATAGTTCTGGAATGCAAGGATTGCTTCTAAGGATCACACCCTCAACTTTCAGTGTGTGTCCTCATCCTTGGGTTCACTTGGTACTAAATCCTACTCCCATTTTTATAGACACTAAACATGATTAACTGAACTAAACTGAACTGAGTTCATTGAGTTCCATTGACTGATGGAATACTACTAAGATTACTGAATTACTGAGCTTTCTAAGATTACTGGGACTACTGAGTTTACTGAGTTTTTTGAGTCACATGACTGACTGAATTCTACTGAATATGGCTTGACTGAGGATATCATGAAAATATAACATTGTCTTTAGGCATAGATCTAAATTATCGAGTACAATTACCACAAGGACTCAATAGAAGAAAACTAATAAGGCATGACATTCTTGAATACATGACCAACATCAACAATCCATAATACAATAAGTTGGGGATTTCATGAAGTACATGGTTATCATAATCTTGTACGTGGTAGGAATGCATAACTCAATGTCAAAATTTCGTACTCTACATCATAAGCATTCCAAGAAACATCTATATTGCACATCAATAACATGGGAGTCATTTTAACATAAGGTTAAAATATGAATCCATCACATACATCACAATTGAGCTATATTACATAATTTCTAATCTCTTATGCATTTTATCAAACACTTAGATTGCATAAATTAAGGCATGGCATAATCATCAAATTAACATATCATAACCACCTAAAATTCATGATTTTTAACTTACATGCTAACATATTTTCATAAAAACACATAAAGATTCCAACTTGGGAATCATACAACAACAACTACTTGAATATAATCAACCCATAGCATGAATATCATAATCTATAGTTTAAAACTTGATTCTTAGGATTCATGGAAAAAAGGAATCAAAGAATGAACACTATACATACCTTAGTATGTGATTCTATAAAGATTTACAGTGAAATTTTCTTGAATTTGAATCCCTAATAGAGAACCCTAACTTGTTATTGAGAGAATTTCGAGAGAAGTGACTATATTTTGGTTGAATTAGGGATAAATCCTATGTTATAGGCTTATCTAGGGGTGGGAAATACCCATTATGCTCTTAAAATAACTCAAAAATGGGGTGTTTACATCACTTGGGCTATAATATATGTGACACACAACATATCACGTAAGCTAGGTTGTGTGACGCACAACTTATCCCCTAAGTTAGGTTGTCCTTCGCTCAACTTATGGCATAAGTTAGGTTGTGCGTGGAAGAACTTATGGTATAACCATTATATTAGCCTTAGGCAATTTGTTAGGTGACGCACTCCACTTTGCAAAGCCATAACTTCTTGCTCGGGTGTCAGATTCTGGTAAAATTGGTATTGTTGGAAAGCTAATTTGATTCTCTACAACTTGGTGGGTCTAAATCTATCAAAATACCATATATAAGTCAAGTTATGTTCATATAAAGATAACTCTTACAAAATAAAACACTAAAACTTGATGGATTCAAAAGCTCTTAGCTTGCCTTACTCTAAGTGACTCTTATGAACACGCTTAACATATCATAAGCTCTCTTCTCACTAAGATACTTATTGTAAGTCATGTACTCAAATATGAATCATAGGATAGGAGGTTTCATATGTAGGAAGAATGGTTCATTTTCTATCTTATAAATACATGGGGTATTACATTATTTGAATGACTAACAATTATTTGCATATTTTCTCATCATCAGTCGACTGGAACCAGATAGTAGTTGAATAGCTAAATTTTAGCAACTAACAATTCACATCCCTCCCCAGTACTTTCAATTAATATCAAAGCCTCATCTCACATCATTATTTTTATTTATCAGCAAAAGAGTAAAGATTCATAACAGAGAATCAAATTACCAAAGTCAATTTCAAGAGAGACTCTCAATAAGGCAATTGCCCTACTTTAGCTCAGTGAAAGGCAAGAATGAAAATCTTTGTTCAATTGATCGCCTGGCTAGATATCCAACTGATCCAAGACCTATTATAAGAAATAAAAACAAAAAAAGTTTGGAAAAGAGACTTCTATATTTGACTACATGAAAGAGCATTTGAATATTGTGCAACCAAAACATAGAGCAATCTATTTTCTTTATACTGATCTTAGTGAAGAAGAATAGAGAAAATATACTCTTGTAAAACTACTAAATAAATATGAAATAGAGTGAAAGACATCCATGAGGGCACCATAAAAAATAAAAGAGGTCAAGAAAACATGAATAGGATATCCAAAAATGTCAAAAGAAAAAGAAGAAAGATACAGAAAAAGAAAGCTCAATTCATTCAAGATATCAAGAGGACCAAAGCAAGGTCAAACAAATGAGGAACATATATTCTTATGAATGTGGTGAGTTTAGACAAATTAACTTAGAGTGTCCTAGTCTCAAGAAGAAGAAATATAAAAAAATATCAACTTGGAGCAATGAGAATGAATCTAATAAAGAGAAGGAAAATGAATAAATGTCCAACATATGCTTGATGGCTCTAGGAGAAACCAATGATATAAGATTAAACACCCCAAGTGTTGGCTTTTGAGAAATCTTTGGGATTTGAGCTCACTGTCCAAATAACAACTATATCTATGAGTCGTAGGGTCTTCACACGAGTTGTGTAAACTCAAGTCATAGGCCAACTAGTGTATGTGTCAAACTTTCTACCCTGATAACAACTAGACTCTATATACGAGTTGTTATGTGCTAATTGTAGGGTGACTAGTGAGTTACCTAAATGAATCTGTCTTGGATATGACTTATTCTCTACGAGTCTTAGGGTCACTTGATGATTCATATGAGGTGAGTCATACGGTCAACAATGTAAGTGTGCCCTAGAAACTGTCTTCACTATGACTTGTGGTGACGAGTCATTATGTGACCTTACGAGTTGCAGAGTGACCCATATCATAGGCAATAATTTTTTAGCTATTAATTAAGGGCACTTTGGATATTTTCCCTTTTCCCCACTTGTGATCCACGACTATAAAACATCTTTGGGGCATTATTTTCACCCTTTAGAAAATCAAAGAACATTCTATTCTCTCTTAAATTCTATTAAGCAAAAAGTACCTATTGTTTCTAAAGGTTGACCATCTAGATCTTTAAAGGTTGAATTCATTCTATAATCATAGATTATTTAGGCATGTTACTCTTCCCCAATTATTACTTTATGAAAAGCATGTATTTAAATAGTTTAATTGGTTGGTTTTGAATGTAGGTTTTGTTATGGTTGAGGGTTTTGACATGGTTGATTCTTAAATTATTTTCCCATGATTTATTATGCATTGTTTATTCTTTAGGTTTTGAACTTGTGGGATGCATGTGAAGGGAGAAAAAACTAAGGGGTCATGGTTTTCCCCAAATTGGTGTTTTATAATTGGAATTGGTTTTAAATAATTGTGTTCCCTTAACCCACATGTGTAAATGGCATTAAATTGTGCAATTGTCACTTGGTTTGACTTACCTACCTATGTTATTGCATTGCATTAAAAGTTAAACAATGAACATGGTTTTGAAAGCCTTGTTGGCTATGATTTGATTTAATGAACAAAGGGATTTAAGGTATTTCCCTAAGCTAATGAGATTGTTATGGCATAGATATAAGCTTTAAAGTGTAAGGGTATGGTGATACCCATGGTGTGCCATAATAGTAAATTCTTTGGTCAATGAAAGAGAATGAGTAAGAAGTATTGTAATTGGGCTTTAATGGGGGATTATGTAGTTATGACATGAAATTAAAGGTCCCAAGAGACCAATGCTATAAACCACAATTGCCAATGCGGGGGTCTAAATGATCGAGAGATTTAAATCCCCCATATTGTATGATTGGGAGGTTCGAGTCCCCTACGTTATTGATAGGGTACTTGAGTAACTCTTGGTATATGCTGGAAGGTTCGATTCCTCCGCAGTGCATATGTTTATGTGATTATTCTCTGGTTCATACGACCACATGCCTTGGGGTCCTTTTAGCTAGGGGTGGTTGGACCCATATATCCTGTGGGTGCCTTATTATGATGGTTATGCTACACAATCCAGGTCAATTATTTTAATGTACATGATAAGCCTTATTCCCTATCCCGATATATTATTTATGTATGTACATGATGATGTTTACATGGATTTACATTGGGTTTGACTTGGCATTATTTTGTCCTCTATCCCAAATTTACATGCTAGTGCTCAACCCACTAAGCTTTTTCAGACGATGTATCCCCATGCGATATAGGCACCAGAGATACGTCTAGTTTTCTTACATAGTGATGGGTGGATTGGCTCGATTCATCAGTCGTTGTGGTGAAGTGGTGAGCTTTCATTCTCTAAAAGATTTGGTCATTTCATAAGTTTCCTTGCATAGATTAAAATTGAAGACTTTATATTTTTATTAACATTATCATTGTTATTATCAGTGTTAGAGTCAGAGGCATATCCCAGCTAAGATTTATTTTTGGTATTATTTGAAGGCTTGTGGATATTATTGTGGTTTGGGTTGTTATGTTTGACACTATTAGTTGTCTTGAGCTTATTATCATCTATCTTGTTATATATTTATATTTCAACCACTTCTAAGTGTTATGTTCTATTTGGCAAGGCAACAGGGGTGGTCTATAATCCTTGGTGGACTAGAGATGCTCGTCATAGCCAGGTCATAGTTTGGGTCATGAAAAAGTTAGTATTAGAGCCTAGGTTGGGTATCATAGGGTGTTCACAATGCTGTGTTAAGTAGAGTCTCTTTTATGAGTGTGTAGTATGCCACACTTATAAGGGAAAGGCTATGAGATATATAGGAATGTGTTTCTTTATTGTTATTCTATTTTGGGATATAGAGTCTAAGATCCTAAAATCTCCTCTAATTCTCATATGTTCGCTTTTCAGATAAGCCTTCTAAAAGATCTGATGCTTATGGAAACTCTTCAGTCCTATCTGAGAACAATGCCGACAGAGGTCGTAAAACTTATGGAGTTCAGACCTGGTCTAGGGCTCCAACTCCTAATTGTATTAACCCATGTTGAGTTCCACAGGTTCCCATTAGCCTTCCTTGGACACCTCAAGTTGATGCGTATAATGCTGAATTTTTTCAGTCGATCTATTTGTTTACCCAGTCAGTGGCCTCTTAAACCGAATGTGTTACTTCTATTTCTCTATCTTCTGAGGTCACTAGAATTAGCTTATTTTTAAGGTCGAGTTCAATAACTTTTACTGGTTTGAAGGTTGAGGAGGATCTTCAAAATTTCATTAATGAGATAGAGAATATTTTTCTTTATGATGCATACTACTGATGTGGAGGGTATGGAATTCACTACTTATCAGTTAAAGGATATGGTATATCAGTGGTATGAATAGTTGGACCAGTCTAGGGGTGATGATATCGAGTCTGCTTTGTGGGATAAATTCTCTAGGGCTTTTCTTGATCGCTTCTTCTCTAAAGAATTTAGTAAGGTAAAAACTAAAGAATTTGTCAATTTGAAGTAAGGTAGGATGACATAAATGAGTATGCCTTGAAGTTTCATCAGCTATCCCATTATGCTCCTGAGTTAGTATCTAATATAAGGGCTAGAATGAGAAAGTTTGCTTCTAGATTTTCCCGTGATTTGATTTTGGAGAGCAAGGTCTCCTTGTTAAACAAGGATATGGACATCTCTTGAATTATGGTGTATATGTAACAAGTGGAAGATGAAAAGAAGAAGCAAGCAAAAATGAGTGAAAAATAGAATAAGAAGTTTTTGTATTCGGATCAGGGTAGAGGTCGACAATAGAGTGGTAGAGATGGTGGGAAATGGTCTAAGAAGAAGTAGGGAAATTTGGGTTCCTATTCTATGACTAGAACCCCATACCCTAAGCTATCTAATGATTATTGCTTTTATAATAATAGTGGGTATAAGGAACAAGGTGCTTTATCTCATTCCAATAGGACTCAATCAACTCTATCTTGTCCCCCTTGTTGTTTTTATGGTCAGGTGCATCATGGGGTTTATACCAGGAGAGAAATCAGTGTTTTAGTTGTGGTCATATTGGTCACAAATAGCATGATTGTCCTTGTAGGGTTGATTTCGGAGAAAATAAGGTTCCTGTTGCTACTTCTTTGGCCCCTGCACCAAAGGGTAAGACTTCTAGTTTCGACACTGGTCAAAATTGCCTTTATCTCTTGCCACCCACCAGGAATCTGAGGTGTCTCCTTATATTATTACCGATATGTTAAAACTCTTCTTTGGTGATATATATTGTCTGCTTGATCTTGGGTCTATATCTTATGTGACCCCTTATGAGAATATTTATTTTAATTTTGGTACTGAGTGTATTCGTTATCCCTTTTCTATGTCCACCCTGGTAGATGACTCTATTGTGGCTAAAAAAGTCTTAAAAGGTTGTGTGATATTTATCTATGGTAGGGAGATGTTAGTAGATCTGATAGATTTAGACATGTTAGATTTTGATGTGATATTAGGGATGGGACTAGTTGTACTAGTGTTATGTGTTTCTTTTTGTCAGACTCGAAGGGTCAGCTTTTGATTCCCAAATAAGCCAGTGATTAAGTGGAAAACTAGTTCCCTAGAACCTAAGGAAAGGTTTATTTCATATCTTGGAGCCCAAATATTGATTTCCAAGGGGTGTAACTACCATTTAGTACATGTTAAGGATTTGAGATCCCAAGGTCCTTTATTTCAATTGGTCCCTGTGGTCTGTGAGTTTCCATATATGTTTCCTAATGATCTTACTGGTGTTCCTCCTGACATGGAGTTGATTTTGGGATTTATCTTTTTTCGGACACTCATCCTATTTCTATCTCTTAGTATAGAATGACTCTGGTTAAGTTAAGGAAACTTAAAGAGCAGTTGAAAAATCTTTTAGATAAGGGTTTTATTTGTTCTAGTGTTTCTCCCTAGGGTGCACCGCCTTTTTTCGTGCATAATAAGGATTGATCTTTTTGGATGTGTATAGATAACCACCAGTTAAATAAGGTGACTATAAGGAATAAGTACCCTCATCCTAGGATTACCACCAGTTGAAGATTAGGGAGGTGCATATCCTTATGACTAGTTTTCATACTCGATATGGACATTGAGTTTTTGTTAATGTCCTTTGGTTTGACTAATGCCCTGGCGACATTCATTGTTCTTATGAACCGAGTATTTTATTAGTTTCTAGACTTGTTTGTCATTGTATTTATTGATGATATTCTGGTATATTCAAAGAGTGAGATAGATTATGTCAATAACCTTCGTATAGTATTATAGACCCTTAAGAAACAATGACTGTGTGCTAAATTTTCTAAGTGCAAATTCTGGCTAAATATTATGACTTATTTAGGTCATGTTATTTCTAGTGAAGGGATCATGGTGGATTTGCAAAAAGTTGTAGTGGTTAAGAAGTGGCCTAGACCCATGCTCTAATCTATATTTGGAGTTTTTTGGGTTTTGCTGATTATTATGTAAGGTTTTTGGAAAGTTTCTCTTCTCTTGCTACCCCGTTGACTAAGCTGACTCAAAAGAAAGTGAAGTTTATTTGGTCGGATGCTTATGAGGTTAGTCTCAAGAAGTTGAAAGATAAGTTAACTTCAACTCCAGTTTTAACCCTGCCTAAGAGTATCGATGGTTTTGTTGTTCATTGTGATATGTCCCGAATGGGATTGGGTTGTGTGTTTATATAGCATAGCAAGGTGGTTGCATATGATTCCAGATAGTTGAAGGTTCATGAAAAGATCAATTTGATTCATGATTTGGAATTGTTAGCTATGGGTTTTGCTCTACAGATTTGGCATCACTACTTGTATGGGGTTCATGTTGACATCTTCTCAAACCATAAGAGTTTATAATATGTGTTCACCTAGAAAGAGTTAAATCTGATGCAAAGAAGGTGTCTTGAGTTGCTCAAGGATTACAACATGAGTTTCCATTATCATCCAAGTAAAGCTAATGTGGTTGCTGATGCTCTTAGTAGGCTATCAATGGGAAACTTATCTCACGTGGATGGGGACAAGTGAGATTAGTGAAAGATATTCACCAATTGACTAATCTTGGAGTTCATCTCTTAGACTTTGAAAATAGTGTTGTGATGGTGCAAGAGAGGTAAAGGAGAAGCAGGTTTTGGATCATATTTTGATGTGTATCAAAGGTGAAGTGGGCCAGTAGAAAGTGATGGTTTTTGATATTGGTGGTGATGGTATCTTGAGTTACTAAGGGAGATTGTGTGTTCCCGATGTTGATGTGTTGTGAGAAAGAATCTTGTCTAAAGCTCATGAGTCGAGGTATACTATTTATCCCAATTCAATAAAGATGTACTATGACTTGAAGGAGATTTATTTATGGAGTAAAATAAAGCAAGATATGGCTAATTTTTTGGCTAAGTGCATGGTTTGTTAGTAAGTGAAAGTGGAGCACTTGAGGCCTAGTTGATTGTTTCTAGAAATTGAGTTGCCTATGTAGAAGTGGGAGGTAATTAATATATATTTTATTATGGGTCTTCGGCGGACTCATTTTGAATTTGATTTGATTTGGGTCATCATGGATAAGATGACTAAGTCTGCTCACTTCTTGACGGTGAGGAC
Source organism: Capsicum annuum (assembly GCF_002878395.1). Classification (NCBI taxonomy): domain Eukaryota; kingdom Viridiplantae; phylum Streptophyta; class Magnoliopsida; order Solanales; family Solanaceae; genus Capsicum; species Capsicum annuum. Next base: position 106,986,062 of record NC_061114.1, read on the forward strand.
AAATTTCTCTTTTGAGGACTATGCCAAATTATTCATTGAAGAGACAATCATGTTCCATAGTTCTCCAATTTCCATCATTTTTGATTGAGGTACGCATTCTCATCTCATTTTTGGCATTCATTTCAAAGAGGTTTGGGAACTAAGGTAAGCCTTAGCACCTCCTTTCACCCCTATATGGATGGACAAGTGGAGAGGACCATTTAAATATTGGAGGATATGCCAAGGTCCTGTGTGCTTAACTTTGGTGGTAGTTGGATCGATCATTTGCCCCTTATAGATTTTACGTGTAGAAATAGATATCACTCTAGTATTGGGAAGTCCCTTTCGAGGCTCTTTATAGTATAGGTCTCCTATTGGTGAAACACCCTAGTTTTGACCCTTAGAAAATTATTGATTTTGAGCTCACTGGACATCATACGACTTATGGGTACTAGTCATATGATATGGGTACGGTTTAAGGTCCTCAACTCATATGATAATCAATTTGATTTTGGTTGTATTTTGTCTATGGTAAGAGTGGACATCTTACTAGTCGTAAGCTAGGGTACGAGGGGCATAGTACTAAGTCGTATAATGTCCTATGTCTAGCCTAGAGGATTCTGCCTTGGGTACAATTTAGGGGGTACCAATCGTATGATTGAATATGAGTTGGTTTGGGAACTCATATGTTGGACGTTGGAGTCCAAGTTGATGCATAGGGTATGACTGGTGGGTACTACTCTTATGTTGGGGTACGATTTGGGTGGTGTAGTCGTACCCTCTCATGATTATGTTTTCTGCTTTTAAACTGAGGGTATTTCATACATTTCCCACCCTAAAACCGTTAAGGACCCACGTCTTATAATATGTCGTGGCCTTTTATAACACACTTTTGAAAGATCAAACACTCCAAAAACACTCTCTAAACTCTTTCTTGAAGTGGGCTAGGGTTTTCTTCAAGTGTTCATCTGGAGGCTTAAGGGTCAAGTTTCTTCTGTGAATCTTCATGAATAAGGCATGTGATACTTCCCTTATTATAAATTAATAAAATCATGTATTTTAAAGTTTGTCTATGATTCATTAATGGTGATTTTGAAAACTAATATTAGGGGTTTTGTTGAATATTATTCAGTATTGTTTACCCTTGGTTTAAATTCTATTTATACATGTTTTTGTTGATGGTTTGCACATGCGGGTGTTTGGTAATTGTTGTTTAACAAATGGGTTAGGGGTAACCTTAAACATTATGGTTTTTACTTTGGTTTTGGTCTTGGTAATGGTATGCCCTCAAAGTGTTTGTGAAAATACCTAAGAGAATAAACTAGTCATATTTTAATGGTGTTTTGAATAAAGGCATTGGCCTAATTAATATGAATGGTTGGTAAATGGTTATGTAAAGGCCTTGTTGGCCATGTAATGACTTAAATGGTAACCTTGGTGGTCTAATTGGCTAAAACGGGTTTGAGTCCCTAAACATTGAATTAATTTATGTCTTTACTAGCTAATGGGTTTGAGTCCCTAAACTTTGAATTGAACAAGTGTCTTTGTTAGACAATGGGTTCGAGTACTAAAGAGAAATGAATGATTGGTTGATTGATAATGGTAATGGCATATTGTACGCTTGCAATTGGTGTTGGTATGATGATACTAATGAAGTGCCTTTGGTAAGTAATTGGCTTAATGACTATGTATGTGAAATCATGGTTTTAAATTGGGCTTTAAAAGCGGGATGTATAGCCAGGCTGTAAAAACAGAGTCTGAAGGACTAACACTGGAAATTGTGTTAGCCGGTGTGGGTGTCTTTATGACCGCATGGTTTAAGTCCCCCAAATGAATATATGAATGGGAGGTTAGAGTCCCCCATAATACATATGTTAGTTCTTAAGCCACCTTGATTATGTCGGGAGGTTTGAGTCTCTCATATAGGCATATACAGTTTTAGATATTCCCTGGTTCATGTAGCTACATGCACTAGAGCCCTTCCAGCTAGGGGAGAGTTGGGCCCAAATATCCTATGCGTGCCTTGTTTTATGAGTGCTATGGTACACAACCTAGCTTAATGATTTTAAAGTTCATGCTAATCTTTTCCCTACCTTAACATGGTATATATGTATATATATATTGCATTGGTTATATGTGTTGGTTGCTAGGATTTGAATTATTGTCATTATTTTATCCTTATACTTAAGTTTCATGCTAGTGCTCTAATCGCTAACCGTCTTTGACATTGTATCCCCATGCGATGTAGGAGTTGGTCATATTCTTACACCTCCAACTTAGTGATTGGACTCAAGGACAACATGTGTTGACCTGAAGTAGTGAGCTTCTATCCTCTAAAAGGCTTCGTTTCTTGATTTGAGGTTTCTTATGTATATATTGGTTTAGACTTGGACATTGGTTTTTTTTATGGTCGGGGGCATGTCCTGATCAAATATTCTTGGAATTCTTTTAGAGGAATTGTATGGACAAACTGTGGACTTGGGTACATTATGGTTTGGATATGGACTAGGTTATTATTTTTGTTTTTTTATGGTTGTTGGTTTGGGATTGGATGGATAGAATTATTTGGGTGGGCCATGGTCTTGGACTTGCCGCAAAGTCTTTATATTATTAATCACTTTATCTTGTTATATGTTCAAAATTCATCCAACTGAGGGTATATATTGGTTGGTTGGATTGGGTAGTGGGGTGATCTCCGATCCCTATTGGGCTTGAGATGCCTATTACGATAAGACCCTAGTTTAGGTCATGTCAAGTTGATATTAGAGCCTAGGTTCATAGTCAGTTGGGAGTCCTCAAAGCTATGTCAAGTAAAGTCTCTTTTATGGGTGTGTAGCGTGCCAAACTTATTTGAGAGTGGCTATGAGATATTTAGGAATGTTGCACTTTCTTGTTGTCTTATTTCGAGCTATAGAGTCTAAGGTCTTGGATTCTTTTGATTTCTATTTTTTTTTTCTTTCAGATCATTCTTCCAAGAAGATCTAATGTTCATGCAAATACCTCTATCCTAACTGGGGACAATATTGATAGAACACACTCTACCTCTAGATTTTAGACTCGATCAAGGGTCACTGCATCTCACTGTCCTCTAGGGTCCCACCTATCCCAACTAATCCTACTCTTGAGGGCGATATTAATACACAGTTGCCTCAAGGAGAGGCTACTAATGCTAAGTTTCATTACTGCATTAACCTATTGACTCAGTTGGTAGATTCTCAGTATGAATGTGGTGTTCCTATCACTTCAACTTCTGAGGCCACAAGGGTTAGCCAATTTATGAGGTTGCATCCTCCTACGTTTTATTGGTACAAAGGTTGAGGAGGATCCTCAAAGTTTCATTGATAAAATAGAGAAGATCTTTTGTATTACGCATGCTTCAAAGGTAGAAGGTGTTGAGTTTGCTGCCTATTAATTGAAAGATGTGGCATACTAGTGGAAGAAAGACTGGGAATAATTGAAGAGAGAGGATGTTGGTTCTACCTTCTGGAAGGATTTGTCTAGTGTATTTCAGACTGCTTCTTTACTCAGGAGTTGAGAGAGGCAAAGTAGAAGAGTTTGTGAATTTAAGGCAAGGTAGGATGTCTGTCAAGGAGCATGCCTTGAAATTTTGTCCGCTGTCTAGATATGTTACTGAGTTGGTCTCTAACATGAGGGCTAGAATGCGTAAGTTTGCTTCGGGACTGTCTCATAAGTTGATCCTTGAGAGTAAGGCTGCTTTATTGGTCAAAGACATGGACATATCTAGGTTGGTATTGTACATGCAGTAAGTGGAAGAAGATAAAAGGAAGTAGGCTGATTTAGTAAGAGGCAGGGAAAGAAATTTAGGCCTTCTAAGCATAGTAGTATAGATAGTGATAAGTTTCTAAACAAGAAGTGGAAGAGTTCTTCTTCTTTCTCCATAGGTAGTGCTCCTTACCCAAAACCGTTGGGTGATCATCGGTCTCAGCATAATGATGGGTCCTGAGCATAGGGTGCCTAATCTCAGGCTAGTGGGTCTTAGTCGGCTCTGTCCTACCCTCTTTGTAAATTTTATGGGCGTTTGCAATGTGGGTTCTATGAGGAAGGGAATAACAAATGTTTTTATTATGGTCAGATTAGTCACATGCAGTGTGACTGTTATGTTTGAATGGCTTCTGAGGCTTACAAGGTCCTAATTACCTCTTCATCTTCTCTTGCACTAAAGGGTGCTGCTTCTACATATGTTTCTGCTTTTGATACTGGTACTGGCCAGAATAGCTTATATGTTGTGTCTCATTAGGATTTTGATACATCCCTCGATGCCATTACTGGTATGTTTATACTTTTTCTCCTATGATGTGTATTATTTAATTGATACAGGGTCCACTCTTTCTTATGTGACCCCGTTTGAGGTTGTGCATTTTGGTTTTGGTCTCTAGTATGTTTCAGACGTTTTTTTGTTTCTACCCTTATGGGTGACTCTGTTATTGCTAGGAGATTCTATAGGGTGCGTGTGGTATCTACTGGTAGTAAAGAGACTTTAGTGGATCTATTTGAATTACATATGGTTGACTTTGATGTCACATTGGGGATGGATTTGTTGCACTCATGTTATGCTTTCTTATATTGTCGGACCCATAAAGTCATATTTAAGTTCCTTAATAAGATAGTTATTGTATGGGAAGGGAGTTCTTTGGTGCCTAAGGTGAGGTTTATCTCATATCTTAAAGCTTGAAAGTTAATTTCCCAAGGGTGCTTGTATCATTTGATCTAAGTTAAAGATTCAAACTCGAAAGGTCCCTCTCTAGAATCTGTTCCTATGGTAAATGAGCTTCCTGAGGTTTTCCCGAATGATCTTCTTAGTGTTCCTCCCTAAAGGGAAATTGATTTTAGGATTGATCTTGTTCTGGACACTTATCCTATCTCTGTCCCTCCTTATAGGATGGCTCCGACTGAGTTGAAGGAGCTTAAGGAGAAATTAAAAGATCTCTTAGGTATAGGGTTTATAAGTCCTAGTGTGTCTCCTTAGGGTACTCTTGTGTTATTCATGCGTACGAAGGATGGTTCTCTTTGAATATGCCTTGATTATGTTTAGTTGAATAAGGTGACTATCAAGAATAAATATCCTCTTCCTAGGGTCGATGACTTGTTTGATAAACTTCAAGGTGCGAAGTGTTTCTCTAAAATTAATCTTAGGTTGGGTTATCATCAGCTTAAGATTAGGGAATTTGATATCCCTAAGACTATTTTTAGGACCCAGTATGGACACTATGAGTTCCTAGTTTTGTCTTTTGGGTTGACCAATGCCCCAACAGCATTCATAGATTTGATGAATAGGGTCTTTCATTAGTTTTTGGATTTGCTATCATTGTCTTCTTAGATGATATTCCGGTATACTCTAACAATAAGGTAGATCATGACGTTCACCTCCGTGTTGTGTTGCAGACCTTGAAAGATCAGTGTTTGTATGCCAAGTTCTCTAAATGTTAGTTTCAGTTGAAGGCTGTGACTTTTCTTGCTCATGTTATCTCTAGTGAGGGGATTATGGCAGATATACAAAATGTTGTAGTGTTTAAGAAGTGGCCCATACCTGCGACTCCAATCAATATTTAGAGCTTCTTGGGTTTAGCCAGTTACTATAGAAGATTTCTGAAAAGTTTTTTTTACTATAGCTGCCCTATTGATTAAGTGGACCCAGAAGAAAGTTAAGTTCATGTGGTTGAATCTGTGTGAGGGTAGTTTTGAGAAGTTGAAGAATAAGTTGAATTCCGCTCTAGCTTTTACCCTGCCCTAGGGAAATAAGGGCTTTGTAGTGTATTGTAATGCTTCTCGTGTTGGGCTTGGTTGTGTGTTGATGCAGCATGGTAGGGTGGTGTCCTTTTCTTCTAGGCAATTGAAAGTTCATCAGAAGAACTAACCTACCCATGATTTCGAGTTGTTAGCTGTGATATTTGCATTGAAGATTTGGCGTCACTATCTCTATGAGGTTCATGTTGATATTTCTTTTATCATAAAAACCTACAGTATGCGTATTCTCAAAAAGAGTTAAATCTCACAAAAAAGAGATGGCTTGAGTTGCTGAAAGACTACGATATGAGTTTTCACTACCATCCAGGTAAAGATAATGTAGTTAATGATGTTCTTAGCAGGTTATCCATAGGGAGTTTAGCTTATGTGGATGAGGATAAGTGGGAATTGGTGAAGGATATTTTCCATTTGGCTAGTCTATATTTTCCATTTGGCTAGTCTTAGAGTTTGTCTCACAGACTCTGAGGATGGTGGTGTGTTTATGCATCAGGTATCGCAGTCATCTCTTGTTGTTAAGATAAAAGAAAAGCAAATGTTGGATCCTTATTTGATGAAGATTAAAAGGAAAAGGTTGTTGACTTTGCGATAGGTGATGATGGTAACTTGAGGTACCGAGGTAGGTTATGTGTTCCCGATTTTGATGGATTGAGGAAAAGGATTTTGGCCAAAGCGCATGTATCTCGTTATGTTATTCATCCTGATTCTACGAAGATATATCATGACCTTAAGGAGTTCTATTGGTGGAACAATATGAAGCGGGATGTGGCTAACTATGTAGCTAAGTGGATAGTGTGTCAACAAGTGAAGGTTGAGCACATGAGACTCGGGGGTATGTATCAACAGATTGAGATACCCGAATGGAAGTGGGAGGTGATTAATATGGATTTTTTTACCAATCTTCCTCAATCTCAGAATCAGTGTGATTCCATTTAGATCATTATGGATAGGATGACCAAGTTCTCTCACTTCTAACCGGTGAGGACTAGTTATTCGGCGGAGGATTATGCCAAGTTGTATCTTGGAGATTGTCCAGTTGCATAGTGCTCCTATTTCTATCATTTCAGATTGTTGTACTCCATTGTCATTGCATTTTTGGAAGTCATTTTAGAAAGGCTTTGGAACTAAGGTATGCCTTAGTACCTCTTTCCACCACAGTCAGATGCACAAGAGGAGAGGACCATTCAGACATTGAAGATATGTTTCATTCTTGTCTGATTTTGACTATGGTTGTAGTTGGTTCGACCATTTACCTTTGATTGAATTTTCTTGTAGTGATAGTTTTCACTCTAGCATTGGTATGGATCCTTCTGAGGTATTGTATGGTAGGAGATATCGTTCTCCTATTGGGTGGTATGAAGTTGGTGAGGGTAAGTTATTTGGCCCTAATTTGGTTCACTAAGCATTGGAGAAGGTGAATGTGATTCGTGATAGATTGAAAGTTGCTCAAAGTCGCCCAAAGTCCTATGCAATTATGAGGCGTAGGGAGTTGGAGTTCAAGGTTAGCAATTTGGTATTCTTGAATGTGTCTCCCATGAAGGGAGTAATGCGGTTTGGTAAGAAGGGGAAATTAAGCCCTCAGTATGTCGGCTCATACTTAGTTTTGAAGAGGGTTCGCAATGTTGCATATGAATTGGATTTGTCTCCTAGTTTGAGCTCCATTCATTCGGTTTTCCATGTCTCTATGTTGAGAAAGTGCGCAAGTGATCCTTCATCGGTTGTTTTTTAGGAAGGGTTGGGTATCTCAGATTCCTTATCTTATGAGGTAGTTCTGTTGAGATTTTGGATCGTCAAGTCCATTGGTTCCGAACAAAGGATGTGGCTTCGGTGAAGGTTATTTGGAGGAACCATAAGGTTGAGGAAGCTACTTGGGAAGCAGAAGAGGACATGAAGTCTAAGTATCCGCATTTGTTCCCTGTTCCAGAAATTTGTGCTTGAGGTATGTGTTGTTCTTAATATCCTTGTTTTATTTCTTTGTTTTCTAACATGGTTAAAGGTCATTTTGATGTGCAATAATGTGTTAACTCATGCTTGTACTTATCGATACTCGTTATTCAAGGATGAATAATCCAAGTGGGGGTGAATTGAAACACCCTAGTTTTGACCCTTAGAAAATTCCTTATTTTGAGCTCACTGGGTATCATTTGAATTGTGGGTACTAGTCTTATCATGTGGGTACGGTTTAAGGTCCTCAACTCATCTAATGATCAGTTTGGTTTGGGTTGCACTCTGTCCAAGGTATAAATAGATATCTTACTAGTCATAAGCTAGGGTACGTGGGGCATAGTACTTAATCATATAATGTCCTGTGTGTAGCCTAGAGGATTCTGCCTAGGATACGGTTTAGGGGGTACCAATCATATGTTGGATATGAGTTGGTCTAGGAACTCATATGTTGGACAGTTTTGGAGTCTAAGTTGATACCTAGGGTACGATTGGTGGGTACCACTCGTATGTTTGGGTACAGTTGTTTGGTGTGGTCATACCCTCCTACGATCATGTTTTTATCTTTTAAGCTGAGGGAATTTCGAACATTTTCCACCCTAAAACCCCTAAGTGCCCACATCTTACGACATATTGTGGCCTCTCATAACATACTTTTGAAAGATCAATCACTCTAAAAACACATTCTAAACTCTCACTTGAAGATTGGGTTAGCATTTTTTTAAGTGTTCATCTAGAGGCACAAGGGTCAAGTTTCTTTCGTGAATCTTCATGAATAAGGTATGAGACTTTTCCCTCATTGTTAGTTCATGAAAATCATGTGTTTTAAAGTTTGTTTAAGTTTCATTAATGGTTGTTTTGAAAAACAATATAGGGGGTTTTGTTGCATATTATTGAGTATGATTTATCCTTGGTTTAGATTATGTATATACATGTTTTTGGTGATGGTTTTCTTATGTGGGTGCTTGGTAATTGTGGTTTAACAAATGGGTTGTGGGTAACTCTAAACTTTATGGTTTTTTACTTTAGTTTGGGTCGTGGTAATGGTATGCCCTCAAAATGTTTGTAAAAATGCCTAAGAGAATAAACTAGTGACATGTTAATGGTGTTTTGAACTAAGCCATTGGCCTAATGAATATGAATGGATATAAATGGTTTTGTAAAGTCCATGTTGTCAATTTAATGATTTAAATGGTAACCTTGGTGGTTTAATTGGCTAAATAGGTTTGAGTTTCTAAACTTTGAATTGAAGAAGTGTCTTTGTTAGACAGTGAGTCTGAGTCCCAAAGTGATATGAATGATTGGTTGATTGATAATAGTAATGTCATGGTATACGCTTGGAAGTGGTGTTAGTATGATGATACAAACGAAGTTCCTTTAGTAAGTAATTAGCTGTAATACCCCGTATTTTCGTGCTAGAATTCTAACCATTGTTCCTGCGCGTCTAAGCTCCAATCCAAGTGATTCTCACGTGAGTACAACTTGTATGATCATTATCCTAGTCTATGGAGTAGTTTAGAGGTGGAAAATGTTTATAGCAATGACCTAGAATAAGGTTGAGCTAAGGCCAATTGATTCACCCAAAGTTTGACATTCAATTCTACAAGGGTCAACTTCAACATGAATATATCTTAATATACATGGAATTTTTCTTCCCAAGACCTACCAAATTATAGAGAATCGAATTAGCTTTCCAACGATACAAATTTCATCAAAATCTAACACCCGAGCAAGGAGTTATGGCTTTGCGAAGTAGAGTGCGTCGCCTAACCAATTGCACATGGCTACTGGAATAGGTATGCAATAAGCAATGTTGCACATACTTAAATGTGTGCGATAAGCAATGCGACGCATACGTAAATAGATGCGATAAGCAATGTGGCGCACACTTGGTGTTTTAGGCAGTAAAAACACTTCGTTTTGAGTTATTTTGAGGGCAATTAAGTCTTTTGGCACTCCTTACACACCCCTAAACTTAACCTTACGAATTTAATAGAATCTAAACACATCATAACCCTATAATCAATCTAAGTTCATCATCCAAGAGCACTAAAGGAGAAAAACAACTAGGGTTGCACAATCAACGTTGAGGGTCCAATATTTTAACGAATCTATTACGATAAAGGTATGTGGGGTTTTCAACAAGAGCATGCTTTCGTTCATGTGCCCAAAAATTGTATTATTTTACGAATATACATGATTTTACTTGTTTAATTATGAATTTGAGACGGAAACTATTATCCTATATATTCTTGTTCAAGAAACTATGATATTTTTATGATGTCATAAAGATAAATTCCTTGAGTTTTGATGTTAATATCTTGTTTAAAGTTGAATTTCTAGATTTTCATATGAGTTATACTTGTTTGCTATACAAAGTATGAACCTTGAAATGTTTAGCTCAAGTGTTGATATATGGGATTTAAACCCTCTTTGAGATTATGATCTTTGGTGAAGTAATGTGTTATACACACCTTGATATGTGAATGATTTGACCTTTTGGTCTTGAAAGAGTTATTTTTGAACTCGAATGAGAAAAGAAATCCACATGTTGATTTATTATGAAAAAGGGGTAGCATGAAAGCTCCCGATATGAATTGTTGAATTGCGTTGTTGTGGATTTTCTTTTGAAATGATCTGAGCTAAGTTGGGAGTAGTCTTTAGCACCGAGTGGGAGGGATAGCTGTGATTAGTAATTTGCTAGAACTACTTGCCCTCGTAGGATATGAGCCTAAGGCTGATTGATATAGTGATCACTAATGAACAAAAGATTAAGGTACTACTGCGATGGAAAGGACATGATAGCTCTCCTTAACATGGGTTGGACAATGGACTCCATGTAGCTCACATGGTTTTTGTCGGTTGTAAGAGACTCCTAATGTGTGTGTATTCTCCTATCTAATATGAAAAGTCTTATTCTTCTACAGAGATGAAAACATATTTGTTTGAAAGACTGAGTTTGAGAAAGTCATTATTTTCAAAAGATTTAATGAACATATATTCCAAAGAGAATTGTTCTGAGATTTGATTGCTTTGATGATTTGGAATCGAGATGGAAGTGAATTGAGATTTATTATGATGACTCACATATTTCACCCTATATATTTTACTCTCTTATGATTATGATGATTTTAATTCGAGCTAAGTGATTCATTTATATCAGTATACATAATTTTATAAACTGTGATGATATTAAGATATTATTTATACATGCATTGCACGCCGATATGCTCGGTACGTTTCCATGGTACTGACCCATATATTTATATTTGGGCTACATTTTCTCAAAATGTAGGTATAAGGTATAGTGTGCATCTTTAGATCCAGTCAGTTCGCAGCATCCAGTCAGCAGGTGATAAGTCCTTTGGATTCAAGGGCTTGAGTTAGTTATTCAGTTCGAGAAGTATTGTATTTTCTTTATCCATTCGTATTGAGTTGGGATAGTCGGGAGTCATGACCCAGCTACCTATAGTCAGTACTAGTAGAGGCTTCATAGACAGTCAGTAGATGTTGATGTATTCCATTTCAGCTTTGGTTGTAAAAGTGGAGTTGTAATCTTGGAAATTTAGTTTTGTATCTATCATATTCAGAAAAGAGTTATTTTTCACAGATTTGTATAGATTTAAACTTTTTATTCAGTTGCTTATGAGTTATGCCAGTAGAAGGGTTAGCTTGGGGTCACTTGTGATCCTAAGCACCGTGTGACATCTCGGGACCTGATTTCGAAGCGTTACAAACTTGGTATCAAAGCACAGAGTTCAAGTGTCCTAGGGTGTCTACGAAGTTGTGTATAGTAGAGTCTTGCAGAATGGTACGGAGATGTCTAAACTTTTCTTCGAGAGGCTACAGGGCATTTAGGAAATATTTCCTTTCTTTCAAGTGTAGGACTGTGCCATGAAAAGGTTTTCCAAGAAACTTATATAAATTCTTATCTTACTTTATTCTGGCCAACTCTGCCTTATTTCCAAGGTATCAGAAACAGTTGAGCTTCATTCTCCATAGATAGTTATGGAATTGTAAGAGAGCTACACAAGTATCCTATCAGTACTTTTGAGTTCCAAAAATTGAAGTACTTTATCAGGCCTATAGAAATCGTGCACTAAGACCGAGTCAGATATGCTTTCAAATTTCTCCTCAGAATCCATAATAATAATCTATACTTCTCTATCTTTGTACTGTTCTTGAGGTAACATGTTTAGCAAGTTCTAATTTCCTCCCCAGATAATGCTCTTATATTTGCCGGCAAAACTTTCAGAAGTTTCATAAAGTGGCTTGAGAGGAGCCTTCTAGTGTGTTATAAGTCCTTCAAATTTAAGTTATGCCCTCGTTCTTATGAGTTCTTTAATTAAGACAGAGTAAGGTGTATTCTTAGATCATTGAATGTTGTGTGCCAAGTTTCTATCTCTTGTATTATGTAATCTTGTTATCATTATGTTTGTGAAAAATCAAAGTCTAGTGAAGCTGCGTGAGGCCTATTTCGATTCACTAGCATAGTTGCTTTGTTATTCATATAATTTTCTTAATTAAAACAGAAAATCAAAGTCTAGTGAAGCCGTGTGAGGCCTATTTCGATTCACTAGCAACTTGTTGTTTATCTTGTTGTTCTGGTGTTAGTTGAAAGTGTGAGTTTTTGCATAGTGATAAAAGTAGTAATGTTTAGTTGAAAGTCTTGTGTTAGTTAAACTTGTGGGCGGTAAGGACGATTTATTGAATATGTATAGCTGAATTTTTGCTTATGATTGAATTAGTAATGAAGTGATATACCCTTGTTTGTTAGTTTAGTTAAGTTAGAGAAGGAGATTATTAGTTAAGGTGGATTGTTGTTTGCTTGAAGTATGAAAAGAGTTATTGACGAAATTTGTTGTGCTAGGAAAGTATAGATTTTGATGAAAGTACTTGGTGGTTGAGTATTGTTACTTTAGGCTTTCCTGAGATTTCAAGAGGAAGTTTAGTTGAAATTTATAGAGCTATGAAAGTAATTTAGGTATGAAGATGGGTAAATAGTAATGATGTGAAGAAGGAGAATGTGTTAACAAATTATGAATAAGATAGGCCATATGATTATGATCGATTGTCATTGTGTACTAGTTTTTCTTAATGTTGTGTTCTATAGTTTTGAAGTGAGAATTGTGTGTTAGATTGGGTTGTAAATCATGTTTAGCACTAGACATTAAGTTTGAACAGTTGAGGGTTGGGTTGTTGATTCTAGTTATATGGAGGTGATCTAGTAGTCCTAAACAGTGTATGCAAGAGTGTAAGATCATGTGTTCGTAATTAAGTATGATGTAGAAGTGTGCCCAAGGTGCTATAGGGCTGCATTATTTTTCAAGGATTATTGCATATTGTGTGGTTAGTATTAACGTTGAGTTGCTAGGTGGAGAAAGGCTAGTTAGATAATTTATGATGTTCTTGATAGCTAAGTTAAGGAGTTATGATTAAAGATGAGCCTTTTTAGTATGATTATTATTCTCATGGTTTGGAAAAAAATATAAGAATAGAGGTGTGATCTTAGTAGGTTATGATTATGTGATTAGAGATGTAGGTATGGTTGCAAATGAGAGTGTAAGTCTTTGATGATGGTTATTGAAGCTAAAAATTTAAGGATGACATATAGATGGGTTGTTCAAGAATGAAGTTGGTAAGTTTGAAATTAGTTTATTCTTGTGAGTTTAGCATTTATGTGTAGATAATAGAATGATAAAATTATGGCTTAATCTCGAGGATATGAAGTAGACCATCATACTTAGAATACCAGCTTTGACCTAAGGGGGAGATGGTTTGTAGAGAACCAAACCGAGTTTTGAGAATTAGATTGTGATACATGTCAATAATGAGTTATGATGAGATGATGATCCCTTCTTACTCTAGAGTATTCCTTTGATTTCAGTCATTACAACACCAAATCCATCACTTGCTTGACAAATCCATGCCACAGGCCTATGCTTATACCTATCATGTGTGCTCAAGCCCATTCTCAGCTTCTACCAAGCATGTAACAGCTTCACTTTGTGATTCGAGTTATCTCTTATGAATCTATGAACTCCAGTCTTATGTTAAATAGCTCATGATAAGTATAAACTCATGTTTCAGTGTATGCCCAGTTTTTAAACTCATGATACTAGTGAAGTTCGCATTATATCATGCATGTCCTCAGCTTAAATTTCTTTAATGAATTAATGCCTTTGATATTTTATTCCTTAGGACAAAGATATGTGTTAATGTTATGTATTGTAGTTTTCATGCCTCTGGTTCATATGTGTTAGCCCTTCGGTGACCTCTTCCTATGTTAAGATAGTGGTGATGATGGTGGATAAGCAATGGTTTAGATGTGAGAGAGTTGATGACCCCCATTAAGAAAGATTATTTATGCTTTTCTATCTAAGGCTAAAGTGTGAAGTAAGATTGAGGCCACGTCTTTGATACATGTCATGGTTAGTTAGAAATTGTGTGTATGTTTTTAAGAATAGTGCAAGAAAATTGTTGCTGATAAAGGTTTAGAGAATATGTGAAGTATGCCTTTAGGGGTATTTGCCTTAAAGTTATATGTGATTTTTAATGATAGGCTTGAATGCCATGTTGGGTGTAAGATGATGAATGCAATATGCACTAGTAAATCCATATCAGGAGTTTTAAATTAGTCATTGAAGTGGTAAGGCATGTTATGCTTATAGTGTGAGCTCTAAGAAGATATAGAATATTGAACCTTTTGGTTTAGACTAGTATTGTGGTTTGGTATGTTGTATCTTGTGATTTATGTTAGGCTTGATCATGGTGAGAGAACTTAGTTTAGTTTAGACATTAGTAGAAAGATTTTGCAGTGCCAATATGAGAATTATAAGTTGAATCAAATGAGTATAGAATTTAAGAGGAATAGTATAGTTGAGAGAGAATTTTAGAAGTGATGCTAAGCTTGAAAATAAGAAGTTCTGTTGCTTACGGCCTAGCAATCCTATCCTAGTTTATGAGTTATATAATTATATTCCATGCTATAGAGTTATATCAATGTTGTAATTCCTTAGTCAAATTTCTTGTTTAGAGCATGCCTAAAATTCTTTGCTCCCTAATGTCAATAGAATTTCGTAGAAAAGTGCTGAAGAAATACTCTATTTGAGTATGGGTAGTCAGTATGATCCAGTCCATATAGCCTGTAATCTATTTTAGCAAGCAAGGAGATAAGCTCCTATAGATTCTTAATTTTCTAGTTAGTCTTACTATCCGCAGTCTTATACATATGTACATTCCAAGAGGCAATGTGTTTGTGTCCAATTAAATTATGAATTCAGCTCAGTTCATGCATCAGTTTCAGTTTCAGATATTAAGTCATGATTTAGTTCGTAAGTATCCTGTGTAGTATCACAGTCTCTTCCTAGTATTTTCATCAAATTATTATCATTCGGGGATGAACGATCCCATGAGGGGGATGTTGTAATACCCTGAGTTTTTATGTCATAAACCTCTCATCCTTTCTCATGAGATCAGATCCAGTGCAAAGTAATGGTTACTCATAAGTTGACACTCTCGTTTCTATCTTAGCCATATAGTTATTTTTCTTGAGGATTCATGCACTTGCAGACTAGTTCAGTAGCTCATTATTCGTGAGATCCAGTGATTCAGTTCTATCAGTTACATATGATAGCTTGAAGACTAATATTCCTCTGTGTTTCAGGTTAATTATCCACATTCGAGGATGAATGTTCCCAAGGGGGGGATAATGTAATACCTCGTATTTTCGTGCTAGAATTCTAACCGTCGTTCCTGCGCGTCTAAGCTCTAATCCAAGTGATTCTCACGTGAATACAAGTTGCATGATCACTATCCTAGTCTATGGAGTAGTTTATAGGTGGAAAATGTTTATAGCAATGACCTAGAACAAGGTTTTGCTATGACCAATTGATTCATCCAAAGTTTGACATTTGATTCTACAAGGGTCAACTTCAAACATGACTAGCTCTTAATATACATCAAATTTTTCATCCCAAGAACTACCAAATTATAGAGAATCGAATTAGTCCAACGATATCAATTTCATCAAAATCCAACACCTGAACAAGGAGTTATGGATTTGCGAAGTAGAGTGCGTAAACTAACCAATCGCACATGGATACTAAAATAGGTGTGCGATAAGCAATGCGGTGCATACTTCAATGTGTACGATAAGCAATGCGGTACATACGTAAATATATGTGATAAGCAATGCGGTGCACACTTGGTGTTTCAGGTAGTAAAAACACTCTATTTTGAGTTATTTTGAGGGCAGTTAAATCTTTTGGCACTCCTTACACACCCCTAAACTTAACCTTACGAATTTAATAGAATCTAAACACATCATAACCCTATTATCAATCTAAGTTCATCATCCAAGAGCACTAAAGGAGAAAAACAACTAGGGTTGCACAATCAACATTGAGGGTCCAATATTTTAACGAATCTATAACCATAAAGGTATGTGGAGTTTTCAACAAGAACATCCTTTCGTTCTTGTGCCCAAAAATTTTTATTATTTTACGAAGATACATGATTTTACTTGTTTAATTATGAATTTGAGATGGAAACTATTATCCTATATATTCTTGTTCAAGAAACTATGATATTTTTATGATGTCATAAAGATAAATTCCTTGAGTTTTGACGTTAATATCTTGTTTAAAGTTGAATTTTCAGATTTTCATATGAGTTATACTTGTTTGCTATACAAAGTATGAACCTTGAAATGTTTAGCTCAAGTGTTGATATATGGGATTTAAACCCTCTTTGAGATTATGATCTTTGGTGAAGTAATGTGTTATACACACCTTGATATTTGAATGATTTGACCTTTTGGTCTTGAAAGAGTTATTTTTGAACTCGAATGAGAAAAGAAATCCACATGTTGATTTATTATGAAAAAGGGGTAGCATGAAAGCTCCCGATATGAATTGTTGAATTGCGTTGTTGTGGATTTTCTTTTGAAATGATCTGAGCTAAGTCGGGAGTAGTCTTTAGCACCGAGTGGGAGGGATAGCTGTGATTAGTACTTCGCTAGAACTACATACCCCCATAGGATATGATCCTAAGGCTGATTGATATAGTGATCACTAGTGAACAAAATATTAAGGTCCTACTCCGATGGCAAGGATAAGACAGCTCTCCGCAACGTGGGTTAGACGTTCGACTCCATGTATCTCACATGGTTTATTTCGGTTGAAAGAAACTCCCAATGTGTGTGTGTGTATTCTCCTATCTAATATAAAAAATCTTATTCTTCTATCTGAGATGAAAACATATTTGTTTGAAAGACTGAGTTTGAGAAAGTCATTGTTTTTGAAAGATTTAATGAACATATATTCCGAAGAGAATTGTTATGAGATTTAATTGCTTTGATTATTTGGAATCGAGATGGAAGTGAATTGAGATTTATTATGATGACTCACAAGTTTCACCCGATATATTTTACTCTCTTATGATTATGATGATTTTAATTAGAGCTAAGTGATTCATTTATATCAACATGCATAATTTTATAAACTGTGATGATATTAAGATATTATTTTACATATGCATTGCACCCCTATATGCTCGGTACATTTCCATGGTATTCACCCACATATTCGTATGTGGGCTATATTTTTTGGAATGTAGGTATAAGGTATAGTGTACATCCTCAGATCTAGTCAGTTTGCAGCATCCAGTCAGCAGGTGATGAGTTCTTTTGATTCATGGGCTTGAGTTAGTTATACAGTTTGAGAAGTGTTGTATTTTCTTTATCCAGTCGTATTGAGTTGGGATAATCGGGAGTCATGACACAGCTACCTATAGTCTGTACTAGTAGCGGCTTCATAGATAGTCAGTAGAAGTTAATGTATTCCATTTCAGTTTTGGTTGTAAAAGCAAAGTTGTAATCTTGTAAATTTAGTTTTATATCTATCATATTCATAAAAGAGTTACTTTCTTCAGATTTGTGTAGATTTTTACTTTTTGTTCAGTTGCTTATGAGTTATGCCAGTAGAAGGGTTAGCTTGGGGTCACTTGTGATCCTAAGCACCGTGTGACGTCTCGGGACCCGATTTTGGGGCGTTACATTAGCTTAATGGTTGTGTGTGTGAAATCATGGTTTTAAATTGGGCTTTAAAAGCAGGATGTGTAGCTAGGACATGCAAGTGGATTCTGAAGGACTAACACTGGAAATTACGCTAGCCAATATAGGTGTCCTTGTGATCGAGTGGTTTGTGTCCCCTGAATGAATATGTGAATGGGAGGTTCGAGTCCCCTATAATACATGTATTAGTGCTTGAGTCACCTTAATTATGTCGAGAGGTTCAAGTTACCCAACAGGCATATACAGTTTGGGATATTCTCTGGTTCGTGTGGTAACACGCTCTAGAGCCCTTCCAGCTAGTGAAAAACTGGGCCCAAATTTCCCGTGGGTGCATTTTTTTATAACATTTGTGCTACATAGCCCAGGTTAATGATTTTAAAGTTCGTGCTAATCATTTCCTTTTCCTCGGTATGGAATATATGCATATGTATATATTTTTTTGGTTATAAGTGTTGGTTGATTGGACTTGAATTATTAGCATTATTTTATACTTATCCTTGAGTTACATACTAGCGCTCCAACCGCAAACCATCTTCGATGTTGTATCCCCATGCAATGCAGGTGTTGGTCATATTCTTACACCTCCTACTCTGTGATTGGACTCAGGGACAATTTGTGTTGACTTAAAGTGGTGAGCTTTTATTCTTTAAAAGTCTTCATTTCTTTCTTTTAGGTTTCTTATGTATATATTGGTTTAGACTTGGACATTAATTTTCGCTATGGTCGGGGGGATATCCCAATTGAATATTCTTGGATTTATTTTAGAAGCTTTGCATGGACAAAATGTGGACTAGGGTACGTTATGGTTTGGATATGGACTAGGTTATTATTTTGGTTTTGTTATGGTATTTGGTTAGGGATTGGACGGACAGACTTGTTTGGGTGGTTGGCCATGGTTTTGGACCTACCCCAAAGTCTTTGTGTTGTTAATCACCTTATCTTGTTATATGTTCTGAATTTATCTAACTCAAGGTATATATAGGTTGGTTGGATTGGGTAGCGGGGTGATCTCCGATCCTTCTTAGGCTGGAGATGCCTATTACGACAAGGCCCTAGTTTGGGTCATGCCAAGTTGATATCAGAGCCTAGGTTCATGGTCAATTAGGCATCCTCAAAGTCGTGTCAAGTATTGTATATTTTATGGGCGTGTAGTGTGCCACACTTATTTGAGAGAGGCTATGAGACATTTAGGAATGTTTCACTTTATTATTGTCTTATTTCAAACTATAGAGTCTAAGGTCGTGGATTCTTCTGATTTCTGTTTTCTTGTCTTTCAGGTCATTCTTCCAAGAAGATCTGATGTTTATGCAAATACCTCTTTCCCAACTGGGGACAATATTGATGGGACATGCTCTACCTATAGAGTCTAGATCCGGTCAAGGTTTGCTGCATCTGACTATCCTCGTGGGGTTCCACCGATCCCAACTGATCCTACTCTTGAGGGCAATACTCATACTCAGTCACCTCAAGGGGAGAATACTAATGTTAAGTTTTGTCTCTCCATTAACCGTTGTCTCAGTTGGTAACTTCTCAGTCTGACCGTGGTTTTCATGTCACTTTATCTTCTAAGGCCATAAGGATTAGCCAATTTATGAGGTTGTATCCCCCTATGTTTATTTGTACAAAGGTTGATGAGGATCCTCAAAGTTACATTAATGAAATGGAGAAGTTCTTCTAGATTATGCCAGCTTTGAAAGTAGAAGGTGTTGAGTTTGCTGCCTAACAATTGAAAGATGTGGCATACCAGTGGTATGAAGAGCTGGAACAGTTGAGGGGAAAGGATGTTGGTTCTACCTTGTGGGAGGACTTTTCTAGTACATTTCTAGACTACTCCTGTCCTCAGGAGTTGAGAGAGTCAAAAGTAGAAGAGTTTGTGAATTTGACACAAGGTAGGATATCTGTCAATGTAATACCCCGCATTTTTCCTAGCTCAGTTTAACTCCTAGAATGTCAAGGGTTAGATTTGAAAATGAATAACTCTTGATACATGTAGAATTTTCAAGCTCTAGACCCTCCAATATATAGATAATTTAATTAACTTTGCAATGGTACCAATTTCACCTAAATCCGATACTCAGTTTAAAAGATATGGCGATTTTAGTGAAAACAATAGGGCATTTCGACAAGCACCGCGTCGCGGTGAAGGGCAGAATCACAATTGTGCTATTCCAGTGAAGTGCCGCGATTGGCCATAGTCGTGGTGAAGTTCCAGCTCCCACTCATCCTTTTCCAGTGGCATAATACGATACGCCGCATCATGCCAGAGGCCAAATGGGACTCGTCCCTTTTCCAGTAGCCCAACGCGATTTTGCCGCATCATGCCATAGTGCAAAATAGCAATGGTCCCATATCCAGTGAGCCACTGCGATAGCCTCGCATCGTAGTGAAGTGCCAAATTCGGATTTTAGTTTTCAAACTTAAATCTTTAAAGGCAATCTAGTCTTTTACTCAACCCCCAATTCGTGAATAACACTGAATTAATCCTATTCCAACCATTATATGCTCATTTTTCATTAAATTTCTCTCAAAGAAACCCTAGAACATCAAAACTTAATTCCCAAAAAATCTAAATTCCACCATTCTTTCTCAAAGGAAACTCAAAATTCAAGGTTACAAATTCAAGATAATAAAGAATCCATCTTCAAGAGCACAAATAGGAATCCAAAAGCAAGTATTCTCATCAATTGCATCAATTAAGGTATGTGGGGTTTTTCAACAAGGACAATCCTTTCGTCTTCGTGCCCAAAATCAATTCTGAAGTTGACTTTTATATAAATTTACATGAGATTCAAATTAGGATTCATACCTAATATTGTTAATTGAAAGATTATGATATTACAAATGATTTAGATATTGAATTTCATGTTTACTTTCGTATTGTCATGTGTATGATATAAATTTTTAGATTATGAATTGAATTATCATTATTCTCATTATCAAACATCCACATTATGATGTGTTGACATGAATTTGATGCATGTGTTACTAAGCCCTAGTTTGAATATTGTTATTTCAAAATATTATTCTTGTAAGAATCCCATTATTTGTTATATTTAGATTTTGAACAAATATTTGATCTTTTGATCACATCTTAGATATGGAGTCCACTTTACAGGTTTAGCTACAGTTTACATTAAACAGATTTACCAGAGGTTTTTCATTGTAACCCTTATATTAGTTTTTAAAAGTGGATTTCCTATAGGATGAGAATACAGATTAAAGGGAGTGGTATTTAGCACTGAGTTGGGTATGTTTACATGCCCCAGAACTATGAGCCATCTTAGGTTCAGATTATCAGATTATTCCTATTTCTATATGGATAACAAATAAAGATATGATCACTTATATTAAGTTATACTCCTTGGCAAGAGTATGACACCTCTCCCCAACGTAAGGATTTCCCATAAAAGAACTAGACATTGCACACTATGATAGCTCACATAGTGTATGCCGGTTAGAATAAGCTCCCTAATAGTAAATACTTGCAGAATAGTTTTAAAAGTATTTTTCTACAGCTTACAGAAAAGAGTAAAGAATAATAGAACAACTTTTAGAAAACTAAGTGTAACGGTTCATAGATTTATTCAGGTGTTACTTTACATGTGACATTAGATATGCGATTTCAAATTTTAGATTATAGATATAAAAGTGAGTTCTTTCTACACTTAGACAGAATGATTTAAAGATAGAATGCAAGTACAACTTTTAGAAAATAAATGTTATGACTCACTAGATCTATGTAATATGTTTTTCTCTTTATGATTATTATTTTCAGTTTTTAGATACTCCAGCTTATGTGAGTCATCTACATTTAGCATACATTCTTTTACAAATTTAAAATAATTTTAAGATATTGATTTACTTGGACATTCACCCTTATATACTCAGTACAATCCAAAAGTACTGATCCACATATATGTCTAGGTGCTACATTGTCTAATAATGTAGGTTCAGGTGCTCAGTTTCAGCAGCGTGAATGATATCGAGTATCTTCATCTACATCCCGACAGTTGGTGAGTCCTCATAGTTTGGGGACTTAGTCCTTCAATTATTTATCTTATTAGTATAGATAATTCAGTATTTTCAGACTGTTTGAGTCAGCTAAGAGTTTGTCCCAGCGAATCTCTAGCATTAGTAGTAGAGGCTTGTCAGACTACTTGATTATGATTCAGATTTTCAGTATTGATTGATCATACTCTTGAGTTTAGTATTTTTAAATATTATATTCAGATAGTTTCAGTTTAGCTGCTACATAATTCTGTATTTTAGTTTGATTATATATCTATACTTCCATATTATGAGTTTCAGATTTAGTAGATGGCTTACAGGGTTAGCTTAAGGATACTCATAGTCTTGAGCACCGTGTGACATCTCGGGGCCTACTTTGGGGCATTACAAACTTGGTATCAGAGTCTAAGGTTATAAGAATCCTAGTGAGTCAGACAAGCCGTATTACATTGAGTCTTGATTATGGGTGTGAAGCGCTACACATTTATGAGCAAGAGACGACGAGACATTTTTAGGAAATCATGTCTTTCTTTCGTGATATCATGCTTATAGTGTCTCTATCTGCTTTTAACTTATGCTCCTACATGATAGTTTAATATGCCTTCTCGTCAAGCTATTGCCTGCAGAAATGATAACCAGTCACCCCAGCATGCTGACCCTCTGAATGAGAATGTATCCCATGTTGAATTTTGGAATGCCTTTCAGGCATTAGCCCAAGCTATGAATGCTAATATTCAGGGAAACCATCAGGGGACAGTCCTATTTTAGCAGAATAGGGATTTAGCAAAAGCCATAATCTCAGACTTCATGAGAATGAATCCGCGTCAAAAGTAGGTGAGGACCCACTACTTTATTCAAATAAGGTAAAGAAGATCACCCAAATTATGTATGTTTCTGAAGAGGAGAGTATATTATTGGCATCTTATAGATTGAAGGATGTATTGTATGATTGGGTGGTCATGTGGAAGAATGGTACAGGTAAGAATGCAACTCCTATGAGTTGGCTGGTATTTTAGGATGTATTTTTAGATAGGGTTTTTTCACGTGAAATGAGAGAAGCTAAGGTAGAAGAGTTTGTGAACCTGAGGTAGGGATCGATGATAGTGAAAGAGTACAACCTTAAGTTTAACAAGTTATCTAAGTATACCCCTGATACGATGGCTGACCCTAGGGAAAGTATGGGTAAGTTTGTTACTGGAGTATCTGGTTTGGTAGTCAAAAAGTGTAGGATTTCCATGCTTATTGGGGACATTGATCTTTCTAGGTTGATGATTCATGCCCAACAAATTGAGGAAGAAAAGTTGAAGGGAAGAGAGAGGGTAAATAAGAAGGCAAGAACCAGGCAGTTTGAGTATGTCCAGACAAAGTATGAAAAGGTAAATCATTCACAGTTTCAGAATCATTCATCTATGCCAGCACCATCTTCAGCTATGCTCCCACCTCTAGAGCTAGGCAAGAGCAGAGGGGTAAGACTTCTACGTCCAGGTCTCAAATTAGTGTGAGTGGAAAACCCAGTTATTCTCCATGTGATAAATGTGGTAAGAATCATCCTGGTGAGTGCTTGTTGGGAAAGAAAGGTTGTTATGGTTGTGGTAAGTTAGGACATGGAATCAAAGAGTGCCCATATGCTAAGAAAGGTAGTAGGGATGTTCGTCCCCAGACTCAGGCTACTAGCACAACAGCTCTTCTAGGTCTCCCAGTCACTCCTCAGGGCGCATCATCCAGTACCGATGGCGGTCAGCGCCAGAATTGGTTTTATGCATTACCATCTCGTCAGGACCAGAAAGATTCACCAGATGTTGTTACTGGTATGCTTCTTGTATTTCATCTCGATGTTTATGTGTTTATAGACCTCAGGTCAAGTTTCTCTTATGTGACCCTATTAATTGTGGTATATTTTTAAGTTGGTCCTAAAAAGTTTTCTAAGACCTTCTTAGTTTCTAACCAATGGGTCAGTGAATTGTTTCCATATATATCTACAGAAAGTGTCCTATCACTGTCCTTCATAAAATTATGTTAGAAGATTTTATAAAGTTAGATATGGTCGTGTCACGACCCGAACCAAGGCCCTGGCTGTGATGAGCATTCCAAAACCCGAAGGCCCGGAATGCCCTCTGTCTATCTAGTAATCATGCACATAATTCATATGATCAAAGTAATACAGAATAGACACAATAATATGAAAACATGGTCAATAATTTAAAATATTTAAGGGCCTGAAAACATGCCCAACAATATTTAATAAACATCTACAACAGTCTGTGAAATCTCTACTGACATACTATCTGAATAACTGGGACAAAGCCCCCAGCAGACTAAAAGCCATACTAAAATAAATACCTAAATGACTAGGCCTTCCAAAGCAAAGAAGGCTCACCAACTGAACTCTGAGACAACCCTGTCTATAGACTCTACTGAGGATCTGGACCTTTAGACTGCACCTCAGTAACTGGGAGGAAGGAGGGGTCAGCAAAATTGTACTGGCACGAGAAGCAATCCAAAATAGAGTAATTGAACATATATATATATATAATACGTGAGAGCAAATGTTCATCAAACATTATGCATTAAATAGTTTCTGAAAAACACATAGGCACCTTCTAAAAACATGTAACCTGTCTGTAAATCTCAAACTCTAATCTGTGTATTACTTTTGAGTTACGTGGTATCCCCTACAATTCTGATATTCCACGAGCAATATGGAATCTGTCATTGACTCGACGGGGAAGCCTCCAACCCGAGTATGCCGTAAAGGTTGGAGTTCCTGAATTTGATATGCCACACGACACTTAAGTCAGCGTATAATAATATACTCGGGTCGGTGAACCACGGTTTTAGGCAATGAGTTGCTTGAACTCAAGCCCTCTTCAAGGAACAACCTAACATCTCTGTATGCCCATTTTTAACCTTTTCTGTACATACAACATTCTGAATGCCTAAAATCATGATAGTCTGAAATGTTTATTAGTCTGAGTCTGATATGGCATTGGTTTGAATTGGTATCGTCATACCAAGACTTGCAAGTCATGATTTCTGACCCATAATACATTAAGCTAAATCTTTCATTTAAAGAATACTTTAGACCACCAAAAACATGCAACTGATATAGAAGATTTCATGTTTCGAAACTCAAGTCAAAATCATGCAAAAACTTCATCAATATATGGTAGTCTAGTGCCTTTAGCAAATCCATGCACTCTTTCATTACGTGCATAATGAACATTAAATATTCATGTTAGATTCCCTCTTTAGTGATTTAAAACAACCTTTAAATCATAATAAGAGTTTAATCATTTCATATAGTGCTTTTCAAGGATGCATTGCAAAACAATTCATGTGCTATGAGAAATCTAGAAAATTCATAATAAGAGGGAATTCACCGAAAATCGTGCTCACAACAAGAATTCATTCTTAAATACATGGTTTCATACATTCATATTCTCACATCACTTTGGGAAAGGTCAAAAGACCAAAACAATGATGTTAAAACATTGAATACATGAATATATATATAGATTCAAAAACCCCATTCTAAAACATGATTTTTCTATGCCCATGAGAATTTAGGAAAACCATGCGTACCTCTATTTCGGAAAATAATGGGTGCTTCTTGAAGCTTGTGGATTGTGGATTCCGAATCTCTAATCAATTTTGAAAATCCACGGTTGAGTCTTGATTTATTTGGGTTCTTATTTTGAAACCCTTGGGAGTGTTCTTGAGAATTTTTAAATAAAAATAGATGTACTTTTGAGAATTGGGGACTGAATTTCGCGTTTATAACTGAATAAAGGTGGGAAAAGGACCATTTTGCCCAAAAACGGAGTGTTTAAGTCACTTGAAACCATAAGATATGCGCCGCATATGATATCGCATATATTTACATAGGCGTTGGATATAATATCGGCTATATTTACATAGGCGCCGCATATGATATCGCCTATAGTTACATAGGCGCCGCATATGCTATCGCATATGTTTTCCCGTGGCCATGTACGATTGGTTAGGTGACGCATACTACTTTAAAAGGCCATAACTTCTTGCTCGAGTGTCGGATTTTAGCAAATTGGTATCGTTGGAAAGTTAACTCGAAGACCTATCATTTGAAACATAGTAGGCTGTCTAATTTAACATATACAGAGAGTTATGGTCAATGGAAACTAACACAAATTACAACGTCCACTAAAACTTAATCGATCAAAATAGTTTCAACTCGTCCTTGAGATGAAGGACCTCTATGGTTTAAATTCATACTCAAATGGATTCACATACTACATAAACATGCCAAATTGGCATAGGATTTAAGGCTCTGGGATTATCAACGCATTAGAGTCATGGTTTTTATTCTAGACCGAAATGCAGGGTGTTACATTATCTCCCCCTTGGGATCATTCATCCTCGAATGATGATAGAATGTTGAAGTCGTAAGGGTATGGGATAACGCGGACATGATATGTTCCCTAAGAAAGAATACACTGATCGGAAACATGACTATAAGATTGGCACTACAGATGTTTTAAATTCTTATGCCGAACATGCATATTCGAGGCATAGAACACACGACTGAAGCTACTCATAGGCTGAATTCTCATAATGAATCATGCATATCTGATGCATGGATCTGTGATCGAGTTGTTCTCATGAATGCAGGACTGAATACACTGATAAACTGAACTTTTCTATTGAACATGCATTTCTAATGCATACATATCTGACTAAACTGATGTATGAATGTATGGCTATATACGCAATAATAACTGATGCGAAGCTTGTAAAAAGCATCTATGCATCCAACTGAATGGGGTATCTCCCCCTTGGTACCCTATGTCCCTCTCTGAATGCTCAATTCTCTAAGATACTCAAAAAACTGAGACGATGCACAGGGCACCTACGAATTGAATCATAACTAAACATCTGGAATCTAAATTTAATGCATGATGCATGAAATGGGCTATACTCGTAACTACTGGTATACTCTATCTTGGAATAGTAGCATGTCTGAGATTTCGAGTAGCATGAATAAGTGTAAAGACGAGAAAACAAGTCATGCGAATCTAACTGCTAAACTGACTTATTGGCCATATAGACTGAATTATCCTACACCCTTATACTTAACTGGAGTATCTCTTCATCACAATTCTCTAAAGAAATTCTAGCAGTAATAGGGAGCCATGAATCTTGGGTATGGATTACACAAGACATCCAACTGAGGAATCACCACATTGACACTGCTCTGCAGTCTGGAACATAGGCATATAACTCCTGAATTAGGATAGAATTACCAAGCCTTTGGCATTACAACTTCTTACTTTCAAGGTTATCACACTTCTCGAATATCAATTAACTATACTATTCTCCTTAAATATCATATTTATTCAACTCAACTTAAAATTCTCATATGAGCATTGACAAATCTTTCTACTAACGTCGGAAATAACTTAATCCCTTCATCGTGACCAAGCCTAACTCTAAGTCACAAAAATACAACATGCCAGACCACGCTATTATTCTAAACCATATGATGCAATCTTCTATATCTCTTTTAAAGATCACATCCTAAGTATAACATGCCTTACCACTTCAATGACTACTCTAAACTCTTACTATGAAGTCGCTAGCACATATAGCGTTCCTTTACAACAATCTTAACATTTCATTCAAGCCTATCTTTATAACCACATATGAACTTCAAAGCAAACACTCATAAAGGCATACTTTACATATTCTCTAAACCACTATCAATATCACTCCCATGAGCTACCCCGAGAACATACACATACGAAATTCCACTAACCATCACATAAATAAAAACTTGGGCCCAAATCTTACTTCATACTTATGGCCTTATCTAAACAAGCGTAGTATGATCTTCTATCAACAAGGAATAATTACTCACCACCACTATCATCGTATAAGTAGGAGTCACAAAAAGGTTAGAAAATAAGATCTGGAGGCATAGAATGATACTATATGAAGCTTGACACTTATATGAGGCCTGAGGAATAGCAAAACAACAACAGGGACTTACCAAAGAGCTTTGAATTTAGGGTATTCATGGCTATAAGATGAATCTCACCAATCATTTGGTGTAAAACATGAGTTATGGAGATGGAGCACATTATAAAGCATGAGTACATGACTCTCTATCATAGGTATGAACGTGAACTAATCATGGAACTAAATCGTAAAGCATGAGTGGGTATTAGGATCACTGCGAAATACTAAGATAGGAATGGGTTGAGATTCACCCTTACTTTTTGATGTTTTATATCATCATGACATCACTACAAGAATCTGAGAGTCTTACTTGGTTATTCGTTTAGTCATCTCCCCCTTAGCTTCAAGCCATCATCTTATGTTTTTGGGAGATACCTTACTAGACTTTAAACTTAATTGCACTCACTGCACTCTGGGTTCTGAAAAATGACAATACACAAAATTAATAAAACTTAACTCGAAAGACCACATATGAGAGTGGAACGCCCACTACTAATACTACCTCCTGAGGCACACTTTATCATTCTGTAACCCCAATAGTCATCATCTATTACTAGAACACTTACTAACTTTGAATCTTCATGAGTATCCCCAAAGTTGAAGTGCACACCCTCTAGAGTCTCTACTCTTATTTCTATTAGCACGACTTTCAATGACTCGAGCTTAGATTATAACACCTAACATGGGTATCACCAAGTCTTCAATGAGCTACTCTATTTCTATCGTAGTCTACAAACATAGTAACTTCAAACTTATTTTCCTCTACCATGAGATTCAAGTTCATATCAAAAGGCTCAACGCTATCAATCAAAGGTCCTTAATTTGGCTATTTAGAACACCATATACCATCTAGCTAGTCTTTTTTCACCTAGCAACTCAACGGTACCAGTAGCCATACACAACATGTAATAGCCTTAGAAAAATACTACAGCTTCATACCACCTTGGCATACTTCTACATCACATATACAACATCATACTTCATTATGAATCAAATAAATTTAGGCACTTGCATACACTATTCAAGCCTATAGATCACTTCCATATAACTAGTATCATTATCCAAGAAATCATCACATCCACCTCCATGGCCATCAATTATTTCAAACTTAATGTCTAGTGCTAAACATGATTTACAACCAACCTTACACACAATCCTCACTTAGAAACTATGAAATAAACATCAAGAAACACTAGTACACTAGAAATTCATAACCACAATAATTGATCATGACCTTACGGTTTTCCTTGTCATAATCCATTAGCTCGCACTATTTCAACATATCAAGCTTACAAATCTAATCGCACAAAACATGTATCATCAAACTCTTGCCACTATTCACCACCACACCATTTAAATTCAAGCCTATAGTCTAGCATCAATCATTTACAACTAATGAAGAGTTCAACATAATATAAATATACTTATCCTTCAAATAGGGATATTTTACCCAAATAATTCAAAAATATACTACATACTTTCTCACAAGTAGTATTAGTTTACAACTACCAAAGAGAAGAAGGTTAAAGGGTAAGGTCACATAATAGACATAATCAACCTTAAGCTTATATTATAACCATACAATCTTATCTACTTATACGACTTTCTCACATCACACTTACTTACCCCAATGGGCATTTAGACTACCTTTAGATACCCCATATGACAATGAGTCTATACTTATAACCTACTGGCTAATATAGCTATTTTCATTCCTAGCCTATAAGGGGTTTCTATAACCACCTTAAGTATCCACTCTGGGCTCTTTCTCAATTTTGAAAAGAAGAAAAAAAATGACATTCTAAGTCAACACTTCCTCCATGGACTACCATACAATTAATAAATGGTACCACTACATTAGTCAACCACCACGAAAGGGTAAATCATTCTCAATCAACGATTATTCAACTATAAATATTTAATTACAAAAGTCATCCTCACTTTGACCTCTAACCTTATGACTTTATATCACAAACTTCTTGGTCTAATTTCACTAAAAATAGGTCATGACACCAACACTCTAACTTATACAACTACTCGGGTGGAAATACAGTTCCAACAAATACAAGAACAACAAGATAAACAACAAGTTGCTAGTGAATCGAAATAGGCCTCACACGGCTTCACTAGACTTTTATTTTCAACAACACAATGATATCAAGATTACAAGAGATAGAATCTTGATACACAATATTCAATGACTGAAGAATACACATTTTACTCTTGTCTTAACTGAATACCTCATAAGAATGAGGACACAATTTTACACTAGGGAACTCCTCTCCCATCCTTTGTGGGACTTCTAAAATTTCTACTAGATAATCAGAGAATATCTGGAAACACCAGAGTGAGGAAGGGATTAGGATAACTTTTCTTTTCGTATGGGTGACACCATAGCACGAATTAGAGTATGAAGGAGGAACATTCTGACCCTATAGCACGAACTAGAAAATAAAAAAAGAGAGACATTCCCAAACGCCTTGTAGCCTTCTACTTATCAGTGCGGCGCGCTACACACCCATAAACAAAACTCTATTTGATGTGATTTCGCAGACACCCTGGGACTATAAACCTTGCTTTGATACCAATTTTGTCATGACCCAAACCGGGGTCCTGGCCGTGAAGAGCATTCCCAGACCCGAAGGACCAGAACGCCCTCTGTCTATCTGGTAATCAGGCACATAATTTATATGATAAAATTAATATGGAATAGACACAATAATACAAAAACATGGTCAACAATTTAAAATAATTAAAGGCCTGAAAACATGCCCAATAATATTTAATAAACATCTGTAATAATCTGCGAAATCTCTACTGATATACTATCTGAATAACTGGGACAAGGCCCCCAGAAGACCAAAAGCCATACCAAAATAAATACCTAAATGACTAGGCCTTTCGAAGCAAAGAAGGCTCACCAACTGAACTCTAAGACAACCCTATCTGTAGACTCTACTGAGGATCTGGACCCCTAGACTGCGCCTCAGTACCTGGGAGGAAGAGGGTCAACACAGTTGTACTGACACGCAAAGCAATCCAAAATAGAGTAATTGAACATATATATATATATATAAAATATGTGAGAGCAAATTTTCATTAACCATTTATGCATAAAACGATTTTTGAAAAACACATGGGCACCTGCTAAAAACATGTAACCTGTCTGTAAATCTCAAACTCTGATCTGTGTATTACTTCTGAGTTAGGTGGTATCCCCTACAAGTTTGATATTCCACGGACGATATGGAATCCGCCATTGACTCGGCAGGGAAGTCTCCAACCTGAGTATGCCACAAGGGTTGGAGTTCTTAAATCTGATACACCACACGACACTTAAGTCAGCGTATAATAATATACCTGGGTCTGCAAACCACAATTTTAGGCAATGAGTTTCTTGAACTCAAGCCTTCTTAAGGGAACCACCTAACATTTCTGTATGCCTATTTTTAACCTTTTCTATACATGTAATATTCTAAATATCTAAAATCATGATAGTCTAAAATATTTATTAGTCTGAGTCTGATATGGAATTGGTCTTAATTGGTATCGTCATACCAAGACTTGCAAGTCATGATTTCTGACCCATAATACATTAAGCTAAATCTTTTATTTAAAGCATACTTTAGACCACCAAAAATATGCAACTGAAATGGAAGATTTCGTGTCTCGAAACTCAAATCAAAATCATGCAAAAACTTCATCAACATATGGTGGTCTAGTGCCTTTAGCAAATTCATGCACTCTTTCATTACATGCATTATGAACATTAAACATTCATGCTAGATTCCCTCTTTATTGATTTAAAACCACCTTTAGATCATAACAAGAGCTCAATCATTTGATATAGTGCTTTTCAAGGATGCATTGTAAAACAATTCATATGCTATGAGAAATATGAAAAATTCATAATAAGAGGGAATTCACCAAAAATCATGCTCTCAACAAGAATTCATTCTTAAATACATGATTTCATACATTCATATTCTCAAATCACTTTGGAAAAGCTCAAAATACCAAAACAATGATGTTAAAACATTTAATACATGAATATATACATAGATTTAAAAACCCCATTCTAAAACATGATTTTTCTATGCCCATGATAATTTTGGAAAATCCCACGTACCTCTATTTCGGAAAATAATGGGTGCTTCTTCAAGCCTGTGAATTGGGGATTCCGAATCTCTAATCAATTTTGAAAACCCATGGTTGAGTCTTGATTTATTTGGGTTTTTAGTTTGAAACCCTTGGGAGTGTTCTTGAGAATTTTTAGATGAATGTGGATACATTTTGGAGAATTAGGGCGTGACTTTCGTGTTTATAGATGAATAAGGGTGGTAAAAGGACCATTTTACCCCAAAAATGGAGTGTTTAAGTCACTTGAAACCATACTACTTTGAAAGGCCATGTGCGATTGTTTAGGCGACACATACTACTTTGAAAGGCCATAACTTCTTGCTCGGGTGTCGAATTTTAGCAAAATTGATATCGTTGGAAAGTTAACTCGAAGACCTATCATGACACATAGTAGGCTCTCTAATTCGACATATACAAAGAGTTATGGTCGATGGAAGCTAACATAAATTACAACGTCTACTAAAACTTAATCGATCGAAATAGTTTCAACTCGTCCTTGAGTTAAAGGACCTCCATGGTCTAAATTCATGATCAAATGGATTCACCTACTACATAAACATGCCAAATTGGCATAGGATTTAAGGCTCTGGGATTATCAACGCATCAGAGTCATGGTTTTATTCTAGCCTAAAATACAGGTTGTTACAGGTTGACTTTGATGTTATTCTTGGTATGGATTGGCTCTATTCTTATTATGTATCCATAGATTGTCGCACACGAGTAGTGAAGTTTTAGTTTCCAGACGAGCCAGTCTTTAAGTGGGAAGACAATTCAGTGTCTCCTAAGAGTCATTTTATACCCTATCTCAAGGCCAAAACGTTGATCTCAAAAGGGTGTATCTATCATCTAGTTCAAGTCAAAAACACTAAATATAAGACTCTAAGGGTTCAGTCAGTTTGTGTAGATAATAAGTTTCCTGATATTTTACCCAAAAATTTGCATGTGGTGCCTCCCAATAGGGGAATAGAATTCGAGATGGACCTTCTTCCAGATACTCAGCCTATCTCTATTCCTCCATTTCTTATGGACCCAATCGAGCTTAAAGAGTTAAAAGATCAGCTTAAAGACCTCTTAGATAAAGGTTTCATAAGGCCTAGTGTCTCTCCATGGGGCACTCCTGTCCTATTCGTGTGAAAGAAAGATGGTTCTTTACGAATGAGCATTGACTATCGCCAGTTGAATTAAGTCACATAAAAAACAAATGTCCTCTTCCTAGGATTGATAACTTATTTGACCATCTCTAAGGTGCGAGGTATTTCTCCAAGATATACCTTAGATCTAACTATCATCATCTTAGAGTAAGGGAATATGATATCCCAAAGATAACTCTCAGAACCCATTATGGTCATTTCGAGTTTCTAGTCATGTCATATGGTCTTACCAATGCCCCAGCAACATTCATGGACTTGATAAACAGAGTGTTTAAATAGTATTTGGACATGTTTGTCATATTCTTTATCATTAATATTCTTGTCTATTCTCATAGTGAGGATGATCATGCAGACCACCTTAAAATTATGTTGCAAACTCTTAGGGATCACCAGTTTTTCGCCATGTTTAGTAAATGTGAATTTTGGCTAAGATTAGTAGCATTTCTCGGTCATATTGTTTCCAATGATAGTATTAAAGGTGATCCCCAAAAGACAGAAGCAATAAGAAACTGGCCTAGACCTATTTATCCATCATACATTAGATGTTTCTTGGGTTTAGCTGGCTATTATAAACATTTTATTAAGGGTTTTTCATCTATTACGACCCTTATGTCTAGATTGACTCAGGAGAAAGTTAAGTTTCTATGATCAGATTGATGTGAGAAGAGTTTTCAGGAATTGAAGACTCGACTCACTTCAACCCTAATTTTAGCATTACCTGATGGCACAGATGGGTTTGTTGTATATTGTAATACTTCTATAATTGGTATGGGTTCTGTTTTGATGCAGATAGGTAAGGTTATAGCCTATGCCTCTAGACAGCTTAAGCCTCATGAAAAGAACTACCACACCCATGACCTTGAGCTAGCTGCAATGGTGTTTGCCTTGAAAATCTGGAGCCACTATCTTTATGGGGTGCATGTTGATGTGTTTGCGGATCACAAAAGTTTGCAGTATGTATTTACTTAAAGGATTTAAATCTTTATTAGGGATGGTGGTTAGAATTATTGAAAGATTATGACATGAGTGTGTTATATCATTCGAGCAAGGCCAATGTAGTGGTAGACACCCTTAGTAGACTGTCTATGGGCAGTGTTGCTTATGTGGAGAATGATAAGAGGGAACTAGTTCAAAAGGTTCATTGGTTAGCTAGATTGGGTGTGAGGTTAGTTGACTCAGGTTCAGAATCCTCTCTAGTGTTAAAAGTGAAGGAGAAGCAGGATAAGGATTATAGTTTGGTCAAGCTGAAGGGTTCAGTTAAAGACAAAAAGGTAGAAATTTTCTCCCAAGGGGGAGATGGTGTGTTGAGATACTAGAGTAGATTGTGTTTACCATGTTTTGATGATTTGAGGTAGCAGATCATGGCAGAAGCACATGTGCACGTTACTCTATTCATTTAGGAGCCACCAAGATGTATCGCGATTTGCAGGAAGTCTATTGGTGGAGCACTATGAAGAAAGATATAGCAGAGTTTTTAGCTAAGTATGCAACTTGTCAATAGGTTAAGGTAGAGCACCAAAGACATGGTGGAACTTTGAAGGAGTTTGGCATACCCACTTGGAAGTGGGAAGAGGTGAACATTGACTTTGCAACTGGATTACCCCATTCGTGTTATCAACATGATTCAATTTGGGTTATAGTAAATAGATTGACTAAGTCAGACCATTTCTCTCCATTTCATACATCCTACACAGCTAAAGATTATGTTAATATGTACATCAGAGAGTTGGTTAGATTGCATGGAGTTCCTTTGTCTACTATTTCAGATAGGGGTACTCAGTTTATCGTTTAATTTTAGAAAGCCTTTCAGAAAGGTCTTGGTACCCAAGTTGATCGTTGTTTGTCTTTTCATCCCAGATAGATGGTCAACAGAGAGGACCATTCAGACCTTAGAGGCTATGTTGAGGACATTTTTTCTTAACTTCAAAGGCAATTGGGATGACCATTTACCATTGATTGAATTTGCGTACAATAATAGTTACCATTCTAGCATTCAGATGGCCCTGTTTAAAGCTCTTTATAGGAGAAGGTGTATATCACCAGTAGATTGGTTTGAAGTAGGTGAGGCCACTTTGATTGAGACAAATATGGTGTTTGAATCCATGGAGAAAGTTTAGTTGATTTGAGAGAGATTGAAAGTAGCTCAGAGTTGTCAAAAATCTTATGCAGACATAAGAAGGAGAGATATTATGTTTGAAGTAGATGACCCTATGTACTTGAAAGTTTCACCCTTAAAGGGGGTGAAGAGATTTGTCAAAAAAGGGAAGCTTTGTCCCCGGTATGTAGGCCCTTATAGGATTTTGAGTCATGTGGGAAAGGTGGCGTATGATCTTGAGCTACCCGCAGACTTGTCATCAGTTCATCTAGTGTTCTATGTGTCCTTATTAAAGAAGTGCAAGGACGATTCACCCATTATAGTCCCTATAAAGAGTACAGATATTCAGAATAGCCTCTTATACAAAGAAGTTCCAGTAAAGATTCTTGATCATCAGATCTGTAGACTAAGGAATAAAGATCATCAGATCATCAGATCTTGCTAGCATATAACCTTAGTCCTTCAGTATTTTTAGTTTAACTAGTCTCATTCAAGGAACAATGTTCCCAAGGGGGAGATAATGTAATACCCTATACTTTTCCTAGCTCAGTTTAACTCCTAGAATATCTAGGGTTATCTTTGAAAATGAATAACTCTTGATACATATAGAATTTTCAATCTCTAGACCCACTAATATAAAGATAATTGAATTAACTTTCCAACAATACCAATTTCGTCTAAATTGGATACTCGGTTTAGAAGTTATGGTGATTTTAGTTAAAATAGTAGGGCACTTCAACATGCACCGCATCACAGTGAAGGGCAAATTTCAATTGTTCGATTCAAGTGAAACACCGTGATTGGCCCGTGTCGCAATAAAGTTCCAGTTTATGCTCGTCTTTTTCCAGTGGCGTAACGTAAATACGTCTTGTCACGCCAGATACCAAAATAGGACTCGTACCTTTTCCAGTAGCCCAACGCAATTTTATCGCATCGCGCCATAGTGCAAAATAGCAATGTTCCCTTATCCAGTGAGCCACTGTAATAGCCCCGTATCACGGTGGAATGCCAAATTGGGATTTTAGATTTCGAACTTAAATTGTTAAGGGCAATCTATTCTTTTCCTCAGTCCCCAATTAATGAGTAACAGTGAATTAATCCTATTTCAACCATTATATGCTCATTTTTCATTAAATTTCTCTTAAAGAAACCTTAGAACATCAAAACTTAATTCTCAAGAAATCCAAACTCCACCATTATTTCTCTAAGGAAACTCAAAATTCAAGGTTACCTATTCAAGACAATCAAGAACCCATCTTCAAGAGCACAAATAGGAATCCCAAATCAAGTGTTCTCATCAATTGCATCAATTAGGTATGTGGGGTTTTTCTATAAGGATAATCCTTTCATCTTTGTGCCCAAAATCAATTTTGAAGTTGATTTTTATATAAATTTACATGAGATTCAAATTAGGGCTCATACCCAATATTGCTAATTGAAAGATTATGATATTACAAATGATTTAGATATTGAATTGCATTTTTACTTTTGTATTTTCATGCGTAAGATGTTAATTTCCAGATTTTGAATTGAATTATCATTATTCTCATTATCAAACATGAACATCATGATGTTTTTACATGAATTTGATGCATAGGTTATTAAGCCCTAGTTTGAAGGTTGTTATTTCAAAAGATTATGCTTTTAAGCATCCCATGATTTGTTATATTTAGATTTTGAATAAAGATTTGATCTTTTGATCACAGCTTAGATATGGAGTCCACTTTATAGATTGAGCTACAGTTTACAATAAATACCAGAGGTCTTTTTATTGTAAACCCTTATATTAGTTTTTAAAAGTGGATTTCCTATAGAATGAGCATACAGATTAAAGGGAGTAGTATTAGCACCGTGTTGGGTATGTTTACATGCCCCAGAACTACGATCCAACAAAGGTTCAAATTATTAGATTATTTTTATTTCTATATGGATGACAGATACGGATGTGATCACTTAGATTAGGTTATACTCTTTTGCTGGAGTATGATACCTCTCCCCAATGTGAGGTTTTCCCATTAGGTAACTAGGCATCAGACATTATGATAGCTCACATAGTATATGTCGGTTAGAAGAATCTCCCTAATAGTAAAGACTTGCAGAATAGTTTTAAAAGTATTTTCCTACAGCTTACAGAAAAGAGTAAAGAATAACAGAACAACTTTTAGAAAACTAAGGGTAAAGGCTCACAGATTTATTCAGATATTACTTTACATGTGACATTAGCTATAAGATTTCAAATTTCAGATTACAGATATAAAAGTGAGTGCTTTCTACACTTAGACAGCATGACTTAAAGATAGAATACAAGTACAACTTTTAGAAACTAAATGTTATGACTCACTAGATCTATGTAACATGTTTTGCTATTTATGATTAGGATTTTCAGTTTTCAGATACTCCAGATTATGTGAGTCATCTAAATTTAGCATGTATTCTTTTAAAATTTATAATAATATTAAGATATTAATTTACTTGTGGATTCACCCTCATATACTCAGTACAATCTAGAAGTACTAATCCATATATATATCTATGTGCTACATTGTCTCATAATGTAGGTTCAGGTGCTTTCAGCAGCGTGAGTGATTTTCCAACATCTCTATCTCCATCTCTACAGTTGGTGAATCCTCATAGTTAGGGGACTTAGTCTTTCAGTTTTTTAGCTTATTAATATAGAGAATTCAATATTTTAGACAGTTCAAGTCTACTGGGTTTGTCCCAGCGACTCTCTAGCATTAGTAGTAGAGTCTTGTCAGAATGCTAGATTATGGTTCAAATTTTTAGGATTTATTGATCAGACTTGTGAGTTTAGTATTTTTAGATATTATACTTAGATAGTTTTAGTTTAGCTCCTAAAGAATTCCATATTTTAGTTTGATTATGTATCTATACTTCCCTATTATGAGTTTTAGATTTAGTAGATGGCTTACAGGGTTAGCTTAAGGCTACTCATAATATTGAGCAATGTGACGTCTCGAGGCCCATTTTTCGGGTGTTACAAACTTGGTATCAGAGCCTAAGGTTATAAGAGCCCCAGGGAGTCAGACAAGCCACATTACCTAGAGTCTTTATCATGGGTATGAAGCACTTCACATTAATGAGCAAGCGGCTATAGGACACTTTTAGGAAATCAACTATTTCTTTCATGATCTATCATGCTTACTGTGTCTCTATCTTTTTTTAACTCATGATCTAAGGTGAATACTGAATATGCCTCCTCTTCGAGCTAAAGCCTGTAGAAATGATAACCAGCCACTCAGCCTGTTGACCCTCTGAATGAGACTGTATCCCATGTTAAATTTTGAGTTGCCTTTCATGCATTGGCCAAAACTGTGACTGCTAATGTTTAGGGCAACCATCATGCTGCAGTCCCACTTCATCAGATGGGGATTTAGTAGTAGCCAGAATCTGAGACTTTATGAGAATGAATCCACCAGAGTTCATTAGGTCAAAAGCAGGTGAGGACCTATAACTTTATTTCTATGAGGTGAAGAAGATCACCCAGATTATACATGTTTCTGAAAAGTAGAGTGTATATTTGGCATCTTATAGATTGAAGGATGTAGCATTTGAATTGGTGGTTTTGTTGAAGAAAGGAAGAGGTGAGAATGCAGCTCCTATGAGTTGGCTGGATTTTTAGGATGCATTTCTAGACAGGTTCTTTCCATGTGAAATAAGAGAAGTTAAGGTAGAAGATTTTGTGAACTATAGGATGGGCTTGATGATAGTATAAGAGCACCACCTTAAGTTCAATCGCTTGTCTAAGTATGCCACTGATACGATGCTGACCCTAGGGAAAGTATGAGTAAGATTGTTACTGGAGTATCTAGTTTGGTAGTCAAGAAGTGTAGGACTGCCAAGCTTATTGGGAACATGGATCTGGCTATGTTGATGATTTATGCCCATCAGATTAAGGTAGAAAAGTTGAAGGGAAGAGAAAGAGGAAATAAGAAGGCTAAAATCATGCAGTTTGAGTATGGCCTGAAAAAGTATGGAGGGGGAAATCATTTGCAATTTTAGAATCGTTCATCTATGCCAGCGCCATCTTCATCTAGTGCTCCCAGCCACTTAGCTAGGCAAGAGCAGTAGGGTAAGACTTCTATGTCCAGGTCTTAGAATAGTGTGACTGGAAAAATCAATTATCCTCCATGTGCTAAATATGTTAAGAATCATCCTGGTGAGTGCTTATTGGGATAGAAAGGTTTTTATGGTTGTGGTAAGCCTTAATATGGAATCAAAGAGTTTTAGCATAATAAGCAGAGAAGCAGGGATGTTCGTCCCCAAACTCAGGCTATTAGCGCACCAGCTCCTCTAGGTTGCCCAACCCCTCCTCAAGGTGCATCATCCAGTACTAGTGACGGTCAATGCCAGAATTGGTTCAATGTTTTACCATCCCATCAGGATCAAGAGGATTCACTAGATGTTGGTACTGGTATGCTTCGTGTCTTTCATCTTAATTATTATGTGTTGTTAGACCCTGGGTTGAGTTTCTCTTATGTGACCCCATTAGTTGAGATAGATTTTGAAGTTGGTCCTGAAAACTTTTTGAGCCCTTCTTAGTTTCTACCTTAGTGGGTGAGTTAGTGGTTTCCAAACAGATCTATAGAAAGTGTCCTAGCACTGTCCTTTATCAAATCATGTTAGCAAATTTAATAGAGTTAGATATGGTCGACTTTGACCTTATTCTTAGCATGGATTGGCTCCATTTTTATTATGCATCCATATATTGTTGTATCTGAGCGGGGAAGTTTTAGTTTCTAAACGAGCTAGTCTTTGAGTGGGAAGACAATTCAGTGTCTCCCAAGAGTCATTTCTACCCTATCTTAAGGCCAGAAAGTTGATCCCAAAAGGGTATGTCTATCATCTAGTTCAAGTCAAAGACACTAAATCTGGGACTCCAACAGTTCAGTCAGTCTGATTAGTTAATGAGTTTCCAGTTGTTTTTTCTAAAGATTTACCAGTGTTACCTCTCGATAGGGAAATAGAATTTGGGATTGACCTTCTTCTAGATACTCAGCCTATCTCTATTATTTCATATCATATGGCCCCAAATAAGCTTAAAGAGTTAAAAGAGCAGCTTAAATACCTCTTAGATAAAGGTTTCATAAGGCCTAGTGTCTCTACATGGGGCGCTCCCGTACTATTAGTGAGAAAGAAAGATGGTTGTTTGTGAATGTACATTGACTATCGTCAACTGAATAAAGTCACAATAAGAGACAAAAATCCTTTTCCTAAGATTGATGACTTATTCCACCAGTTCCAAGGTATGGTTATTTCTCTAAGATAGACCTTAGATCTGGCTATCATCAATTTAGAGTAAAGACAGCTTTCAGAACTCGTTATGGTCATTTTAAGTTTCTAGTCATATCATTTGGTCCGACTAATGCCCCAACATCCTTCATGGACTTGATGAATAGAGTGTTCAAATAGTATTTGGAAATGTTTATCATAGTCTTTATCGATGATATTCTTGTCTATTCTCGTAGTGAGGATGATCATGCAGACCACCTTAGAATTGTGTTTCAAACTCTTAGGGATCACCAGTTGTTCGCCAAATTTAGCAAATTTGAATTTTGGATAAGATTAGTAGCTTTCCTCAGTTATATTATTTCTAGTGATAGTATTAGAGTTGATCCCCAAAAGACAGAAGCATTAAGAAACAGTCCTAAACCCATTTCTCCATCAGATATTAGTAGTTTCTTGGGTTTAGCTGGCTATTATAGACATTTTGTTGAGGTTTTTTCATAAATTATGACCCTATGTCTAGATTGAATCAGAAGAAATTTAAGTTTCAATGGTCAGATTCCTGTAAGAAGAGTTTTCAGGAGTTGAAGCGTCGAGTCACTTCAGTAAACTGTCTATCAGCAATGTTGCTCATGTGGAGAATAATAAGAGGGAACTAATTTAAGAAGTTCACCAGTTAGCTACATTGTTTGAGAGGTTAGTTGACTCAGCTTAAGGTAAAGTTTAGGTTCAGAGTAGTTCAGAATCATCTCTAGTTTCTGAAGTGAAGGAGAAGCAGGATAAAGATTCTAGTTTGGTCAAGCTGAAGGGTTCAGTTAAAGACCAAAAGGTAGAAGTTTTATCCCAAAGGGGAGATGGTGTGTTAAGATACCAGAGTAGATTATGTATACCATGTGTTGATGATTTAAGGCTACGAATTATGGCAGAAGCGCATAGTGCATGTTACTCCATTCATCCATAAGCCACCAAGATATACAATAATTTGTGAGAAGTCTATTGGTGGAGTGGTATAAAGGTAGATATAGCAGAGTCTGCTGCTAAGTGTGCAACTTATCAATAGGTTAAGGTATAACACCAAAGACCTGGTGGCACTTTGCAGGAGTTTGTCATACCCACTTAGAAGTGGGAAGAGGTGAACATAGATTTTGCGACTGGATTACCCCATTCGCGTCGTTGGCATGATTTGATTTAATTTATTGTAAATAGATAGACTAAGTCAACTAATTTCTTGCCAGTTCACATATCCTACAAAGTTGAAGATTATGCTAAGTTGTATATCAGAGAGTTGGTTAGACTGTATGGAGTTCCTTTGTCTATCATTTCTAATAGGGGTACTCAGTTTACCTTTCAGTTTTGGAAAGCCTTTTAGAAAGGTCTTGGTACCCAAGTCAATCTCAGTTCAGCTTTTCATCCATATGCAGATGGTCAGGCAGAGAGGATCATTCAGACCTTAAAGGATATGTTGAGGGAATGTGTTCTAGACTTCAAAGGCAGTTGGGATGACCACTTGTCGTTGATTGAATTTGCATACAATAACAGTTCATCCAGTGTTCCATGTGTCCTTATTGAAGAAGTTTATGGACGATTCAGCCATTATAGTCCCTCTAGAAAGTACAAATATTCAGAATAGCCTCTCATACTCTCATACAAAGAAGTTCCAGTAGAGATACTTTTCCATCGGCTCCATAGACTAAGGTACATAGAAGGTCTCTTGGTCAAAGTTATGTGGCAAAATCAATCTGTTGAGAGTGATACTTGGGAAGCAGAAGTAGACATGTGAGCCAAGTATCCTCACCTTTTCCCTACGAACTCAGAT
Source organism: Capsicum annuum (assembly GCF_002878395.1). Lineage (NCBI taxonomy): Eukaryota > Viridiplantae > Streptophyta > Magnoliopsida > Solanales > Solanaceae > Capsicum > Capsicum annuum. The sequence continues at coordinate 107,028,271 of NC_061114.1, forward strand.
TCAGCCGAAGGTAACAGTCCTCCCTAATTCAGTTCTTTTCCAGTCTTAGATTCAGCCATGTAGCTATCTTTATTTAAATTTATGCATTCAATGATTAGTCCAGTTGCTCAGTATGATTTAGAATTAGACATGCCATTTTGTTTCAGTTGTGCATGCTAGCATATAGCCTCAGTCCCTCAGTATTTTTAGTTTAACTAGTCTCATTCGAGGATGAATGTTTTGAAGGGGGAGATAATGTAATACCTTGTACTTTTCCTAGCCTAGTTTAACTCCTAGAATGTCAAGGGTTATCTTTTAAAATGAACAACTCTTGACATATATAGAATTTTCAATATCTAGACCCACCAATGTGTAGATAATTGAATTAGCTTTCCAACAATACCTATTTTGGCTAAATCTGATACTCGATTTAGAAGTTATAGAGATTTTAGTGAAAACAGTAGGGCATTTCGACAAGCTCCACACCATGGTGAAGGGCAGAGTCGCAATTGTCCGATTCCAGTGAAGCGCCGCTATTGGCCTGTATCATAGTGAAGTTTCAGTTTGCGCTCATCATTTTCCAGTGGCACAACGCGATTATGCCGCGTCGTGCTAGAGGCCAAAATGGAACTCATTCCTTTTCTAGTAGCCCAACGCGATTTTGCCATGTCATGCCATAGTGCAAAATAGCAATGGTCCCTTATCCAGTGAGCCACCATGATATCTCTGCATCGCAGTGGAGTGCCAAATCGGGACTTAAGTTTTCTAACTTACATTTTTAAGGGCAATCTAGTATTTTCCTTAGCCCTTAATTCGTAACTAACGCTGAATTAATCCTATTCCAACCATTATATACTCACTTTTCGTTAAATTTCTCTCAAAGAAACCCTATAACGTCAAAACTTAATTCCCAGGAAATCTAAATTCCAACATTCTTTCTCCAAGGAAACTTAAAATTCAAGGTTACCAATTCAAGATAATCAAGAATCCATCTTCAAGAGAACAAATAGAAATCCCATTTCAAGTATTCTCATCAATTGCATTAATTAAGGTATGTTGGGTTTTTCAACAAGGATAATCCTTTCATTCTTTTGTCCAAAATCAGCTTTGAAGGTGATTTTTATATAATATTACATGAGATTCAAATTAGGGTTCATACCCAATATTGCTAATTGAAAGATTAAGAGATTACAAATGATTTAGAATTTGAATTTCATGTTTACTTTCATATTTTCATGTGTATGATATAAATTTCCATATTTCGAATTGAATTATCATTACTCTCATTATCAAACATGAACATCATGATGTTTGGACATGAATTTGATGGATGGGTTATTAAGCCCTCATTTGAAGGTTGTTATTTCAAAAGATTATGATCTTAAGCATCCCATGATTTATTATATTCAAAGATTTGATCTTTGATCATAGCTTAGATATGGAGTCTACTCTAAAGATTTAGCTAAAATTTAAGTAAATAGATTTACCAGAGGTTTTTCATTGTAAAACCTTATATTAGTTTTTAAAATTGGATTTCCTACAGAATGAGCATACAGATTAAAGGGAGTAGTATTTATTACTGAGTTGGGTATGTTTACATTCCACAAAACTATGAGCCAATATAGGTGTAGACTATCATATTATTCCCATTTCTATATGGATGACAGATACGGATGTGATCACTTAGATTAGGTTATACTCCTTGCCAAGAGTATGACAACTCTCCCAACGTGAGGTTTTCCCATAAGGGAACTAGATGTTAGACACTATGATAGCTCACATAGTGTATGTCAGTTAGAATAACCTCCCTAACAGTAATGACTTATAGAATAGTTTTAAAAGTATTTTCCTACAGCTTACAGAAAAGAGTAAAAAATAACAGAACAAATTTTAGAAAACAAAGTGTGAAGGCTCATAGATTTATTCAAATATTGCTTTACCTATGACATTAGCTATGAGATTTTAAATTTCAGATTACAGATATAAAAGTGAGTCCTTTCTACACTTATCATGATTTAAAGAGAAAATACAAGTACAGCTTTCAGAAACTAAATGTTATGACTCAATAGATCTGTGTAACATGTTTTGCTATTCATTATTATGATTTTTAGTTTTCAGATATTCCAGCTTATGTGAGTCATCTATATTTAGCATACAATCTTTTACAAATTTATAATAATATTAAGATATTGATTTACTTGTGCATTTACTCCCATATACTCAGTACAATACAGAAGTACTAATACATATATAGGTCTATATGCTACATTGTCTCATAATGTAGGTTTGGGTGCTCAGTTTCAGCAACATGAGTGATTTCGAGCACCTTCATATACATCCGACAGTTGGTGAGTCCTGATAGTTCACGAACTTAGTATTTCAATTTTTTAGCTTATTAGTATATATGATTTAGTATTTTCAGACAGTTTGAGTCAGCTAGGGGTTTGTCCTAGTGACTTTCTAGCATTAGTTGTAGAGGCTTGTCAGACTACTAGATTATGATTTAGATTTTCAATATTGTTTAATCATACTCTTGAGTTTAGTATTTTCAAATATTATATTCTAATAGTTTCAGTTTAGCTCCTATAAAATTTTGTATTTTAGTTTGATTATATATATATACTTCCATATTATGAATTTTAGATTTAGTAGATGGCTTATAGGGTTAGCTTAAGGCTACTCGTAGTACTGATCAGTGTATGACATATCGGGACTAATTTTTAGGGCATTACAATCAAGGAGAATGCCTTAAAGTTTCATCAGCTGTTTAGGTATGCTCCTGAGTTGGTCTCTAGCATGAGGGCTAAAATGCATAAGTTTGCTTCGGGACTATCTCATAAGTTGATCCTTGAGAGTAAGGCTACTTTATTGATCAAGTACATGGATATCTCTAGGTTGGTACTGTACATACAGCAAGTGGAGGAAGAGAAAAGAAAGCTAGCTAATTTTAGTAAGAGGCAGGGAAAGAAATTTAGGCCTTCTTAGAAGAGGGGTAGAGATGGTGATAAGTTTTTTAAAAAAAAATGGAGGAGTTCTTGTTCTTTATCCATAGCTAGTGCTCCTTACCCGAAGTCATCGGGTGATTATCGATCTCAGTATGATGGTCAGTCCTGAGCATAGGGTGCCCAATCTTAGGCTAATGGGGCTTAGTGTGCTCTGTCCCAACTTCCTTATAGATTTTGTAGAAAGCCGTACAGTGGGTTCTGTGAGGAAGGGAGAAACAGATATTTTTATTGTGGTCAGATTGGTCACATGCAGTGTGACTTTTGTGTTAGAATGGCTTCTGGGGCTAACAAGGTCCCAATTTCCTTTTCATCTACTCCTGCAACAAAGGGTGCTGCTTCTACATATGTTTCTACTTTTGATACTAGCACCGGCCAAAATTGCTTATATATTTTGTGTCTCATCAGGATTCTGAGGCATCTCCCAATGTCGTTACTGGTATGTTGAAACTTTTCTACCATGATGTGTATTGTTTACTTGATCCAAGGTCCATACTATCTTATGTGACCCCGTTTGAGGCTATGCATTTTCGTTTTTATCTCGAGTGTATTTAGACCCCTTTTTTATTTCTACCATGATAGGTGACTCTGTTATTACTAGGAGATTCTATAGGTGGTGTGTGGTATCTATTGGTAGTAAAGAGACTTTGGTTAATCTATGAATTAGATATGGTTGACTTTGATGTCATATTAGGGATGGATTGGTTGTGCTCATGTTATGCTTTCTTAGACTGTCGGACTCGTAAGGTCATGTTTAAATTCCCTAATAAGCCATCCATTGTATGGGAAAGGGGTTCTTTGGTGCCTAAGGGGAGGTTCATCACATATCTTAGAGCTCGAAAGTTGATTTCCAAAGGGTGCTTGTATCATTTGGTCTGAGTTAAATATTCAAACTCAGAAGGTCTTTCTCTAGAATCTATTCCTGTGGTAAATGAGTTTCCCGGGGTTTCCCTAATGTTCTTCTAGGTGTTCCTCCTGATAGGAAAATAGGTTTTGGAATTGATCTTATTCTGGACACTCGTCCTATCTCTATCCCTCCTTATAGGATGGCTCCAACAAAGCTGAAAAAGCTGAAAGAGCAACTATAAGATCTCTTATATGCAGGTTTTATTTGTCCTAATGTGTCTCCTTAGGGTGCTCTTGTGTTGTTCGTTCTTACGAAGGATGGTTCCCTTTGAATGTGTATTGATTATCATCACTTGAATAAGGTGACTATCAAGAATAAATATCCTTTTCCTAGGATCGATGACTTATTTAATAAACTTCAAGGTGCGAAGTGTTTCTCTAAAATTGATCTTAGGTTGGATTATCATTAGCTTAAGATTACGGAAGTGGATATCCCTAAGGCTACCTTCAGGACCCGTTATGATTACCATGAGTTCCTGGTTCTGTCTTTTGAGTTGACCGATTCCCTGACGACATTCATAGATATGATAAATAGGGACTTCCATTAGTTTTTGGATTTTTTTGTCATTTTATTCATAGATAATATTCTGGTATACTCTTAAGGTGAGGCAGATCATGTCAATCACATCTATGTTGTGTTGCAGACCTTGAAGAATCAACATTGTATGCCAAGTTCTCTAAATGTGAGTTTTAGTTGAAGGCTGTGACTTTTATTGATCATGTTATCTCTTGTGAGGGGATCATGGTAGATCTACAAAAGGTTGCAATGGTTAAGAAGTGTCCTAGACCTGCGACTCCAAATGATATTCAGTGCTTCTTGGGTTTATCCAGTTACTATAAGAGATTTTTGGAAAGTTTTTCAACTATAGCTACCCCATTGATTAGGTTGACCCAGAAGAAGGTCAAGTTTTTATGGTCGAATGCATGTGAGGGTAGTTTTATGAAGTTATAGGATGAGCTGACTTCAGCTTCGGTTTTGACCCTATCCAAGGGAAATGAGGGCTTTGTAGTGTATTGCGATGCTTCACATATTGGGCTTGGTTGTGTATTAATGCAGCATGGTAGGTGGTGTCCAATGCTTCAAGGCAACTGAAAGCTCATGAGAAGAACTACCCTACCCATGATTCGGAGTTATTAGTTGTGGTGTTTGCATTAAAGATTTGGCGCCACTATCTCTATGGGGTTTATGTTGATATCTTTGTTGATCATAAGAGCCTACAGTATGTGTTTTCTCAAAAAGAGTTAAATCTTAGGAAAATAGATGGCTTGAGTTACTGAAAGACTATGATATAAGTTTTCATTACCATCTAGGTAAAGATAACGTAGTTGTGGATGCTCATAGTAGGTTAACTAAGGGGAGTTTAGTTTATGCTGATGAGGATAAGCGGGAGTTGGTGAAGGATATTTGCCATTTGGCTAGTCTTGGAGTTTGTCTCACAAACTCTGAAGATGGTAGTGTGTCTATACATAAGGTATCACAGTCGTCTCTTGTTGTTGAGATAAAGGAAAAACAAATATTAGATCCTGAATTAATAAAGATTAAGAGAAATATGGGTCAACAAAATGCTGCTGACTTTACAATAGATGGTGATGGTATCTTGAGGTACCAAAGTAGGTTATATGTTCTTGGTATCAATGGATTGAGAGAAAGGATTTGGCCAAAGCACATCTATCTCGTTATGCTATTCATCCTGGTTCTACAAAGATATATCATGACCTTAAGGAGTAATTTTGGTGGAACAATATGAAGTGGGATATTAATAACTTTATGGATAAGTGTATGGTGTGTCAACAAGTGAAGGTTGAGCACATGAGACTCGAGGGTTTGTATCAAGAGATTCGATGCCCGAATAGAAGTGAGAGATAATTAATATGGATTTCGTTATTGGTCTTCCTCAATCTCCAAATCAGTATGATTCCATTTGGATCATTGTGGATAGGATGACCATGTCCTCACACTTATTTACCAGTGGGGACTAGTTATTCGATGGAGGATTATGCCAAGTTGTATCTTGGAGATTGTCAAGTTGCATAGTTCTCCTATTTCTATCATTTTGGATCGTGGTACTCCATTCTTATTTTATTTTTGGAAGTCATTTCAGAGAGGCTTAGGAACTAAGGTGTGCCTTTGTACTGCTTTCCACCCAGTCAGATGGACAAGCAGATAGGACTATCCAGACATTGGAAGATATGCTTCGTGCTTGTGTGAATGACTATGGTGATAGTTGGTTTGACTATTTACCTTTGATTCAATTTTCTTATAATAATAGTTATAACTCTAGCATTGGTATGGCTCCTCTTGAGGAATTATATGGTAGGAGATGTCATTCTCCTTTTTGGTCATATAAAATTGGTGAGGGTAAATTGTTTGGCCCTGATTTGGTTCATCAAGCCTTGGAGAAGGTGAAGGCGATTCATGATAGATTGAAAGCTGCTCAAAGTGGCAAAAAGACCTATGAGGTTGTGAGGCGTAGGGAGTTGGATTTCAAGGTTGGCTATTTGGTATTCTAAATGGTGTCTCCCATGAAGGGAGTAATGCAGTTTTGTAAGAAGGAGATGTTAAGCCCTCGATATGTCAGCTCGTACTTGGTTTTAAAGAGGGATGACAATGTTTCTTATGAGTTGGAGTTTCCTCTTAGTTTGATCTCCATTCATCTAGTTTTCTATGTCTCTATGTTGATAATGTTTGTAGGTGATCCTTCATTGGTTGTTCCTTTGGAACGGTTTGGTATCTCAAATTCCTTATCTTATAAGTTAGTTTCATTTCAGATCTTGGATTGTTAAGTCCATTGGTTTCGGACAAAGGATAAGAATTTGGTGAAGGTTATTTGGAGGAACTATAAGGTTGAGAAAGCTACTTGGGAAGCGGAAGAGGATATAAAGTTCAAGTATCCACATTTGTTACCCATTCCAGAAATTCGTGCTTGAGGTATGTTTTGTTCTTATTATCCTTATTTTATGTCTTTGTTTTATAATGTGGTTGAAGGTTAGTTTGATGTGTAATAATGTTTTAAGTCGTGTTTGTGCTTGTCGCTACTCGTCATTTAAGGACAAATGATCCAAGTGGGGGAGAATTAAAACACCCTTGTTTTGACCCTTAGAAAATTCTTGATTTTGAGCTCACTGGCATTATTTGACTTGTGGGTACTAGTCGTATGATATGGGTATGGTTTAAGGTCCTCAAGTTGTATAATGATAAGTGTGGCTTGGGTCACATTTTTTCCAAGGTACGAGTGGACATCTTACTAGTCGTAAGCTAGGGTACGAGGGGTATAATACTAAATGATATCCTATGTCTATCCTTGAGGATTCTACCTAGAGTATAGTTTAGGGGGTACCAATCATGTGATTGGATACGAGTTGGTCTAGTAACTCGTATATTGGACAGTATTAGAGTCCAATTTGATGCCTAGGGTATGACTGGTGGGTACCACTCATATGTTTGGGTACGATTTGGCAAGTGTGGTTGTACCCTCCTACAATCATGTTTTCAGCTTTTAAGCTAAGAGTATTCCGATCATTTCCCACCCCAAAACCCTTAAGTTCCCACATATTATTACATTTTGTGGCCTCTCATAACACACTTTTGAAAGATCAAACACTCCAAAAAAACTCTTTAAACTCTCTCTTGAAGATTGGGCTGGGGTTTTCATCAAGTGTTCATCTAAAGACACAAGGATAAAGTTTCTTCCATGAATCTTCGTGAATAAGGCATGTGACTCTTCCCTTATTGTTAGTTCATGAAAATCATGTGTTTTAAAGTTTGTTTATGATTCATTAATGGTGGTTTTGAAAAAACAATATTGGGGGTTTTGTTTTATATTATTGAGTATGGTTTATCCTTGGTTTAAATTGTGTATATACATGTTTTTGGTGTTGGTTTGCACATGTGGATGCTTGGTAATTGTGGTTTAACAATTTGGTTGTGGGTAATCCTAAACTTGATGGTTTTTACTTTAGTTTTCGTCTTGGTAATGGTATTCCCTCAAAGTGTTTGTGAAAATTGCTAAGAGAATAAACTAGTCATATGTTAATGGTGTTTTGAACTAAGCCATTGGCCTGATGAATATGAATGGCTAGTAAATGGTTTTGTAAAAGTCTTGTTGTCTATTTAATGATTTAAATGGTAACCTTTGTGGTTTAATTGGCTAAAAGGGTTCGAGTCCCTAAACTTTGAATTGAACAAGTGTCTATGTTAGACGATGGGTTCTAGTCCTAAAGTCAAATGAATTATTAGTTGATTGATAATGGTAACAACATGTTGTATGATTGCAAGTGGTTTTGGTATGATGATACCAATGAAGTTCCTTTGGTAAGTAATTGGATTAATGGTTGTGTATGTGAAATGATGGGTTTGAACTAGGATTTAAAAGTAGGATGTGTAGTCGGGCCATGAAATTAGAGTCTGAAGGACTAACACTAGAAACTGCGCTAACCAGTATGGATTTCCTTATGATCAAGTGGTTTGAGTCCCCTGAATGAATATGTGAATGTGAGGTTAGAGTCTCCCATAATACATATATTGGTGCTTAATTCACCTTGATTATACCGGGAGGTTTGAGTCCCCCATATAGATATATACTATTTTAGATATTCTCTAGTTCGTGAGGCTACACACACTAGGACACTTCCAATTGAGAGAGAGTTGTGCCCATATATCTCGTGGGTGCCTTGTTGTATGATGGCTATGCTACACAACACAAGTTAATTATTTCAAAGTTCATGCTAATCTTGTTCCCTTCCCAAGCATAGTATATATGTATATGTATATATTGCATTGGTTATGTGCATTGGTTTATTAGATTTGAACTGTTGGCATTATTTTATCCTTATCTTTGTGTTACATTCTAATGCTTCAACTTTTAACCATCTTCGATGCTTATCCCCATGCGATGTAGGTGTTGGTCATATTCTTACACCTTCTACTTAGTAATTAGACTGGGGACAGCTTGTGTTGACTTGAAGTGGTGAGCTTCCATACTTTGGAAGGAACCATTTCTTTCTTTGAGTTTTCTTATGTATTTATTGGCTTAGACTTGGTCATTGGTTTTGGCTATGGTCAGGGCATGTCCTAACCAAATATTCTTGGATTTATTTTAGAGGCTTTGTATGGACAAACTATGGACTTGGGTATGTTATGGTTTGGATATGGACTAGATAATTATTTTTATTTTATTATGGTGTTGGTTGAGCATTGGACGGATAGACTTGTTTGGGTTGGCCATGGTCTTTGACCTACACCAAAGTTTTTATGTTGTTACTCACCTTATCTTGTGATATGTTTGAAATTCTTCCAACTCAGGGTATATGTTGGTTGGTTGGATTGGGTAGCGGGGTGATCTTCGGTCCTGTGGGGATTTAGATGTTCATTATAACATGGCCCTGGTTTGGGTCGTGTCAATTGAGTGGTTTGATATTGGTGAGAATAGGTTGTATGGTCCCGACTTGGTTCACCAAGCTATAGAAAAGGTGAAGGTGATTTGGGATAAACTTAGAACCATCCAAAGTCGCCAAAAGTCCTTTGCAGATGTGAGAAAAAGGAAGTTGGAGTTTGAGGTAGATGATTTGATATTCATAAAGGTGTCTTCCATGAAAGAAGTAATGCAATTTGGAAGAAAGAGGAATCTAAACCCTCATTATATTTGTCTGTACCATACTTTGAGGTGAGTGGGTAGTGTAGCTTATGAGATAGAATAACCTTCTTGTTTGGGATCCATCCATCCATTCTTCTATGTGTCGATGTTGAATAAGTGCATGAGTGATCCTTCCTTGGTTGTTTCGTTGGAGAGTATTGGTGTTTTAGAATCCTTGTTTTATTAGGAAGTCTCAGTTGAGATCTTGGATAGACGGTTCCACTATTTGAGGACCAAGGATGTGGCTTCGGTGAAGGTTCTTTGGCATAACCAAAATGGCAAGGAAGATACTTGGGAATCCTATGAGGACATGAGGTCCCAATACCTATTCTTGTTCCCATTCCAGATAATCGTTCTTAAGGTATGTGTAATCTTGACTTCTTTATTTTCTGTCTTTGTTAAAGGTAAGTGTGGGAGTGTTTTTATGTTAAATCGTACCAAAGGATGCCTTAACCAATTATTCGAGGATGAATGATCCTAACGGGTGAGAATGAAACACCTAAAGAGTTGGTCCCTAAGAAATCTCTGAGATTTGAGCTCACTGCCTAGATAATGACTCTCCTTATGAGTCGTAAGGTCTTCATACGAGTCGTATAGACTTAAATCATAGTCCAACCAGTGTATGTGTAAAACTTTCTGCCCTTACAAAAACTAGACTCTACGAGTCATTGTGACTCTATAAAAGTCGTTATGTACTAATCGTAGGATAACTAGTGAGTTACCTAAATGGTTTTGTCTTGGATATGACTTAGATGCCCAAAGTCATAGGCTCACTTGACGAGTTGTATGAAGTGAGTCATAGGGTCAACAGTGTGTGAGTGCCCTAGAAACTGTCTTGACTATGACTTTTGGTGATGAGTCATTATGTGACCTTACGAGTCGCAGAGTGAACCGTAGTCACTGACGATAATTTTTCAGCTTTTAATTAAGGGCACTTTGGACATTTTCCATTTTCCCTACTTGTGACCCACGGCCATAAAACACCTTTGGAGCATTATTTTCACCCTTTAGAAAATTAAATCACATTCTCTTCTCTTTCATATTCTCTCAAGAAAAAAGTACCTAGGGTTTCTAAAGGTTGACCATCTAAAGCTTTAAAGGTCGAATTCTCTCTATAATCCTTGATTATTCAAGCATGTTACTCTTCCCCAATTGTTACTTTATGAATATCATATATTTAAATGGTTTAATTTGATGGTTTTGAATGTGGATTTTGTTAAGGTTGAGGGTTTTGATAAGGTTGATTCTTAAATTATTTTTCCATGATTTACTATGCATTGTTTATGCTTTACTAATGGTTTTGAACTTGTAGGGTGCATGGGAAGGGTGAATAAACTAAGGGTCATGGTTTTCATATATTGGTGTTTTGAAATTAGAATTGGTTTTGAATAGTTGTGTTCCCTGAACCCACTTGTGTAAATGGCTTTAAATTATGAAATTGTCACTTAGTTTGACTTACCCACCTATGTTGTTGCATTGAATAAAAAGTTAAACAATGAACATGGTTTTGAAGGCCTTGTTGGCTATTATTTGATTTTATGAACAAAAGGGGTTGAGGAATTCCCTAACCTATGTGATTGTTATGGCATAGCGATAAGCTTGCAAGTGTAAGAGTATGGTAATACCCATGGTGTACCTTAATGGTAAATTCTTTGGTCAATGAATGGGAATGTGTGAGAAGTGTTTTAATTAGACTTTAATTAGGGTTGTGTATCTATGTCGTGAAAGTGGAGGTCCCGAGGTTCTAATAATAGAAACCGCGGTTGCCGATGAGGGTTCTAAATGATTGAGAGGTTCGAGTCCCCCCCTATTATATGATTGGGAGGTTCGAGTCCCTCATTTTATTGATGGAGTGCTTAAGTCACTCTTGGTATATGCTTGGAGGTTCGAGTCCCCCACTGTGCATATGTTTATCGGATTATTCTCTGATTCGTGCAGACACACGCACTAGGGCCCTTTCATATAGGGGAGAGATGGACCCATAGCTGCCTCTAGTAGGTTAACATATAGGTCAGTCACAAATGTCAGGATCGATCAAACAATTTGTTTTATCAAATTCGAAAGTGACATTCCTTTTACAAGTTGACTCATAAGTCATTCATTAAAGAACCCTTTTCTCAAAATTCTTATTATTGTGGTAAAAGTGATCATAAATTTTATAAGTGCAGATTTTTCTATGGAAATACATATGGTTGGGTATGGAGGCCAAAACGTGATACTAGTAATATTAAGCCTAATATGGAAGGACCTATGAAGGCTTGGGTACCAAAAACAAACTAATTTATATTGCAAAAACTCCTGGAATCTAGTCATAAAAAGAATTATTGAACTTGTATAGCGGTTGATGAAGGAACATAAGACCAAAGATGCTTGAAAGTTCATATATATTGTACAAAAATAAATAAGCTACAATATGTGATGATGAAGTTGTAATGATTGGTATCACAAAGACTTATTCAAGTTCTTCTCTTTTCTATCGGTGGTGTATATCTAACTGTTGTGTTAATCTTAATTAGTCTACTAAGCTTATTCTGATAAAAAAGAATATGGCTTTGAGTCGACTAATGCTCCATGTTGTTATGTTGTTCCACTAATTAAGCAACTTTGAATAACTAGAATGTATATCTTTCACTTCTTAATTTATATCATGTCTAAGTTTTATGACAAGCAAGTATGCAATTTTTATTAATATCATACATATTTGATTTATATATATTTTTGCTTAAGATTTTTCTTCAAATGAATCATGTGTCATTTTTTTTCTTTCCGTAAGCATACTAACGTTTCATTCAAGCTCAAGAACATAGTATTACTCAAGATCTTCTTAATCTTGTCTTATGGACATATTGTTCATATTGAAGACAAGATGTATGTATATTTACTATTGATAATTATTCACAAGTTTCATGAGTTATAGTCTTTGATCTATCAAAGAAGTTATGAGGTGTAAAAGAAAATCATGTGTTGATTATTTTCACCATTTTGATTACAAATGTCTATTTTCAAGGAAAGAATATTATTAATAACATTAAAGGTATATTTTTAATCTATAAATTTTTATGACTTCTGGACACTTTATTGTAAAGATCTTTATGCATATTATTCATTAGTCTTATGTTTCTTGAAGTGAAATTGAGTGTAAAGGTAAAGCGCATGCTCTGGACAACAAGCTATAAATTGATATGAATCACATGTACAAGTCATACCAAAAGATACATTGAAAATAAATGAAAGATTCTAGCAATTCAAGAATAGTTAAATGCAAATAAAAGAGATAGAGTATTCAAACTTATGGCCAAGACAAGAAAGCAGCAATTATGGATATTTAGATGAATCTGATGAAAATAATAAGATTATAAAAACTGAGGGTATACTTGTAGCTCAAGGTGTCACAACACGAAGGATTGTTTTATTTTTGAGTCTTTTATTGAATGTTACTTTTCATGTGTAGTTTATAGTAAGCTTTTAAACTTTTCAAAATGCTTGTCAAAAATATTTTATAAGCAAATAACATTTGGACAAGTATATCTTAGATTTAAAAGTTCTTTAAGTGCACTTATGTTGTTGTTCTAAATTGTTTGGAATGAATTGAATGGGGTTATGTGACACTTCAGAAGGACTCATCATTTGCAGTCCAAAAGCCTTAGCCTTCAATCCCTACTATTGGCAACTATTATGGCTACTGCTACTGTCCGCAGGGCTATCCCACTGGAGGAATTCCCCCCATTACCAAAGGAAACAACCTTATACCAGAATCACACATAGCACCAGACAAAAACATCCATAGCTTCTCCAATCTACTTAAACCTAAATCCAACCCTTCATAGTACTACTAAAGCCCATTATGTTGCATGGTGAACCAAACATCATGTGAAAAACATCAGAAGTAAAGGCTTTGATAGTGAAAGAGAATCTTCAATATGCAATTGTTGGAAAGTTTTCATATGACAAGCCAGACATAAAAGAACTAAGGTGGAATATCCCAGGTCAATGTGGTATTAAAAGTGAATGTATGATAGGGGTATTAGATACAAGGAATATATTAATTAGGCTGACAAACCTAGAAGATTATGTCCAATTCTATCGATGTCTGCATTCTAAGTAAAGGCGAAAGAGATGTACTACCTGATGAAGATACTAAAATGGGATTCATGATTTGAACCTGATGTAGAAATAACTATAGGAGTTGCCTGGATTTTACTACCGAACCTCCCTTCTAATTTTGTTATGAAGGAAGCAATTTTCTCTATAGAATCCATGGTTGGAAAACTATTGACAGTGGACTTAGAAACTAGAAATCAAACAAGACCAAGTTGTGTGAAGATTAAAATAGAATTTGACCTAGTCACAAAGTTACCACAAAGGGTCAGGATTAATTAAAAAGATAATTTCATTATGGAACTCAGGTCAAAGTGGGTTAGAATTAAATATGACTATATGCCCAAATACTGTATGGAATGTTGCCTGCGAGGACATGATGAAACTATTTATTGAACAATACACCCTAAATTATTGGAAGAAAAACATGAAGAGGATCAAAAGGAAGAACAAAAAGTAAGAACTACTGCAAATTAGAGAAGAGTATTGACAAGTGGAAAAATAGTGGGAAATAATTAAAATAAATTGAACTGGGTGGAGAAGAGGGGAAAAATAAATATAAGAAGGAAAAATATGGTCATATTGAAGGTGAAGTAGATAGTAGGGATGAAAACCCAGTTGATGAGCTTATAGAAGATGAAGATCCATAAGAAGATAATAAGGATCAAGACAAAAATAAAGAGAAGGGAGAAAAGCAAAAAGAATCCACCAAAGAATGGGTAAATAATAGTTTTCACAAGAAAAACTCACCAGCCAAAAATGCATATGATGAGAAAGAAAAGAAAAAGGAGGAAAAAAAAAGAACGAAGAGAATAAATAGGTAACTAAGAAAACATGACAACAAAAAAAGTGGATGAGCAAGAACAAAAAACTAGTGAATTGATATTATCAGAGGTCGCTAATGAAATAACACTCCCCTTAGCAGTTAAGGATGATTCCATTCAAGGATAAAAGGAATGGTTACCAAGGTAATACATGGACACTGTGGATTTAGAGAAAAACATTAACAATGTAACCAAGCTTGGAGACTTATCTCCCACGTAAAAAAGAAAACAAGTAGGGATAAAGAATCTGCACAGGCTCTGTCAAGGGTTACAAGGAGTATAATAACTAAAAGCAATCACTGATGAATGCCATAATTTTGAACATTAGCTCAGTGAATACATAAAAGGCATTCACCAAATTAATCAATATGCACAAGAGACGCCAGTTTTATTTTGTCGGGCTTATAGAAACTTTTCAAGATGAAAGTGGACTAGAACTAAATAGAAGAAGACTGGGACTTCAATACTCTGTATCCAACTTTAATGGGTAGATATGGTCATTTATAGATAAAACTTTTGAGTTTCATATAATTAAGGATGAGGACCAGTAATTGACTTTGCTACTAACTAATCAAGATTAAGGTTTACATGTGCTTTTAACTCTGGTATGTGCAAAGTGTACACAGAAAGAAAGATAACAATTATGGAAATCATTGGAGGAGGTGGATAACTCTATGAAGATACCATGGTTAGTGTGAGGCTATTTAAATGTAATTAGTAATAGTGAAGAAAAAATTAGAGGACTACTAGTGACAAATTCTTAAGTAATGGACTTCAACCATTGCATAAATGTATGTTTATTAGAAGATATTGTATATAAATAGAATAAGTATACTTGGTGGAATGATAGAATAGACAAGGATTGCCTTTTCAAGATATTAGATAGGGTGTTTTGTAATAAGAAAATAATCATTTCTTATCTAGTGATGGAAGTAGCGAATTAAATTAGAAGCGGCTCAAATCATGCCCCACTCTTTATCACTCTTAAAAACAATAGTGAGAGGGTGATCAAGAACTTTAGGTTTCTAAATTTTTAGGTTAAAGAGATTTTTCAAGGAGGTGGTTACTCAAAATTGGAAGCCAGACCTTGAAGGGAATCATTTTACAGTATTTCAACATAAGATGAAAAAGATAAAGAAAGCTCGTACATAATGGAGTAAGGAGACCTTTGGGAATGTTTTTCATGAGGTAAAAACACTAGAAGATACCATAAAGGTTATAGGTTTAATAGTTGAGGAAGACTTTACTGGTGAAAAAAGAGAACTATTGCACAAAGCACAACTAAATTAAGTAGATATTTACACCTAGAGGAGGAATTCTACAAACAAAAAGCAAAGATAAATTCAAAGATGGAGAAAGAAACACCAGACTTTTCCATGTAGTGGTTAATGGAAGGAGAAGCTAGATTAGGATAAGAAGTATTTAGAATGAAGAAGGTGAATGATTGGAAGATCAGGAAGAAATAGCAAAAACTACAATTGAGTTCTATAAAAGATAATTCACTAGGTAGGAGAAAGTGAATGATTTTGATATGTTTGAAGATATATCAAATATGATTACTAAGGACAAAAATAGGGACTTACAATAAGTTCCTAAGAAGAAGAAGGTTAAATATGCATTCATAGGTCTGAGTAGATATAGTGCAGGAAGACCTGATGATAGGACATAAGCCTTTTTCCAGGAGGCATAAGATATAATAGGAGAAAACATATACAATATAGTGAAGGTTTTCCATTGTGGTGAAGAATTACTAAGATTTATAACTCATACAAATCTGGTATTTCTCTCTAAGAAGGCAAATATTAGTTTCTTCTCAAACCTCATACCCATATTCCACAGTAATTATGTTAATAAGATTTTCTAAAATATCATTCAAGTGATAATCAAAAGGGTGCTACCTAGCATGAGTTAACATGAATAGGAAGATTTTGTTCAGGGGAGAAACATAGATGAAAATAATTGTTGGTGCTGGAGATAATCATTGAAATAAGCAAAAGAGGTAAACCTCCCAATATGGTCATTAAGCTAGATATGATGAAAGCCTATGATAGGGTGGAATGAATGTTTTTAATGAAGATATTAAGGAAGAATGGATTTGGAGAAAGAATCATTAACATGGTTTTCCAATTGGTTATCAATAATTGGTATTTTATCCTATTAAATGGGCAGCTTAAAGGCTTTTTCAAGTTTTCTAGAAGAGTAAAGCTAGGAGGTCCCCCTATCTCTTACCTTGTTCATTATTGCAGTAGAAGTTTTGTCAAGATCCTTGAATAAGATAATGACAATGAACTAGTTCAAAAGATTTGGCATGATCGATCATCTTACCTTTGCGATGATATGATTATTTTATGCAAAGAAAACGTAAGAACTATGAAGCTCATAGCCACAACTTTGGAGAATATGAGAAGCTATTAGGAGAAAAGTTAAATAAGAAAAAGAGAGTTATCAACTTACACCACAGTATAGCAGGCAGTGAAGTGATTATGGAAGCAGTGGAAATATATTTACTTAGAAAGGATTTTTCATCTAATTATTTAGGATGTCCTATCTTTTACAAGAGGAAGTATAAAGCTTATTATTAGCACTGTTTGGCAAACTTTGGCAAACTTTGGTGAAATTTCAGGATGAAAGCAATAATTTGGAGTGAATACATGGATAATAAATCTTCCAAAAAGGTTAGTCATAATCAATTAATTTGGATGATAGGGAGTAATGGTTCTCAAGTATGAAAAAGGAGGCTGCAAGCAAGGGATTTAATAGAATACTAAATTGGATGAAAATTGAAAGGAGGATCTACACTAGTGTGGTATGATAATTTTATAGGATTTGGTGATCTTTATATCATCACCGGTAAGGATTTTACATGGGATCATAGATATCAATGTCTCAATGAATTAGTCAAAGAGGGAGAATAGGATGAAGTATTATCGAAGGACAGTTTTCTAGAAGAGTATGTCACCCATGTACTGATAAATGTCAGACCTCCAAAGGTAGAAAAAATAAGAGATAAACCAAGATGGATGCTAGAGATGAAGGGATAATTCACAGTCAAATATGCTTGGGAGTATGTCAAACATAAGAGTCATCAAAATAACATTTACAAGAAAATTTGGGTCAAAGGTTTGACTTTTGAAATAGCATTCCTAATGTGGAGGTTTTGAAAATTTATGATACCAGTGGATGATAGAGTGAAAAGATAGAGTTATGAAGGACCATCCAGATGTTAGTTTTATGAGAATCCCAGCCAAGAGACTATGGCTCATGTATTCTTATGATCCTATGTTATTGATAGGTCTTGGTCCTTTTTTTCTAATTATACAGGAATAAAAATAGATTAACTTTCCTTAAGGGAATTTATAATGCAATGGTAGAGTGCAAAGGTGAAGAAAGGCATGGTCACATATTATAATGCTATTCCAAGTATTATAATCTTAGAGATATGGATAATAAGGAATCACAGTAAGCATGAGGGGAAGGTCATATCACAACAAAAGATCATTCATAATGCTACCAAAAACATACTGATATTGCTAAAGGTAAGAAAAGTAGGGAAGAATTTTGCAAATAATTAGAGAGGAATATTCAAGGAGTTGGATGAATAAACCCCTACTTTGAAGGTAATTAAGGTGTATGGGAATTTCCTCCGATGGGATGGGTTAAATACAATATTGATGGATTTCAAAGAAAATCATAGACCTAATTCCTATGCTTTTTGTGTAAGAGATAATAAAAGAAAACTATTTTATGTAGAGTGAAGGCAGATAGAAGACACAACAAGTCCACAAGCAAAAATAACAGTTCTTCTACAAGCCAAAATACACTATAATAAAACACCGTATAATTAGGCCATATTTTAGACTGATTTATTTTTTATCTACAAGGTAATGTAAAAGGAATGCGTATTTCCATAGAGTATTACAGACAAGGTTGATAAAATATATGCATTGTTGACAGATAAAGCACACAAGTTTCAACAAAAATGAAAGAAGAAAACATAGTAGTAGATTTTCTAGCTAACATGGCAATAGATGAAGGGAACAACAGTATTGCAAATTTTAACAGTTTGGAAGCCACGGGGAGAAGACTAATAAATAGTGATAAACTAATATACCCATATTTAAGAGTATCACCAAGCAAGGGGTCATAGGGCTTAGAAGGATAAGCATTAGATTTTTCGCTAGAATAATTACAAGTTGACTCAAGGACATCAAAATAAGTGAAATGTTAACTAGCCTATTTACTGTAATGACTTAATTTTTGCTGATTTTTGTGAATTATTCTTTACTATGAAATTTTACCATTTAGCCCTCCTCATGGTAGGTTTATGGTATTTCTGGGGTATGGGGATGATTGGCATGAATCTCAATGCATTTCAGTGTGATTTGTGTGAGTTTATATATTTGGTGGATAAAAAGGTTTATTAGTTTAACTATTAAGATCAATACCTATTAAATTAAATTTAATGATTAAATTAATTTAAAAGTTCAAAATATAAATCTAAAACACATTTTTTTCATTGTAAAAATATATTTCTTTTCACCCACGATTCACAGTAAAAAAAATATTATATTTCTGTTTTGATTTCTCTACGTACCAGTACTTTTGTATTGAACCCCTCTTCCCAGGTTTGGAGGGACAGTCTAGGGGTCTAGACAACCAGTAGATTTCTTCCGACAGATCGCAGAATCAAGTGGTGAGTCTTCTATATTTCGGAAGGCCTGATGTCCGCAGTTTAATTTATCATTTATTAGTTTTGGGTCTATTGGGGGCCTTATCCCAGTTTTCAAATAGATATTTGTTTCAGTCATGTAGTAGAGATTTCGCAGACATTATAGAGATATTGTGTTGATATTGTGGGACATTATTCCCCATTATTACTTTTGCATGATTCTTGACCATGTTTTCGTTATATTGTGTATCTTCTGCATTTCTTTTATCATATGAATTGTGTGCGTGATTACCAGATAGATAGGGCTATTTTGGGCCTCATGGTTCAGAATACTCGTCACGGCTAGGGCTCGGTTTGGGTTGTGACAAACTTGGTATCAAAGCATGGTTCATGGTCCCAGGGTATCTGCAAAATTCCATCGGGTAGAGTCCTATTTATGGGTGTGTAGCATGCCACACTTATAAGCAGGAGGCTGCTAGGCGTTTAGGAAATATTTCCCTTTTTTATGATTTAGTTTGTGCTTCAGAGTCTGAACTGTCCCCTAATCAATGATCACTTGTATGTTAGAAACACAGTTATGCCTGCACGTCGTATCATCAATCAGAATGCTCAGGTAGATGAGGTCCATCCCACCGATGGGATACGGACCCGTATTAAGGCTCACACTTTAAAATTTATCCCTACTCCGGGAGTCCTAACCAGTCCATCTCGGGATCCACAGACTAATGTCAACCATCCCCCTAACTAGGCTCAATGATCGAAGATGTTGGGTCGCATCTTTAACATCTGAGGCTACTAGAGTCAAACATTTCATGAAGATGAACCCACCTAAGTTCACTGGCACCAAGGTGGAGAAAGATCCACAGGAGTTCGTGGATGAGATGGAAAAGATCTTTAAGGTAATACATGTGGATGAGGTTAAAGGGGTGGAACTAGCAACTTATCAGCTCAAGGATATTGCGAATCAGTGGTATGCCAACTGGGAGGATGCAAAAGGTGAGAGTGCTAAGCCCACAGTTTGGGGCAAATTTGTGAAAGCTTTCCTTGATCGATTCTTTCCTCTGGAGTTGAGGAAGGCCAAAGCGAAAGAGTTTATGAATCTGAAGCAGGGCAGTATGAGTGTCCAGGAGTACACTTTGAAGTTTAATAAACTATCCCACTATACACCAGAGTTGACTAGTAATATGAGAGCCCAAATGAGGAAATTTACATCCGACCTTACTAATAGCCTGGTACTTGAGTTCCAGAGGGCTATGCTAAATAAGGAGTTAGACTTTTCTGTACTGACCATTCATATGCAGCAGATAGAAGAGAATAAAAAGAAAATTTCATAAATAAGAGAGAAAGACAGGAAAGCAAAGAGAGCCAGAACCACAGATCAGAATCTTAGCCAGCCACAGAGCGACAACTGGGGAAATAGATGGCAAAAGAAGAAGTCATGGAGTAATGCACAGTCTGCTGTCGGCGCTCAGTGCCCAGACCACTAGTAGATAGATGATTTTAGAGTTTCCAGACTTATCATAGATCGAGAGCCCTAGATACTCAATCGTAGGGGAGTGTGGACCACCATCATCGTACTTATCTACGGTGTGAGATTTGTGGGAGGAATCACCCAGGGAAGTATTTTTTTAGGGGAAAAATTGTTATACTTGTGGAAAAGTGGGACATCTTCAGAAAGACTGCCCTTCTGCTAGAGAAAATATAGGGGAGACTAAGCCCCAAGCCGCGTTCATGGCTCCTCCTCATAAGGGTGCCCCTTCAGCTGTCGGGAACAGTGGCAACCGGTTATATTCTTTGACCAACCTCCAGAAGGCAAAAGTTTCCCCAGATGTTGTTACCAGTATATTACAAATCTTTTCCCATGGTGTTTATGTGTTACTTGATCCCAGGTCTACTTTATCTTATATGACCCCCTATGTGGCTGTTGGTTTTGGGTTCGAGCCCAAAGTCATTGAAGAACCCTTCACTGTTTCCACTCCTGTAGGTGATTCTACTATTGCTAGAAGGGTTTATAGAAAATGTGTTATGTCTATTCTTAGTAGGGATATTGTGGTCAACCTTATAGAACTTGATATGGTAGAGATTGATGCCATCCTTGGGATGGACTGGCTTCATTCGTGTTATGCCACCCTTGATTGCAGAACCCAAAAGGTCACTTTTTATTTTCTGAATGAGATACCAATCGTATAGGCAGGGAGTTCTGTGGAATGTAGAGGTCACTTTATCTCTTATCTTAGAGCCCGAAAACTTGTCTCCAAAGGCTATATGTACCATCTAATCTAAGTAAAAGACTCAAGAGTTGAAAATCTTTCTTTTCAGTTAGTCCCTGTGGTGAATGAGTTTCCAGAAGTCTTTCCTGAATATCTCCCAGGGATACCACCTGATAGGGAAATAGATTTTGGCATTGATGTGTTGCCATACACCCGTCCTATTTCTATTCCACCATATAGAATGGCTCCCATGGAACTGAAAGATTTAAAAGAGCAACTGGCAGACCTTTTAGATAAGGGTTTTATTCTCCCCAGTGTGTCCCCTTGGGGTGTACCTGTACTTTTCGTGCGAAAGAAAGATAGTTCTTTTTGTATGTGTATAGACTGTTGTCAGCTAAATAAGGTCACGATTAAAAACAAGTATCCTCTTACTAGGATTAATGATCTTTTTGACCAGCTTCATGGTGCTAAGTGTTTTTCTAAAATAGATCTTCATTCGGGTTATCATCAGTTGAAAGTTAGGGAATCAGACATTCCCAGGACAACCTTCCAAACCCGATATGGTCACTACTAATTTCTAGTTATGTCCTTCGGGTTGACTAACGCCCCTGTAGACTTTATGGATCTTATGAATAGTCTGTTCCATTAGTTTCTTGACTTGTTCATCATTGTATTTATTAATGATATTCTAATCTATTCTAAGATTAAAGAGGATCACGCTTATCACCTCCGACTTATTCTTCAGACCCTTAAGGATCATCAGTTGTATGCTAAATTTTCTCTGTGTGAATTCTGGTTAGATTCTATTGCCTTCCTGGGGCATATTGTTTCCAGTGACGGGATAAGAGTGGATCCCAAGAAATTTGAAGCAGTGAGAAAACGGCCCAGACCTACGACTCCAACCGATATTCAAAGCTTCTTGGGTTTGGTGGGGTATTACAGAATGATCGTAGAGAGTTTTTCTTTCATAGCTGCTCCTCTTACTAAACTGACTCAGAAAAATATGAAGTTTGTGTGGTCTGACTCATGTGAAAATAGTTTTGAGAAGTTCAAGGACAGGCTGACTACTGCTCCTGTTTTGACCCTTCCCGAGGGTGTAGATGATTTTGTGGTTTATTGTGATGCATCCCATATGGGACTTGGTTATGTATTGATGCGGTGTGGTAAGGTGATAGCTTATGCATCTATGTAGTTAAAAGTGCATGAGCGCAATTACCCCACACATGACTTAGAGTTAGCAGCTGTGGTGTTTGCACTTAGAATGTGGAGGCACTATCTCTATTGAGTGCATGTTGATATTTATACTGACCATAAGAGTTTGCAGTATATTTTCTTACAGAAAGAATTAAACCTCAGGCAAAGGCATTGGATAGAACTTTTGAAAGACTATGATATGAGTCTGTATTACTATCCAAGCAAGGCAAATATTGTAGCCGACGCCCTCAGCAGGTTGTCTATGGGCAGTCTTTCTCATGTAGAAGAAGGAAAGAAAGAGATGGTGAAGGATATTCACCGCCTCTCAAATCTAGGAGTGCGACTCTTAGATTCCAAAGATGGAGGAGTGATTGTTCATGAGTTAGCTAAGTCATCCCTTTGTGCTGAAGTTAAGGAGAAGCAGGTTGAAGATCTCATCTAGATGCAAATCAAGAAAGATGTGGGTCAATAAAAGGTTATGTCATTTGAAATTGGTGGTGATGGTATTCTGAGATTTCAGGGTAGGTTGTGCGTTTCGAATATTGATGGGCTATGGGAAAGAATCCTTAATGAGGGGCACACTTCGAGGTATGTCGTTCACCCAGGATCTACTAAGATGTACCATGATCTGAAAACCTTGTATTGATGGAATAACATGAAATGTGATGTAGCTAATTTTGTGTCCAAGTGTTTGAACTGTCAACAAGTAAAGGTAGAACACATGAGGCCAGGTGGTATTTTCGAGAGATATCCATGCCTTTATGGAAGTGGGAGATGATAAACATGGACTTCATTACAGGACTTCCGAGATCCCAAAACCAGTATGATTCTATATGGGTGATTGTAGATCGATTAACAAAGTTAGCCTACTTTTTGCCTGTAAGGACTAATTATTCGGGAGAAAGTTATGCTAAGATTTACATTGAGGAGATAGTTCGGTTGCATGGGGCACCATTGTCCATTATATCCGATAGAGGTATGCAGTTTTCATCTCAGTTTTGGAGATCTTTTCAGAAGGGTTTAGATACACAAGTGAATTTGAGCACAGATTTCCACCCTCAGACGGATGGGCAAGCTGAGCGTACCATTCATACCCTCGAGGATATGTTGAGGGCATGCATCATTGATTTCAAAGGTAGCTGGGTAGATCACCTGCCACTAGTTGAATTCACTTACAATAATAGTTACCATGCCAGCATCAAGATGGCTCCTTTTGAGGCTCTGTATGGGAGAAGATGTAGGTCTCCGATAGGATGGTATGAAGTGGGTGAGACCAGTTATACGGGCCTGGTCTTGTTCATCAGGCGATGGATAAAGTGAAGATCATTAGATAATGACTCAAGACTACTCAGAGTCGTCAGAAGTTCTATGTCGATGTTCGGAGAAGAAAAATAGAGTTTGAAGTTGGTGATTGGGTTTTTCTCAAGGTTTCTCCTATGAAAGGAGTTATGCGGTTCAGAAAAAGGGGTAAATTTAGCCCTCGCTATATAAGGTCATATTAGATTTTGAGAAAGATTGGTGCAATTGCTTATGAGCTAGAATTGCCTGCAAGTTTGGGTTCCGTTCATCCGGTATTCCATGTATCCATGTTAAAAAATGCATTGGAGATCATTCTTTGATATTGCCAGTAGAGGGTGTCAAAGTGACAGATTCCTTGTCTTACGAAGAAGAGCCCATTGAAATTTTAGATTGCCAAGTTCGAAAGTTGAGGAGCAAAGAGATAGCCTCAATAAAGGTACTGTGGAGGAATCAGAAAGTCGAAGAAGCAATTTGGGAGTTAGAAGATGACATGAGAATTAGATATCCCAATTTGTTTGCTTCAATGGAGGATGAGACAGAAGGTACTATTCCTATCTTATCTTTCCTAGTCCTTTATTATGCTTGAAATCGTGTCTGTCTGTGTCCCGCATCATCATTCGGGGATGAATGATCCTAAGGGGGGATAATGTAACGCCACGCATTTTGGGCTACAATATATACCATGATTCTGATGTGTTGATAAATCCCAAAGCCATAAAATCCTATGCCAATACGGCATGTTAATTATTTGTGTAGCATATGAATCCATTCAAGCTTGAATTTAGACCATAGAGATCCTTCAACTCAAGGACAAGTTGAAACTATTTCGATCGACTAAGTTTTGGTGGACGTTGTAAATTATGTCTACTTCCATTGACCATAACTCTCTGTATATGTCGAATCAGGGAGCCTACTATGTTTCAAATGATAGGTCTTCAATTTAGCTTTCCAATGATACCAATTATGCTAAAATCCAACAACCGAGCAAGAAGTTATGGCCTTTCAAAGTGATATGCATCACCTAACCAATCACCCATGGCCACTAGAAAGCATAGGCGATAGCCTAGGCAGCGCCTATTTAAACATAGGCGATAGCCTAGGTGGCGCCTATATAAACATAGGCGATGGAATGGGCAGCTCCTATGTAAAGTTTTCAAGTGACTTAAACACTCCGTTTTTGGGGCAAAATGGTCCTTTTCCTCCCTTACTTAGCCCTAAAACATGAAATTCAGTTCCAAGGACCCCAAAATACACCTTCATTCATCAAAAGTGCTCAAGGATTATCCTTAGGGTTTCAAAATAAAAAACCCAAGCAACTCAAGATTTAACCAGGGGTTTTAGGAACTAATTGCATATTTGGAATCCTCTCAACGTAGGCTTCAAGAAGCATCTAATATTCGTAGTAATTGAGGTACGTGGGGTTATCTCAAAAATCTCATGGGCTTTAAAAATTCATGTTTTCAAAATGGGGGTTTTGAAATTACGAATATGATTATGTTTTAAACGTTTTATGATATTGATTTGGTCTTTAAGCCTAATTCCAATGTGATTTGACATATTATATATGGATATGCATGTGTTTCATAATGATGATAAATTAAGAGCATGATTTACATGGAACCCCTCTCTTGATATGATATTGTTTTAAGTTTTCACATGATATGAATCATTTGAAATCATCTTGAAATGCATGTCATGAAATATCTTAAAAAGTCATGATTTGGATATGGTTTTTGACTTTCAAAGAGAGGGTTGTTTTGTTCATGTTGAAATATATTGCATATGATGATTGAATAAAGAGAATGATATGATACTGATGACTTGCAAGTTGGGTATGACGATACCCTACAGAGTATGACATGTGATTGATTTGAACAAAGTTTGAATGCATTGATTTTCATGAGAAAGGTGGATGCCCGAAGAAGGCGTTTGAGTGAAAGGGCTCATCGCTGGAAACCGTAGTTGCCTATGCGGGTCATATGATATTGTATCCTACATGGAAGGATAATAAAATAATTTGGACATCACACATGGGGGGATTCCCTGCGGTGTACTCACCTGGGGGGTATACCGGCTCCAAATCCTGGCGGCTACTTAGATTGGAGGCTTGGCCGTCGAGCACCAGAGGCGGATTCCACATAACCGTGGAATTACAATTGTAGGGTATTCCACCTAGCTCAATCGCATTACATTGGTATTGAAAACTATTACATTATGCCCATGTGTTTTTAAATAATTTGATATGAAACTACTTTACAATGGCTCTCACCTATATTGTGTAAAAAAAATTATATTTCTATTTTGAATTCTCTGCGTACCAGTACTTTTGTATTGACACCCTCTCCTCCCAGGTTCAGAGGCACAGTCTAGGGGTCTAGACAACCAGTAGATTCCTTTCGAAAGATAACATAATTAAGTGGTGAGCCTTCTATATTTTGGAAGACCTGATGTCTGCAGTTTAATTCATCATTTATTAGTTTTGGCTCTACTGGGAACCTTGTCGTAGTTTTCAGATAGATTTTTATTTCAGTCATGTAGTAGATATTTCGCATACATTATAGAGATGTTGTGTTGAGATTGTGGGATATTATTCCCCATTATTACTTTCGCATGATTCTTGACCATGTTTCAATTATATTGTGTATCTTCCGTATTTCTTTTATCCTATGAATTGTGTCTGTGATTAGCAGACAGATAGGGGTGTTTTGAGCCTCATGGTTCAGAATACTCGTCACGACCAGGGCCCGGTTCGGGTCGTGACATGTATCATCTAACCTCTCAGACTTCCACTGTTTGTATCAAGTATGAGCCACATCTTGCAACTGGTACGCATCTAACTCGGAACTCTAACAGGAAGTAACTCCTATGATGTCTATGACTTTTTGGACTTGGTTAATGAATTTCTGAGGGTCTTCATCAGACTTAGACCCGAAGAAGGATGGAGGGTTCATTCAGGTGAAGTCCCGAATCCTAGGTATGGCTGAGTTGGCCACTGAAATGGCCAAAATAATTGGTGGCCATTCATTTTGGATCATCACAGACTGAGCAAGTATGGTGAATGCGGCTCTAAACTCCATATGAGAAATATGTTCTCCCAAAGGATCTTCAGGCTGGGGAGCTAGTTAGTTTCTTCTCTTTGGAGGCATGTTCTGAAATAAGAGAAGAATAGTTTAGACAGAGAGTTTAAGTTGAGATTATGCTCACTAGCATGACATGAACACTAAAAGAAGGGAAACTATTCCTAAAACATCTTATAGCCTCTTATACATAAATATGGTGCACAACACACCCATGTACAAGAGTCTACTAGATGCGGCTTTCAGACTTCCTAGGACTCTATTGTACCTTAGTCTCTAATACCAAGTTTGTAACACCCTGCTTTTCTGAACTGGATGCTACATGGTGCTTATAACCCCAAAGGACCACAAACTAACCCATGACTAATATTTGTACCTGTACACTGCAACATATGATGTGATAATGCAGAAAACATAAACAATAGGCCATAAGGTTCAACTGAATAAAAAATCTGATAAAACATGACATCCATATGGGGTAACGAATACCTAAAATAACTAAAAACTGAATCAAATCTGAAGTAAATCTGAAAGCCTCTAAATACTGTCTAAAATAAGGAGTTGAAGAAACATGTCTCTAACTAACTCCGTCTGGTAAAACTGAATTAAAATAATGAATAAAATAAAATAATATCATCCTCGAATGGATGAGGACTCACTGCAACTCTGCGACTAGAATGCTACTGCTAAACTGTAACTCGTGTCTCTGAACCTATGGTGTAACATGAAAGAAAGCACCATAGTGCAAATGTGTTAGTACAACTGAAAGTACTGAGTATACAAGTGAGGTAGGCTAAATGCAAAAAGGTTTACATGCATGAACAATGTTAACTGATTGACTGATACGAATGTGAGAGTGCAAACATGTATACATAGTAACTGTATTTGTGATTACATGATATCTATATCGGTACACTAATACATTGTTTACTGATAACTAACATGACTGATATTGTAGTTTTGATAACATAGGTGACTGTGTCTGACAGTCCTAAATTTGATGGAACTATCTGAGTTTTATACTGTAACTGAATTTGACTGTATCTGATAGTACTGGTATACTAAAATCTAAAGAATTATCTTATTTATTTTACTAAGACTGAGTTTGAAACTTTGGGAAGTAGTTGTTTAACTGACATGCCCCATATGTGACATTATGGCTAAGCTGGGGTCTAATCTCTGCCTTGACTGGAAGGGTGTTAATACCGCACCACTAGTAAGGACAAACTATGGGTAACCCTCATCTGACAGTGTTCCCAAAAGAGAATAGTGGGACCCTCATCTGACAATGCTAAGCTACCTCATCAACCCTTATCTGATAGTGTTGATGTCTCAACCTATGCTGTCTATATAGTTTGGAATGCAAGGATGACTACTAAGAATCATACCCTCATTTGACAGTGTGTGTTCCCATCCTTGGGTTCACTCGGTGCTAACTCCTACTCCCATTTAAAGAGACTGAACATGATTAACTGACTAGACATGGACTGAGTTTACTGTATTCTATTGACTGATGGAATACTACTGATATCTGATAACTAACTGAGATCATGAGGTTTTCTGAGTCACATGACTAACTGATTTCTACTAAATCATGGCTTGATTTTGGATTTCATGAAACACGACATGGCTCTAGGAACACAGCTATATTTTTTTAGTATAAATAACCCCAGGACTCTATAGAAGGAAACTGACACACATGACTGACATGATCACAAAATTGGAGTTCATACTTCATAACATCATAAGTAGGGGATAGTATATCGAATGTAGTTTTTCAACATCTTGTGCATGGTAGGGAGTGCATGGATATATATATATATATATCATGTACATGTTGTATAACTCCATTATCTTGAATGTTTCATACCACAGCAATAGCAACACTACACTAGCATAGAATTTATATTAAATTATAATAGTTAACATTGACTTGTCATTTAGATACTTTGGAACCATGGAAACATGAATTTCTAGCATCTTAAGCATTTTATCAAATACCTTGCATGCATTCTTTAAGGCATAGGTATATTCATAAGTTTCACTATATTAAACCACTCAAATTCATGGGTTCCAACTAACATGATCATAATCTCCATAAAAATACATCAAAATACTACTTTACAACACAAATAACAGCCATCAATATGTATAAAATCATATCACCATGAAACAATCATAATTTAGTATTTAAAGATTGATTCTTGAACTCCACAGACTTAGATTAGGAATTTGTGGAATTTACGGTGAAATTTGGTTGAAACTTTAAATCCCCAATTGAACCCTAGACTAGTTCTTGATGTTTCTTGAGTGAATTTTGTTGAGAAGTGGTGAATTTAGCTGATTTGGGGCCTTAATCTTGTGTTTGGGACTTATATATGGATGAAAATTGACCAAAATACCCTCAAGGATATGAGCTGGACTATAGAAATTGGCCTGGGGTGATCCAGGGGGCTGCGCCTGCCTTATAGCATGCTATCCACCGGGTGGTGCCTGCCTTATAGCCCGCAATCCACCAGGTGGCGCATTCTCTATAGCGGTGCTCTAGCTGGGCCAACGCGGGCTTATCGCCCTAAGCTACTATTTTGGAAACCTAAACACTCCCTTACACTATCCAAAAAATTCTAAAACTTATCCGGGATGTACTACGACCTTGCCCCATCTTAACGCAACATGAAAATGCAAAAATAAAGATTAGGAAGGTCATCAAATAAATCCCCAAAATTTAGAGGTCTAAAATGAGACTAAGTGTTGAACATTTGGAAAATCTTTTTATGTCTTGGAGCTTGAGAACCTTAAAGAGCAGAATTCTATACTTAGGATTTTACGGGGTCTTACATATACCTATATGTAAGGATAAGTGTGTGGACATGATTAAATATGATATATTGACTTATTGTTGAATAATGATGCTATTTTATCCTTATTCTTGAGGTGCATGCTAGCGCTTCAACCGTTAACTATCTTCGAATGCTAAGTACCCATATGACAGAGTGGTCGGAGCATTACCTTCTCTACCTACGCAGTGATTAGGTGATCGAAGTGGTTCATGCATTGACTACGGAGTGGTGAACTTCTTTATTTTATAATATAATCATTCTTGGTCCCTTGTCTTTAGACTTAGTCTCATTTTGACTTTGTTTGGGTATTGTTGGGGTCTTCTCACAACATATATATTTCTAAACATCATTTTGTATAAAGGTATTGTGGATAACTGTGTACATGGATATATTGGTTAGTGTGTTGATATTTATGAAATGGTCAGGCAATGTTAAGTTATGACTTCTAGTATTGTTTCCACTATCTTATTATGCGGTCGGGTAAAGTGATTAATATGACGATTATTATGGGTTATCAGGGAGACCTCCAGTTCATGTGAGCTTGAGGTGCCCATAAGACATGGCCCAATTTTGGGTCATGTTTACTATAGTTGTGCTGATTAACTAATTAACCTAGAAAAAGGTTCATTTTTAGTGTCCTACGGATTGTGAGTTGAGCTTCTACTAGCTTAAGGGATTCTTACTTCAACTCCTTTATTGGCTCTTTTCTTGTTGAGGGTGGGGGATTCATTGTATATTATGATGCTCTTAGTGTTGGTTTTTGTTGTTTGTTGATGAATTAAGGTTGAGTTATTGCTTATGCATTGAGGCAATTGAAAGTGCAGGAGCGCAACTACCCTGCTCATGATTCAGAGTTGGCACTAAAAGTTTTTGCACTTAAGAGTGAGAGGAATTTTCTTTATAGTGTGCACTATGAGATCTAAATAGATCTTCGTAGTATTCCACATGTATGACCCAGAGAGAGCTTAATTCTAGGTAGCATAAATGGATGAAGTTGCTTATGGATTATGACATCTCTATCTTAGATCATCTAGGTATGACAAAAGTGGTAGCGGACGCTTTGATCTGAAAGGCAGTGAGTATGGCTATCTTGTCTTCTATCTTAATTTCTTAGAGTTCATTGGCATGGGACATCAAGTCCTTAGCCAACCTAATAGTGTGACTTGATAATTTTGACCCTAGGAAGATTCTTTCTAGTATTAAGGTGAGGTATACTTTATTTGAATAGATTCGGAGTTACTAGTTTGAGGATGTGAGACTTATTATTATTCATGATTAGGTGTTGAGTGGTGAGACCAAGAGGGATACCATAGATTCTGAGGGTATTCTGAGGTTTGATGGTTGTATTTGTGTTCTTAGGGCTGGAGATTTAATTTACTTGATTTTGCATGAGGCTCACAGCTCCACATACTTTATTCACCCTGGTACATCTAAGATGCATATAGATTTGAGGCAGCATTATAGGTGGAGTGTCATATAAATAGATGTGGTATACTTTATAACTCATTACCTCTGTTGTCAGCAGGTAACGACCAAACATCAGAGACCTAGTGGCTTGATTCAGAGATTGCCCATTCTCTCATAGAAGTATGAGTGAATCACCATGGACTTTGTTATTTGTTTGCCTCTCAATTATTGTGGATCTGATGGTATTGGGTTCATCATGGATAATTTGACTAAGTGATCATATTTTATTCCTATTTGGATGTCCTTCAGCGATGAGATTTTAGACCATATCTATGTTCATAAGATAGTCCATTTGCATGGAATACCTATATCTATCATCTAAGACTGAGGCCTAGTGTTCACTTCTAGATTTTGGATATCTTTTCAAGAGGATTTGGTTAGTCAGGTGCACCTTAGCACAACCTTCCACCCTCAGAATGACAGGTAGTCAGAGCTGACTACTTAAATTCTTGGGGATAAGATCCAAGCATGTGTTATGGATTTTTGAGTTCAATGGGAGTAGCACTTAGATTTAGTGGAGTTTGTGTATAATAATAGATACCATTCGAGTATTGAGATATACCATTTTAGGCTTTATGTAGTAAGAATTGTCATTATCCAATTGGATAGTTCAAGACCTCTGAGATTCGACCTCGCGGTACTAACTTGCTTCAGGATTTGTTAGATAGAGTTTGGGTGAGTCAGGGTAGGTTGAGAGCATCATAGAGTAGGAAAAGGCTTATACGGATCTTGAACTTCATGCCTTGATATATGGAGTTGGTGATCGGGATTCCTTCAAGTATTACCCATGAAGGTTTTGATGAGGTTAAAGAGGAAAGGCAAGCTTAGTCCTAGAGATATTAGACCTTTTGAGATCCTTAGCTCAGTTGGTGAGGTGGATTATGACTTAGACTTAACCCCAAATTTTAATGCTGTTCATTCAGTATTCCATATTTTTATGATGTGGAGGTATATCCACGATGATTCTCATGTGCTTCAGTAGGACTAGATTCAGTTAAATAAGCCATTGACCTTCATAGTTGAGCATGGGCTCATATTATCATGGAATTTCAGATGGTTAAGCTCTAGAGAGACTCCAGTTGTTAAGGTTCTATGGAGACATCGCCAAGTAGAAAAGGAAACTTAGAATATTGAGAGAGAGATGTGGTCCCAATATCCTCACATGTTTGAGGCTTTAAGTACATGCTAAACCTTTGCTTTCGTTCACGAAAGTTCTTTTAGTAATGGATATTATAATGACCCTCTAGGGAATTTTCTACATTTGTTCTCATTATTTCCATTTAGATATATGATGAGTCGTGAGTTCACCATATATTTTTACTCAACATTCGCGCACACTACTGTGATTTGAAGGCATAAATGAGATAACATTAAGATTGAATGCCCTAACTTCCATATTTTACAAGTGTACAAGTGTTGATAGAGAAGGATGTGGAATTGTGATAAAAATGATCAAAAAGGGAAGAGAAGTGCAAAAGTTATAAAACTTGTGCAGACGGGTCTCAGGTACCATGATTGTAGAGTCGCCACTAATTGCGGTAAGTGTAGAAAATTAGCAGGTTATGATCACTTGAAGAATGGAGTGATAGTGGAGATCCGATCGCAGCTAGATCATGGTATAGTGGGAAATCATCCCAGGGGCAAAATCATCATTTCACATAGTCAATCCCACTTATCATAAAATGGCTCAAAACCTTCACATCAATCATAATTCTACAACCCTACCTTCAATTCTTAGTTTAGGGTTTTTGTAACTTCTTGGATCTTGGAGATAAATTTGTACTAATCTTTAGCTATGAAGACATTAGAGTGACTTCTAAGTGGAGAATTTACAAATCCTATTGAGGATTCACTGAAACTTAAAGTGTGGTTTGAATTCTCTTTATTTTTAATGAATCAATTCAATGGAGATTTTGGTTTATTTTTGTTTGTTATCATTATGATTAGTTAGTTCTTCCTTTGGGGATTATGTTATAATAGGGTGCATTTATGTGTGGGTTGCGATTCGTATGTGCATATGCTAATATTTTGGTATTGAGTTCTACTATTGCTTGAGTAAATTGATTGGGATTTGTGGGTGAATGCCCCAAATACCCAAATGGGTTTGATGGATGAAAATCCCAAGATCTTAAAATCTCAAACCATCCTTAGAATAGGGGTTTGGGTAAACTTTAGGAACCCTCATCATCCTTGAAAGAGGGATGTGGGAACCAAGGCAATAGTAGACAATTATTGGGTTTAGTTTGCTAATTTTCACCAGCTTAGACATAAGGGTGATTATGAAGTCGATTATACCTTGGGTACTATCCTAGAAATAGGGGATTCTAATTGAGACATTGGGTGGCTTTAATTGACACACTCGTTAGGTACTTGAAAGAATCAATGAGTGATATATTTAAGGTTTTGTTGAAGAACTAGCCTCAGGGACTTTAGACTTGGCCTACCATATCATCAACTATTAGAATTTTCATCGAATTATCATGTTCCCATGCATAACTTGTCCCTAAGAAAGCATAGTCCCAATATCTATTTTAATTGGTTATACTCTAATTATTCTCAGTCTTGAATTAGTCCCTTGGAAGCCCAAGAATTTCTTTCATATTAAAAAACATTTAAAACCACCAAACCATCTTATACCATAGGTTTGAACTTAGTAAGAAACTTTTATTTCAAACTTACTCAGTCATCAATCAAAGTGTTCCTCATGGATTCGACCCCGATTCTCAGTTGGGTAAATATATTGACAACGACCGCCTTGTACATAAATTGATATGTAAGTTGAACATTATCAAAAAATTGGCATCGTTGTCGGGGATTGAACCCGGGTCACTCGCGTGACAGGCGTGAATACTCACCACTATACTACAACGACCGCCTTTCACTTAAATTGATGTGTAAGCAGAGCTTCCCTAAGTAATTTATGACTTACTAGAGCTGACAGTTTGGTTACCAAGTAGTTTGTATAGTTTTTAACGATAATTCCCTATTTTGAAGCCTTTGTTGATAAGAATTGTCTAACATGTAAAAACTTCAATCAGATTGCTGTGTATGCCAATTCAAACGGTTTCATCAACTCTGAAATGTTGTTTTAAAGCTAGGGGGCCTTTTTTTTGGGTCCCAAGTGTTACAAACTCATTCTATGCTAATTACTAAAAATTCAGAAAAATGGTACTTAGGTGTAGGACACATTTTTCATCAAAATAACCTTGGATGGAACTTTTGATTGGACCATTAAGTTCGAAACATTCAATTTGGTATGGTAGCATATTTTATTTACATTTATGGTATTTTGGATGAATCTTGAGGGGTCGGTAGAGACTTGGAAAAATTTCAAGTCTTTAGGCTATGAACTCAGCTGGTGCATTCTCTTAAGAGCCCCTTTGGTCGCTTAAGCAAAGGTCGCTTAAGCAACCAGGCTAGCTCAGCCGAGGGCCGCTTAAGCGAAGCCCTTTCAACTTAAGTAAAATTCTCTTAAGTGGAAAATAGTCTGCTTAAGAAATGGGGGTGTAGACAGTAGGTTCCACAACTCAATGTCTGCTTAAGTGACACTTGGTAGACTAAAATTCCCTTTTACCCGATTTTTCTCCCATTTTTACATATGTGCAAGACTTTGAAACCCTATAGTGTAGAAACTTAAGAGGAACAGTAACAGGTGATCTTTAGGTGTTTGTAAGCTTGAATTACTCATTTCTTCTCCGAATTCTAGGTATGTTTTCAGTAATTTCAAGTTGCATTTCTCAATTATTTCCCAAAATCCTGAGATTATTGGTGGATTGATTTTAGCACCATTTGAGCTCAAAATTTACCCATTATTGAGGGTAAGTGTTCCTTGAGCATAGAGGGACATGCTGACAATTTTGAAAGTGTGATTCCACAAGCAGGCCGACATAGGATTTTTACATAATTTTATATCCAAAGGATAAAAATGCAATATGGGTACCATTATTATCATATTGATAAGTATATTAACATTATGGTAGCAAGGAATCGTGCAAAAACTTCTTAGAATGGGAAATTGACGATTCAGTAGATATCATCGGGATTTCTTCAGCATCCTGATAGGCTAGGTTTTTCTTTCTTTTAGATTGGGCTTGATCATAGTACATTTATGATAAGGTGCTGTAAATGGCTAGAAAATTAGGTGTTGGAGGAATAACTAGTGTAATTTGGATTATTTAACCTATTAAGGAACTATAAATTAGGCGTAATTGACTTAGTTACTCATGTTTTAGGTAGAATTTCTTTCTTAAGACTAAATGTGGTACATTTAATATCTTGTATTTATTTTAGATACCTTAGACTTGTCTGGGCTAGAAATTGCCTTAGTGTGGATTTCAAGGATTAGAAGTAGGCCCCACCAAACCACTATAGGCCAAGACTATTGTTAGCTCCTTGTAGACTTTTGGGCATGATACTTTATCTAAATGCATAATATAGATATTGAAAAGGCTAGATACATTACACTTGTGTTGATTGGTCTTAGGAGTTGATGCTAGTTCATATTCAAGTCCTACAATTTTGATATTGAGTTCCATTTCAAGTTTGGTGATTTATGATACTAAGTTTCGATATGATATTGTGTTCTAGTCTAAGCCTAATTATTTATGATAATGAGGTCCAGTTTAAGATCTACAATTTATGATTTTGAGTTCTGATTCAAGTCGGATATTTATGACATTCAGTTTTGATTCAAGTATGGCGATATATGATATTGATTTTTGGTTCAAGTCTAACAAAGGATGATAATATATGTTTTGGTTCAACTCTTACATTGAGAGGTTAATTATGATATGTTTACAATATGGAAGATTCATGGTTATGATTTTGAGATATGGTTACTTAGTATGAGTTTTGGCTGATACTTCTCTTTGATTGCACCCTTCGGGCTTAGGAGGGCCTTAGGTTATTTATTTTTCATACTTACTGGCTTATGGAGGCCAGTTTTGTAGTATTAGTTATGATTTCTTTTAGGTTATGGTTGTTTCAATTATTTAATTACAGCATTTGGAGAAATATTTCAGGTTTTCCTCTTACCTCAATTTAGCTTATTTATCTATCATTTTAATTATTCTTATATTATTATTTAGCTTTGTCATGACCTGAACCAGGGTCTAGCCATGACTATTATCTCAAGTCCTCCGAGGATAGAGACCACCCATTTTTTACCTTGCCAAATAGGATATAACACTCCTCGTAGCGGCTGAAATCCAAACATATAAGAAGATAGTAAGTGTAAAATCTCAAAGACATTTAAGCATATCAATACCAATACCTAATCCATAGTAACATCCATAAGGCCTCTACAAATCCAAAAACAATCTAAGTTGGGACATGCCCCCGACCCTGACAATGACAATGATAATGTTAATGTGAACTATTTAATTCTAGTTTATGAAAGGGACCGATGTAATGATCAACACTTCCAAAAAATGAAAGCTCACAACTTCACTTCAAATGACCAACGAACCGAGCTGATCCACCTAGCACTGTGCAGGAAAAGTAGGATTGCCTTCGTACCCTGTATTGCGGGGGGATACAAAGTTCGGATACAGTTAGCGGATTGAGCACTAGCATGTCACTAAGGTATAAGGATAGAGTAATGACAATTTAAAATCCAGTTCAACTCAATCTACATGTTCACATACATATGCATGCATATATACTTATATAAAATGTTGGGATAGGGAACAAGGCTTAACATGCACGCTAAAACTTTAGCCTGGATTGTGTAGCTTAATTATTATATAATACTACC
Source organism: Capsicum annuum (assembly GCF_002878395.1). NCBI lineage: Eukaryota > Viridiplantae > Streptophyta > Magnoliopsida > Solanales > Solanaceae > Capsicum > Capsicum annuum. The sequence goes on from NC_061114.1 coordinate 107,065,224, forward strand.
CACGGGCTATATGGTCCCTGCTCTCATCCCCTAGTCGGACCCTAGTGCATGTAGCATAAATGCACGGGGGAATAAAACCTCCCAACCATATACTAAGGTGACTTTAGCACTCGATCATGTAATGTATTATGGAGGACTCAAACCTCCCAATCATATAATAAGAAGGACTCGATCCACCCGGTCCTAAGCAAGGGGACTCAAACTCTAGGACATATAGACCCCCGCGTTAGCAAATGTAGTTTCCAGTATTGGTCCCTCAAAACTGACATTTTCAAGCCCTCCTACACAACCCTCTTTTAAGCTCCATAACATTTATCATACATTCCCATTCAGTTAGCCATAATATACATTTAGGCATACACTATTGGTATCTTCATACCAACTACACTTGCTAGGTAACATCAACATGCCATAACAATTCCATTGACTTGGGAAAACAACTCCCTCTGTTTATTTATATTGGATGAGGGAAACTGACTCCCTTTGTTCATTAAATCAATCCATCATCTTTCAAGAACCACTTTATATCATGCAATTGTTCCGAAAATACTTCAATGCAATTTTACTCGTACTAAAACTGCTTTCACAAAGTTGGGTTGGGGTTATTGCCAAATCAATTGTCAATATTCACAAAATTGGGGAAATCAAAATCCCCTAGTCTATTCACAATATCCACACATTAAATTGATTTTAAAAACATTGTTTAAGACATAAACCATGCATAAGTAAAGATGAAACATCACATAACAACAAACTTTCAAAACCCTTAACTCATATTCCAAAACCAACATCAAAACCATATGAAGAACTATTTAAAACACATGCTTTCACAAAGTAATAATTGGAGAAGAGTAACATGCCTAAAATATCAAGAGTTATGGAGAGAATTTTCCCTTGGGAGATATAATTGATCAACTTCTTGGAAACCCTAAGTATATTTATTAAGAGAATTTAAGAGATATTGAGAAGTTATTTCAATTTATTTTGTAGTGATAATAATACCCTAAAGGGGTTTTAAGTCGTGGGTCATGATTTAGGGAAAAAGGGAAATGTCCAGAGTGCAATAAATTACAAGTTGGAAAATTGTCATCAGTGACTACGAGTCACTATACGACTTGCATTGACATGTTCGGCTCGTCACCACTAGTCATAGCTAATACAGTAGCTGAAGTAACCTTCTTAGGTAACACTATGATCTACATCATACGACTTGTCACAGGACCCTACGACTCGTAAGGTCTAAGTCATAGTCAAGACAGAACAACTTGAGGCACACACTATTTTGAATTAAGATGGGGCCATAGACTCATTTAGAGTCTTTACGACATGTTTGGAGCCACTCATAGTCTGGACAGTGACTCGAGAAACCTTTATAAGAAACCCTACGATTGGGGTCCAATGACCTGCAATAACTCGTTACAACTCATAGAGGGAGTCATAGTTAGGATAGTGAGTTCAAAAACTCAGAATTTTTAGGGGCCAAACTCCTAGGGCATCACATTCTCCCACCCCCATAGGGATCATTTATCCCTGAATGATCGATCAATCCATCTATTAGCACGATTTAATGTAGAAATAAACCCACACTTACCTTTAAAAAAGACAGTAAACAAAAATGGTAAGTTTGATACATACCTTAAGCATAAGCATCTGAAACGAGGAAAAAGAATGGGTATTTGGACTTTATTTCCTCTTCATCTTCCTAAGTAGCTTTTTCAAACTTTTGGTTCCTCTATAGAACCTTCACCGAAGACACAGCCTTTGTCCACAATCAATGGATATATCGATCTAAGATGTCAATCGGGACCTCTTCATATGACGAGGAGTATAAAACACCAACACTTCCTAATAGAACCATCAGGGAAGGATCACCCACGTAATTCCTCAATCATTGAAACATACAAAATCGGGTGAACGAAACCCAAATCGAGAGGCAACTCTAACTCATAAGAAACATTACCCAAACTCATAAAAAATAAATAAAGGCCCATATAACGGGGAATGAGCTTCCCCTTTATTCCAAAATGCATCACTCCCTTCTTCGTAAACACCTTCAAGAACACCCAGATGCCAACTTCAAATTCCAACTCCCATCAACTCTTATCTGAATAGGACTTTTGGCAACTTTGGGAGGTCTTATGCCTATCCCAAATCACCTTCACCATCTCCATAGTCTGATAAACCAAATCAGGTCTAAACAACCCAGCCTCCCCAACCATGAACAACCCAATAGGAGAACGACATCTTCTACCATACAAAGCCTCAAATAGAGCCATCCCAATGGTTGTGTGACAGGTATTCTTATACACAAACTCTATGAAGGGAGAGTGATTAGCCCAACTACCAGAAAATTCAAGCACCAAAGACCATAACTTATCCTCCAAAGTCTGAATAGTCTTCTTTGGTTGTCCATCGGTCTGAGGGTAGAAAGCGGTGCTAAGGTTCACCTTAGTCCCCAAACCTCTCTGGAAAGAACATTAAAAGTGGGAGAAGAAATAAGTATCATGATTAGATATAATAGAAACATACACGACATGCAACTTGATAATTCCCTGAATAAATAGCTTTCACAATCCTCATCAGAAAAATTAGCCCTCACAGGTAAGAAATGAGAAGACTTAGTCATCCTATCTATGATAACCCAAATTGAATCAAACTTATGGCGGGACCACAAAAGGCCAGTAACAAAATCCATATTAATCACTTCCCACTTCCATTCGGGCAACTCAATCTATTTAAACAACCCAAGTCTCAAGTTCTCCAGATTCACTTGTTGACAAACCATACACTTGGACACAAAATTCACTGCATCCCACTTCATGTTTTCCACCAAAAGATCTCTTTGAAGTCATGGTACATCTTTGTCAAGCCAGGATGAATAGTGTACCTTAATTCATGAGCCTCGGCTAAGATCCTCTCACGCAACCAATTAACATCGAGGACACACAACCTACATTGGTTACTCAAGATACCATCACCATCAATCTAAAAAACCATCACTTTATGCTAGCCCATATTATCCTTAATCCGCATTATGATTGGATCCAAAACCTATCTCTTTCACTTTAGCACTAAGGGATGACTTCACCACCTCTTGCACTATCATACCTCCATCCTCAGAATCCATGGATAACCCTAAGTTAACCAACCGATGAATATCCTTTACAAACTTTCACTTCTCCTTATCCACATAATATAATCTTCCCATAGATAACCTAGTAAAAGCATCAGTAACCACATTAACTTTACCTCGATGATAGTAAAGACTCATATCATAGTCTATGAGCAACTCAAGCCATATCCTTTGCCTTAAATTCAACTTCTTTTAGGTAAAAAAATATTAAAAGATCTTGTGATCTAAGTATATGTCAACATGAACCCCATATATATAATGGCGCCAAATCTTCAAAGTAAAGACCATATCCAATAATTATAAGTCATGTGTCAGGTAATTCCTCTCATGAACTTTTAATTGCCTTAAAGCATTTACAGCAACCTTTTTATGTTGCATCAAAACACAACCTAGTCCCATATGGTACACATCAAAATAAAACACAAGACCCTCGGTATCCTTAAGTAGAGTTAAAACCAAAGCCAAAGTCGACTTATCCTTCATTTTCTCAAAACTACCCTCACAAGCATATGGCCAAAAGAACTTTACCCTTTTTTGAGTCAACCTAGTCAATGGAGAAGCAACTGAAGAGAAGTTTTCCATGAATCTCCTATAATAACCAGCTAAACCTAAGAATCTTTGAATGTCAGTTAATTGGAGTCATGGGCCTAGGCCACTTCTGAACCGCCTCAACTTTTTGTGGATCCACCATGATCCCCTTACTAGACATAACATGACACAGGTAAGTCATAGCATTCAACCAAAATTGATTATTAGAGAAATTAGCATACAATCACTGATCCTTAATGGTCTGTAACAGTACTCAAATATGATTGACATAATCTTACTTACTCTTAGAATACACCATGATGTCATCAATGAACACAATGACGAATAAGTCCAAAAATTGATAGAAGACTTGGTTCATATTATCTATAAATACCATTGGTTCATTAGTCAAACCAAAAGACATGACCAAGAATTCATAATGGCCATATCGGGTACAAAAAGCAGTTTCAGGGATATCTACCTCCCTAATTTTCAGCTGTTGTTAACCCAATTGAAGATAAATCTCAAAGAAGTACTTAGCACCCTGAAGCTAGTCAAATAGGTCATCAATCCTAGGAAGAGGATACTTATTCTTCATTGTGATCTTACTCAACTGGCGGTAATCAATACACATTCAGAGAGACCCACCCTTCTTAACACGAAGAGCACGGGAGTACCCTACGAGGAAATACTAAGGTGAATAAAACCTTTGTTAAGAAGGTCTTTTAACTGTTCCTTAAGTTATTTCAACTCAGTTGGAGCCATTGTATAGGGAGGGAAGATAGGATGACTGTTTGAAAAAAGATCAATCCCAAAATCAATCTCCTTGTTAGGAGGAACAGCAGGAAGATCATTAGGGAACACTTTGAGAAATTCACAGACCACTGGGATAGATTGCAATAAAGGATCCTTGGAAGTAGAATATTAACCATTTACTAAATGGTATAAAAACCCCTTGGAAATTTACTTTTGGCTCTAAGATAAGAAGTAAACCTTTCTTTAGGCACTAAGTTATTACTTTCCCACTCAATCACCAGTTTATTTGGGAATTGGAAACTGACCCTTTAGGTTCTACGGTCAAGAGAAGCATAGCATGAATACAATCATTCCATCCATAAAATCATATAAAAATCAACCATATCAAACTCTATCAAGTGTATTAAGGTCTCTCTACCACATATAGATACCACAAAACCCCTATAGACTCTTCTAGCAACCACAGAATCAACTATTAGAGTAGACACCAAAAAGGTATCTAGAATAAACTCAAGAGTAAAACAAAAATGAATAGCCATATAAGGGGTGACATAAGAAAGTGTAGACCCCAGATAGAGCAGACAATACACATCATGGGAAATAAATTGTAATGTACCATTAACAATATCTGGAGATGCCTTGATTCTTGGTGAGTGCCAAGAGCACAAAGGCAATTTCCCAGTGTCAGATCCCAAAGCAGCACCCTTTGGTGAAAGAGCTGAAGAAATACCAATCAAACCCTATTAGCCTAATAGAAACCCTGATTATTGGACAATCCCATTACAGGTGGCCCAACAGACTATACTTAAAGCACTTATTCTTTTCCACCTTACAAAATCCATGATGCACCTAGCCATAAAATTAGTAAGGGGATAAGAGGGGGCTGGCTGAGCTCTACTAGATTGAGACTAGGCTCTTTGTGCCCTAAATTCACTATTAATCTAAAAATAACGGTCACCAAAAGACTTAGGATATGGAGCACTAGCTGTAGAATAAGATCGGAATTATCCCACTACTTCTTAGACCATATTCTAGCATCCCTACCAATTTGTTATTGACCTCTATCCTTATTTGAATACCAAAACCTCTTACTCTACCTCTCCCTAATTTATGCCTACATCTTCTTTTCCTCCTCGACCGATTGCATATACAACATAAGAAGAGAGATATCATTATCCTTGTTTAACAAAGTGGCCTTACTCTTAAAAATCAGATAGTGGGATAACCTATAAGAAAATTTCCTTATTCTAGTTCTCATTGAAGACACTAGCTCAGGAATATAATGGATAACTGCTAAAACTTCAGGGCATACTCTTTCACAATCATCCTACCTTACCTTAAATTCACAAACTCCTTAGCTTTAGCCTTTCTCAATTCTTAGGGAAAGAAAAGATCCAAAAAAAGCACTCAAGAACTCATCCTATAGTGCGAACTCTGCATTATCTCCTCTAGACTGATCCTACTTCTCATGCCACTTATACGCCACATCCTTTATCTAATATGTGGCAAACTCCAGACCTTCAGTGTGAGAAGTATGCATAACTCCAAAGATCCTCACTATCTCAACTATGAATCCTTGAGGATCCTCCGCAATCTTAGAGCCAGTAAAGGTCAGAGGATTGTGCCTCATAAACTATTTGACTCGAGTAACCTCAGAAGAACTCACAACAGTACTATCATGACAAGAGTAACATGATTGAGATGTCATCAATTAGGTCTATAGATGAATAGATTGGGAAAACTCAGTAATAAAAATATCCCTTTAGGGTCATGGGGCATGATCATCATCAGCCCAAGGGGCTCAAGGAGGACTGGTAGGGACCGGTGGAACTCCACATGTGCAATCAAGAGTAGGATCCCTAGACTATGTTTGAACTCAATAAGTATAATGCGCTCCATCTACATTGGCCTAGTTGAATTACGACTATTCTCACTAGTCTTTATTTCCCTTCTCATCCAGCTTTGTCCTCGGATGGGATAGAAAGGTTTCTACGTGCATCAGATCTTCTTGGAGGCATGATATAAAATATGAACAAATAGGTATTAAAGGAGATTTAAGACCTTAGACTCTATATCCTAAAATAGAATAATAAGAAAGGGAAATATTCCTAAATATCTCATAGCCTCTCCTTTATCGATATGATGTGGTATACACCCATAAAAGAGACTCTAATTAACATGGCCTTATGGATGCCCAATGACACCAAACCTAGGCTCTGATACTATCTGTGTCATCACCCAAACCAGGGCAAGGCTATGATTGGTATCTCAAGTCTGGCAAGGACCATAGACCACCCCCTTTTTGCCTAGCCAAACAGGATATAACACTCCTAGTAGTGGCTGAAATTCAAACAAATAACATTATAATAAGAGTAACAACTCAAAGAAATTTAAGCTTGTCAATATCAATACCTAACCACAATAACTCTATAAGGCCTCTATAAATCCAAAACAATCAAAGTCAAGATATTCCCCCGACCCTGACAATGACAATGACAATGATAATGTTACTATGAACTCCTTAATTCTAGTTTATGAAAAGAAATTGATGAAAGATCAAGTCTTCCAAAAAATAAAAGATCACCACTTCACCGCAAATGACCGATAAACCAAGCTGATTCACCTAGCACTATGCAGGAAAAGTAGGATTGCCTTCAGACCCTGTATCGTAGGGGGATACAACATCTGAAAATGGTTAGTGGGTTGAGCATTAGCATGTAACACAGGGAAAAGGATAAAGTAATGATGACTTAAAATCTAGTTAAACTCAATGTACATGTTCACATACATGTGCAAACATATATACTTATTTAAAACGTTGGTATAAAGAATAAATCTTACCATCAATATTAAAACTTTATCCTTGATTATGTATCTTAACCGTTATATAATAGTTCCCACAGGGTATATGGGACCTAACTCTTACCATCTAGTTGGGTTGTAGTACATATAGACACACAAATCAGAGAATAATCTCATATATATATACCGGGGACTTAAACCTCTCAACTGTATACTAAGGTAAATTTAGCACCCGATAATGTAATGTGTTCTAAGGAACTCGAACCTCTTAATTATATAATAAGGAGGACTCGAACCACCTAGTCATAAGCAAGAAGACTCGAACCCTAGGCAGTTTAGACCACTGCATCAGCAAATGCAGTATCTAGTACTGGACCCTCAGGACTGCCACTTTCATGGCCTAGCTACACAACCCTCTTTTAAGACCCATTAAAACCTTTATCATATATTCCTATTCATTACTCAATAATACACATTTAGGCATACATTATTGGTATATTCATACCAACTACACTTACAAGGTAACATCAACATGCCATAATAATTCCATTAACTTAGAAAAATAAATCCCTTTGCTCATTAATACAGGATGAGGGAAACTGACTCTCTTTATTCATTAAATCAAACCATCATGTTTTAAGAACCACTTTATATCATGAAATTATTTCAAAAATAGTTCAATGCAAGTTTATTAGTACTCAAACTACTTTAACAAAGTTGGGTTGGGGTCGTTGCCAATTCAATTATCAAAATTCATAAAATTGGGGAAATCACAATCCTCTAGTTTATTCACCATACTCACTCATCCAATTGATTTTAAAACCATAATTTAATACATAAACCATAGATATGTACACATGAAACTCACATAAACAACAATCATTTAAAACCCCCAACCCATGTTCTAAAACTAATATCAAAACTATATGGTTAACTATTTAAAACATATTATTTCATAAAGTAATAGTTGATTAAGAATAACATGCCTGAAATACCAAGAGTTATAGAGAGAATTCGCCTTTAGATGCTCTAATAGATCAACTTCTTAGAAACACTAAGTATCCTATTTGAGATAATTTGAGAGAGATTAAGAAGTTATTTCAATTTGTTTTGTAGTGATAATGACACCCTAAATAGGCTTTAAGTCATGGGTAATTATTTGGGGAAAAGGTGAAATGTCCAGAGTGTCCTTAATTAAAATTTAACAAATTGTTGCTATTGATTATGAGTCACTATATGACTCGCATGGACACGTTATAGCTTATCACCCTAGGTCACCATCAAGACAGTAGCTTAAGGACCCTTCTCTGGTGACCCTACAATTTATACAATATGACTCACCACATGACCCGATGACTCATAGATTCCAAGTTATAGTCAAGATAGAAACACTTGAGGCGCACACTAGTTTGGATATGGATGGGGACATACAACTTATTTAGACTCTTATTGACTCCTTAGGTGCCCCTCATAGTTAGTACAATAACTAAGGATAACTTTAATGGAGACCCTATAATCGGGGTCCTATGACCAATAATGAGTCGTTACAACTCGTAGGGGGAGTCATAGTCAGGACAGCGAGTTTTAAAACTCAGAATTTTCAGTGGCCTACACATGAGGTGTCATAAGCTCAGCCTGCAAATGATGCCTACTAAGTACCCATGACTTTGGTTATCATACTAAAAATTTTGTATTTTTTTGGTGTGGATCTGGTTACTAATTGTCATTTTTCACACTACAATCGTGTTGACTGGAGTTCAGAGATAAGGTGATCACTCGAAGCCAAAAGTTCCCTTTTCTCCTTCTTCTACTTTGTTTTCTTTTTCATTATTCGAAACTAAAGTATATTTGACTATGATGGTATTCGTACTATTTTTGTTTAGTGGCTCTTGTACTGACACTACTAGGCCATTCGATATTGTTTTTATCTTATCTATCTTTCATATTACTAATACTATTTGTTTTTTTCTTATTGTAAGTCTTTACTTGCAAATTTTCCAGCATTTACACCATTTTTCACCAAATTAGCCCATTGTTTATAGCTTTAGGCTATGGTTTGGCTTACTTACTAGTGGCATAAAGTAGGTGCCATCATGACTAGTAAATATGGTTGTGACATAAGTTTTCTCTAATGTTTGACCACCAGCAGCTTAATCTATCAATTTTTTAGGATATAATTAAGAGATCCAACAAAAGTATGAGCTAATACCATTGGTGGTAAGGACAATCCCATAGAAGAGTCTTGAATCGCTCCATGAATAATTTAGGTTCTCATCTTTCTCCTTCTTGATACTCAGGATCTCATTTTGTAACCTTGTATTTTTCTAGATGGAACAAATCGGATGAGGAACCTATTTGCCAAGTCATCCTATGTAATGATAGAGTTTGAATATTTTGCCTTCAACATTTCTTCTCTTCCCCCAATAGTGAGAATGGGAAAAGAGTGGGGCTTACTTAACCAGTAGAGGCACCAATAGGAATAAAAGTATGACTAGTCTCCAAGACGTGTTATAGATGAACTTATGAATCCTCATATGATTGGCATGTGAACTACCTATTGCTGTAAAATTATTGCACCATATTCTACTTTACCTCAAATCTACCTCCAGGTTTTGGTCTCTTGATGGCGGAGGTAACATTGGTTTTGAGTGGGATTGCCACTTTGCGTACTATCCTACAGGTTGTTGTTCTTTAGCCCTAACTGCAGGAATAACTTTTTTCTATTGAACTTTTGGAATGTGAGAGAAAAGTGTTGCTTCTCTCCTTAACTGGTGTAAGGGACACTCAGGTTTAGGATATGGGTCAACTAAATCCCTTTCCCATGCTAGCTTTCTTGAAACATAGACATGTACCTACAATTTTAGAAGATAAGATCAAGTTATTATCACTTATAAAACAAAGTATCAAAACTAAAAATAAGAGAGTTTCCAATTTTCAAGTTCCCAGTAATAGTGGCAGAAACTTATTATGATCCTGCCACACATGCAAATATATGAGTTCAGCACGTAATAAAGTATCCTTTTTGAGCTATATGTCAAACCCACAAGGACTTCGTATGACAATAATCCAGTTCTATCTTTACTAATGAGATTAAACAAGTGTAAATGTAACCAACAAAAATTTAGATTTTAGAATGCTAAAGTAACAGTGAACAACATGAGATTATAAAGTGCAGGAAATGACAATGAGAAATCTAGGGTCAAGGCAATATGAAGGATCCTAATTCGATATAAAATGTCATTAGTTAGTTAATTATCTTGGTTGTTGATTCACGCGGTTGATTACATGGTTATGGAATGCCGTCTTATAACCGTTTATCTAACTTAGCCCCACAATTATGTCTTTATGCTAGGATGTGAGAACTAACTTAAACACACTTGTATTTTATCCAATATTTGAACCAAATGGGGTGAACAAGATATATTCCTGTCCTAATAGCAAATTCTATCTTTAATTCATTTAACTATCAGATCCCATTCCATATATTCTATGATATGTTCCTTCTTTTGGGATCACAATAGAAATAATAGTTTATTTTAAAGGTTGCGTTTCAATAAAATAGTAATGACAAGAAAATATGAACAACCAAATATGATTATCAATAATCAACCAACTCAATTGTAAGTTATGTATTCTTGTTCATATCCTTAACCCTAGAATGAGGGTGTTTAGCCACTCATAATTTTACAATGAATCACAAGAATAGAATTCATACATAAAAACTAATGTAATCTAAAGTAAATAAATACGAACACTAATTTAAGCCTTCTCATATGTTTTATCTCTTCTACAATTGCTGTGATGATTAAAATATGGGCCAAGTTTCCTATTATAGTATACGAGGAATTTGGCCACTTTCATCTATTAAGAATGGCATTCCCTAATTGCAGATATCCAAGGGAATGATATGTCGTTAATGTGGATGCATGATGGAATTTGACATTTTACTTTACATCTTAGGGTATGGCACACCGTTATCTTGGAGATCCGTTGGCGTGGAACTCCCTTGTGCTAAAAAATGCCACTTTTCTTAGTAGTTAATTCCTTTTGTTTGTCTTCATGTTCAACACTTTGTAGCTGCCTTTACAACTTCATTACATCTTTTTTAGCTTCTTGAAATCACTCCAAACACCTCCCATGGACTTCTAAATATCAAGCAACACACATGAGTGAACACAACATAATAGAGTTCCTTAAAGCCCACTAGAAAGGATATGGCTCAAGTTAACAACAACGGTTTTCTTATCCAAACTCTAAGTGGATAATTTTGATTATTAATTGTTCTAAATACACCTTTAACACTATAAAAATGTAATTTAACACATAAATACTTTAGTACACCATTAACAACTCATTACACACACAAGAAGTCTTGGAAACTAGGCTAAATATGCATAGACAATAACGTTTTTGTGTTTAAATACACCTAAGATCACTATATTTATAAAGATTGGTGGAGATGGTGTGAGATAAAATTTAGGAAATTTTTTATGTTCATTTGATGTACTCATTGTATGTATTTATATACCTTATTTTTTATTTTGCTCAGTCAGCCTATGATACCTATTGAGTACAAGTGGACTGTACTCATCCCTACTATGCCTTTTTGATGCAGATCTAGGTAATGATTACATCGCCTAGAAGTTAGGTTATTGTAGCTTATTATTGATATTTTGAATTGGCGCTTTATGCCTTCTGAATCGACCTCAGACCTCTTACTAGCTAGTTGATGTATTTATTTTTTATTCAAATACAGACTTGTAGTTTTTCAAATTCAATTGGATTTTTAGTTTTGAGTTATATTTATATTGTTCTTACACTTTGATACTACTTTTTGGGATAGTTTTTGGTATCTTTATTATTCAGAATTTTGTTATTGTAGTACTTGTATGGTTTTGACTTCATTCTAAAAGTCTCACCTAAGTAATTGTTATACTATTTTCTTCTTATGTATCAGTTTGAGTGATTATCTAACTTAATACTGCTTAGCCGCGATGTGTGCAATCATGACTTGAGTTTTTAGGTTGTGACAAATTGGTATTAGAGAAGCTAGGTGCATTAGTATCATTAGTGTAATAATAGGGTATCTAGAAGAGTTTCATACATTGATACATAAAAATTTGTACCTATCTTCAAGAGGCTACAAGATATATTTGGAGACTTCTTTATTTTGTTTGTTATTTTGCTAGTTTTCTATATCCTATATTATAAACTATCTTTACACTTTGTTGCACAGATGGTGTGGACTAGATATCGTGTGGCTAGAAACTAAGCAATAATTAAATGAATGAGACCATCCTAGGAGATGAGTGATAGGTAACAACTAGGATTAAGGTAGAGGATGAGCATGAGGATTTGCATTTTCTATAGGTAGTATTAGGAGATTCTCCCCTAATCTTGAGGTTAAGAATGCTAGAGATATTAGGACTACTTAAGTCTTACAGAGTAATACTACCTAGGTCTTGGAGGGTTTGTTAATTAATTTTCTGACTTATTTGGAGGGTGCTCCTTTGATAGCACCTGGTATTTCTTCAGCTGTGAGTGTTGTACCTTCATCTATGCCAAAACCCATTTATGGTGTTCCTCTAATTCCGACTGTAGTTCCTTCATTGGTACTAATATCTACTTATGATATTTTGTAGGCTTTGAGTGTTGTTCCTCCCTCTATGCCAATATCTGAGTGTAGTATTTTGAATTTAGGTGTTGAACCTTCTTCTATATTTCTCCTTCAAGTAGGATGATAGCTGGTTCAATTCACTATTCCTTCAATTATTATAGGTCCTATTATGTCTTCTGGTGATCAGAAGAGGTTTGAGAGATTTAATCGCTTTGGTCAACCCAAGTTTAGGGGTGTTGCGGGCAAGAATGACTATGAATTCTTGATTAATTGCTAGAAAAAATCTTATAACCTTGGATATCATTAGTAGCACAGAGTTTCTTGTTCTACCTATCACTTAAGAGATATAGATAGGGATTGCTGGAGGTCACTTGTTAGTTTTAGACCCTTTGGATTTCTATAGATGACTTGGGATGAGTTTGCTGAGGCCTTTTTAGATAGGTTCATGCCCTATACTTTGAAGGATCAAATAAGAGACGAGTCTGATCACTTGGAGTATGTCTCTATGATTGTTGTCAATTATGTAGCACATTGTCATGCCTTGTCAAGACGTTCTATTGCCAGTATTTCCCTGGAATCTAAGAAGATTTGAAAGTTCATAAAGGGGTGAAATGCTATATTTTAGTTGGCTACTACACAAAAGGTAGTGTCAGGGAATTATATCATAGTATGGTGGATCATGGAAATGTAATTGTGGCTATTCATTGATCTACTCATATACTATATTTTAATACGAGGCAGCATCACTGGCTTGAGTTGCTTAAGGATTATTATCTTACTATTCTCTATCATCTGAGTAAGGATAATGTGGTTATGGATGCCTTGAGGCAAAAGTCGACTAGTATGGGTAGCTTGGTATACTTTTTGACCCTGGAGAGACCTTAGGAATTAGAGGTTGATTCATTGGCTAATAAAATTCTAAGGCTTGATATTTTGACACTCGGGTGTGTTTTGGAATTTGTGGAGTCCAGATCTTCATTGGTAGAGTAGATTTGGGATCAATTTAATGATGTTGGGTTGAGAGTTATTCGGGATAAGGTGTTGAGTGGTGAGGCAAGGGAAGCCTCACTTGACTACGATGATGTTTTAAGGATTAGAGGCTGATTTTATGTGTTGGGAGTGGGTGATTGGTTAAGATTGATCTTAGAGGAGGCTGATAATACGCAAACTTACATTCAAGTTTAGATGTAAGGTGGACGTTGTCAATATAATTACCTGTAAGACGCCAGAAAATCCTAAGCTTGATTCAGTCCTGTAAAAGCTAGTAAGGGGTCCCAGACTTAGAAAAAATTCAGCTAAGTGTTCATACTTAGAGTTATTTTAGCCTTCATAAGTTGGAGATCCTCTTTCATGACCCTTATGACCTTAAAGTAATGATTTCTAGGTTGAATCATGATCAAGAATGTCAGTAGGTGTTCAAGAACAAGTTTTTCATTTTTTGGAGTTCGTTTGAAACATATTTAAAAGCTCAAACCAGTGGATAAATGCGATCTCGATACGTTGCATCGTCCATCACATTGATGAGAATTTTTTCCCAGCTCCCAGTGCAAATTCCAGTGAATCGATGTGAACTCAACGCGGCACATTGGCTATCACATCAATGCCAACAATGAGGCGGTCAGTTTACATGTCATTAGTCCAGTTTTCAGTAATTAAAAACCCACATCCAGAAGCGTAAATGGGTCTTTTCCCATCTTCTATCATCCCCCAAAACATGTAATTAAGTCACCCAAAAGGAAAAATTTACTCATTCTCTTTAGAATTTTTCAAGAACAAACCCTAGTTCATCATATTCAAGAATCCAAGTTCCAAGGAAATCCATCAATCTTTTAGAATTCAAGCTTTAAGGTATGTTAAGTGTTCATTCAAGGGTTCCTTCAACTCTTGGAGTTCAAGAAACTACTTTTCAAACTTCAAGTGTATTGATTTCATGAATTTTATGTTGGGTTTGATTATATTCATGATTAAAATGATTAATTGGGTTTCTAATCCATGTTTGTTACAATTTTTATGTGGAGTTATTTTATATATGTATAGAATCATGTGAATCCATGCTAAACCCTTGAAATTGTAAATGGGGATTCGAATTATGATGCCTATGTGTTTTTCAGTGTCATGTGCATGGATTATGTTCTCTAAGTGTTTGATAAATTGCTCATGAGAACAAAGAAAATGAGAAAACAATCAAGTCATGTTAGCTTATGTGCAAGTTATATCATGCAAGTGCTTGATGGAATGTCTATATGAATGAGTTATGATCAGGTGCATATGGTTATGCCATTCAAGTTTATGCTATGATTTATATTTCAAGCTATTGAGTCTTGGGAGTATTTATTACCCAACAATTTAGCTATTTACCTAGAGCCAGTGTCAGTTACAGAATAATATCTGTCATGTTATGATCAGTAGTACTCTTAGTCAGTTACAGAACTCAGGAAAAACTTTGTAGACTCAATATCAGTCCAATCCAGTTCAGTATTCTGTTTAGACCTCAGTAAATTTAGTCATTTAAAAAAAGTCATTAGTATTCTGTCAGTTAATGAAACTCAGTGAACTCGGTTCAGCTCAGTTAGACCTTATAATCAGTAATAGTTCTGTCAAGCCTAGTATGAACTAGGAATCAGTTAAGTGTCTATTTAGTTGGGAGTAGGATTCAGCACCGAACGAACCTAGGGATGAGGGAATTCCTGCCAGTAGAGGGTTTGACCCTTAGTAGCAATCCCTGTATTACAGAACTATGTAGCCACCGTAGGTTGAGATACCTTTCTGCTAGACTAGGGTTGAAACATCTCATACGTGTTTTCCTGCCAGTGAGAGTTGACGAAAGATCTTTTTGTTAAAGAGTGTTAACTTATAGTTGTCTTTACCCATAGAATAATACTAATACCCTTTCAACTGGGGTTATAGATTGGAACCCAATCTATTCAGAAAGGGGCATGTCAGTTAAATTATTACCTCCAACAATTTCTATTTTAGTCTTCATAATAGAACTCAATTCAGTTCTACAAATTTTAGAACTATCAGACATAGTCACTCAGTTCAGTATGGAACACAAGATATTTCCAAAGAATCAAGACTATTAGATACAGTCACCCAGTTAACATTAATACAGTATTTGTAAACTCAGATATTAGTAAATCTGAAATTCACAACTTAGTATCTAGTGTTATCACGACCTCAATTATAGTTTATGTATTCATTCATGTACTTTCATTCATTTGTACTCATGTTATTCAATCATTATTATTCATGTATAGGAACTCATGCATATTAGCCTACTTCACTTAGCATACCAGTATATTCAAAGTACTGAAGCATATCTTTCTTTTATCCTATGATGTCTTATATTATTGGTTCAGACATACGGGCTCCCGATCATACTTAGCAGCCCGATCCATCAGTAGTAGACTAGTGATGACTCCTCATAGTTCAAGGACATGATTATTACTTTAGTATCTCAGTTTATCAGTTTTTAGTTATCGGGGTTAATTAGGGGTTTAGCCCATCAATCCCTTATTCAGACAGTAGAGGCTTATCATACTAGAGTATTTTAGACAGATGTATCAATATGCATCTTTTAGTACTCAGCATTTATTTATAGTTTTGAACCTTATGGCTAGTTTTTGCCTAATTTCCGCATAATATAGTATTATTATTCAGTTAGTATAGTCATGGGTCAGCTTATGGTCTCCCTCGAGATTATGAGCACCATGTAGTGTCTGGGGTACATACTCGGGGCGTTACAAACTTGGTATCAAGGCCTAAGGTTCAATAGAATCCTAGGAAGTTTGAAAGCCCCATCTAGTAGAGTCTTGTGCATGGGTGTGTAGCGCGCCACACTTATGGACAGGAGGCTATTAGATGTTTTAGAAGAATTTTCCCTTCTTTTAGTATTCATGTCATGCGAGTGAGCATGATCTCAAGTTAAACTCCTAGTCTAATCCATTCTCTCTTTTTTATTTACAGAGCATGCCTCCCAAAATAACTAACAAAAGGAGAACTGAAATCAGTAAGCACCTCAGCCCGTCTAGCCATATCCCCTAGACGAACATGTCTCCCATGTTGAATTCAGAGTAGCTTTCACCACCCTACCTCATTCTGTGGTAGCCTAGAATAAATGCCCAGCTGTCATTCCAGCCAACCCAGTGGCCAATACTGCTGCATCCAGGATTTAGGACTTCACCCGAATAAACCCTCCATCCTTTATCGGGTCCAAGTCAGATGAGGACCTATAGGAATTTCTTGATCAGGTGTAGAAGGTTAAAAATATTATGGGGGTGATAGCTAGTGAAAGTGTCAAATTAGCTGTATATTAGTTGCAGTATATGACTAACTCATGGTTCAAATAGTGAAAAGCAAAGAGGACCGCAGATACAGGGCCCATAGAATGGGAGGAGTTTTCTATTGCTTTTCTGGATAGGTTCTTCCTACTAGAGTTGAGGGAAGTGAAGGTTTTTGATTTTATTAATTTAAAGCAGGGAAACATGACAGTACAAAAGTATTCTCTTAAGTTTACTCAATTAGCTAGATACGCTCCTCATGTGGTAGCAGATAGTAAATCTAAGATAAGTAAGTTTGTGTCTGGTGTGTCTAATAGTATGGTCAAGGAGTGTAGAACCATAATGTTGATTAAAGAGATGGACATATCCAGGATCTTGGTACATGCTCAGTAGATAAAGGAGGCTAAGAACAAGGAGAAGGATAAGGATAAAAAGCGAGTGAGAATAGGTAGTTTCAACTTTGCTCAGCCTAATTCAGATGGTGTGAATCGCTCTCAGTTCTGCCCAAAATCCTAAGTTCCAGCTCTGTCCTCAGCTAGTGCTCCCATGCTAAAATTTAGAGATATCAATAGATATAAGGCGTCAAGCCCTAAACCTCAGGGTAGTGTTAGTAGATCTCGAACAAATCCTCTCATCCAGAAGTGTGGCAGAAACTATTAGGGTGTCTATCGAGCTGGCAGTGACGTATGTTTTTAATATGGCAAGCCAGGCCATAAAATCACTTAATGCCCTCAGGTAGGTTTGCAGAGTCAGCATAACTGTCCCTTAGCTCAGTTCGGTCACCCAAATCAGCAGAGTACCACTTCTAGTGCCACCAGTGGCAATCCCCAACTAGACTTTATGTACTTCAGTCCCAATAGGATCAATAAATTTCTCTTGAAGTGGTCACTGTCACATTGCAAGTTTATCATTTCCATATTTATGCTTTGCCAGATCCAGGAGCTTTTTTGTCTTTTGTAACTCCCTATATAGCTGTTGACTTCAGAGTCAGTCCCAAAATTCTCGCAGAGCCTTTCTCAGTCTCTACCCTATTGGGTAAATCTATCATAGCCTGCCAGGTATACAGAAACAGTCTAATTATGGTATCTCAGAAAGTTACTTCAGCAGACTTAGTCGAATTAGAGATGACCAATTTTGATGTCATTCTCAGTATGGATCAACTTCATTGCTGCTATGCCTCAGTTAATTATAGCAATAGAATTGTCCATTTTCAATTTCCAAACAAGCCCGTCCTAGAGTAGAGGGGTAGTACTCAACACTTAGGGGTCAGCTTGTTTCCTACCTTAGGAAAAATAAAATGATATCTAAGGGATGTGTCTACCATCTCGTTCGAGTCTAAGACTCTAGTTTAGAAAACCCTACAATTCAGATAGTATCAGTAGCATGTGAATTCTCAGACGTGTTTCCTAAAGATCTTCCCATAGTTCTTCCCAAAAAGTAAGGCAACTTTGGAATAGACCTTCTTCCAGATACTTAGCCCATATCTATTCCACCATATTAAATGGCTCCTGAAGAACTCAAAAAATTAAAAGAACAATTGAAAGAACTCCTAGATAAGGGATTCATCAAAGCTAGTGTGTTCTCGTAGGGTGAACCAGTTCTAATTGTGCTTAAGAAAGATGGTTCCCTCGAAATGTGTATTGACTACTGTAAGTTAAATAAAGTCACGGTCAACAAAAAGTATCCACTTCCCAGAATTGATGACTTATTTGACCAAATTCAGGGTACTAGTTACTGCTCTAAGATAAACCTCATATCAGGATATCATCAGCTCAGAGTCAGAGAATGCACATTCCAAAAGTAGCTTTCAGGACTCAGTATGGTCAATTCGAATTCTTAGTCATGTCCTTTGGTCTTACCAATACCCCAACAGCTTTCATGGAGTTGATGAATCATTTGTTCAAGAAGTACTTGGACATGTTCATCATAGTCTTCATAGATGACATCCTTGTCTACTCTAGCAGTGAACATAATCATGCAAACTATCTCAGAATAGTATTACAGACTCTTAAAAACCATTAGCTATTCGCCAAATTTAGTAAGTGTGAATTTTGGATAAGGTCAGTAGCTTTCCTCCGCCATATCATTTCTAGTGATGACATTAGATTTGATCCCCAAAAGACCAAAGTAGTGAGAAACTGACCCAGACCTATCTCTCTATTAGATATCAGGATTTTTTGGGATTGGCTGGCTATTACCAATGGTTTATTAAGATATTTTCATCTATTGCATCCCCCATATCCAAATTGACCATAAGAAAGTCAAGTTTCAGTGGTTAGATTCTTGTGAGAAGAGTTTTTAGGAGTTGAAGACTCGACTCACTACAGCCCCAGTTTTGACTCTACGAGATGGTTCAGATGGCATTGTTGTGTATTGTGATGCATCCAGAGTAGGTTTGGGGTGTGTCCTTATACGAAGATATAAGGTGATAGCCTATTCCTCTAGAAAGCTCAAACCCCATGAAAAGAACTATCCAACTCATGATTTTGATTAGCAGTAGTAGTTTTTGCCTTACAGATTTAGAGGCACTATTTGTATGGAGTACACGTTGATGTGTTCACTAACCATAAGAGCCTACAATATGTGTTCCCTCGAAAATACCTAAACCTCTATTAGAGAAGGTGGTTGGAGTTGCTGAAGGGCTAAGACTAAGCGTCATGTATCATCCGGGTAAAGCTAATGTAGTGGTTGATGCTCTAAGTAGGATGTCTATGGGTAGTTTTGCTCACGTGGATGATGGTAAGAAGAAGTTAGCTCAGGAAGTTCATCAGTTTACCCGACTAGGTGTCCTCTTAGTCGATTCAATAGAAGGTAATGTATGGGTGCAGAGTAGTTCAGAATCATCCCTAGTTTCTAAAGTGAAGGAAAAGTAGTATAAGGATCCCAACCTAGTTAAGTTGAAAGAATCAGACAGAGATTAAAAGATAAAGGTTTTCTCCCAAAGGGGAGATGGTGTATTACATTATCAGGGTCGGCTATATATGCCAGGAGTAGATGACCTGAGATAGCGAATTCTTACAGAAGTACATGGTGCGCGTTACTTTATGTATCCAGGGGCCACTAAGATATACCATGATTTACGGGAGATCTATTGGTCGAGTAGGATAAAGAGATACATTGTAGAGTTTGTAGCTAAGCGCTCGACATGTTAACAGGTTAAGATTGAGCGCCAAAAACCTAATAGGTCTATGCAGGAGTTCAGTATTCCTATTTAGAAGTGGGATGATGTGAACATGGACTTTATGACGGGTTTGCCTCATACTCTTCATTAGCATGATTTAGTTTGGGTCATTATAAATAGGATGACCAAATCAGCTCATTTCCTACCAGTCCATACCTCTTATTCAGCCAAGGAATTTTCCAAACTCTATGTTAGCGAGTTGGTCGGATTGCATAGAGTTTCATTATCTATAATCTCAGATAGAGGTACGTAGTTCACCTCTTATTTTTGGAAGGCGTTCCAAAAGGGTCTTGGTACCTAAGTCCACCTTAGTACAAATTTTCACCCTCGGACAGATGGTAAAGCAGAAAGGACCATTCATACTTTAAAGAATATGATGCATGCGTGTGCGATAGACTTTAAACATAGTTGGGATGACCACTTACATTTGATTGAGTTCGCATATAACAACAGCTATCATTCCAGAATTTAGATGGCTCTGGTTGAGGCGCTCTATGGGAGGAGATGTAGATCTCACATTGGTTGGTTTGAAGTGGGTGAGGCTGCAGTGGTAGGGCCTGACTATGTATTTGATACCTTATAAAAAGTTCAGTTGATCAAGGAAAGGCTTAAGATAGCTCAAAGCCAATAAAAATTGTACGCAGATGTACACAGAAAAGATCTTGAGTTTGATATTGGTGATTATGTTTATTTGAAAATCTCTTCTATGAAATGAGTGAAGAGGTATGGCAAGAAGGGGAAGCTCATTCCCTGATATGTCAGTCCTTACCGAATTTTTAGCTATTTTGGAAAGGTAGCCTACAAGCTTGAGTTACCTTCAGATTTAGCTTCAGTCCATCCAGTGTTTTATGTCTCCATGCTAAATAAATGCATAGGTGACCCAGCAGTTGTAGTCCCTATAGGGAGTATAGACGTTCAGAACATCCTCTCTTATGAGGATATCCCAATCGAAATCCTTGATTATCAGATTTGCTGACTAAGGGACAGAGAGATCCCTCTAGTCAAAGTTCTTTGGTGGAATCAGTCCATTGAGGGAGATACTTGGGAAGTAGAAGCAGATATGTGAACCAAGTATCCTCACCTCTTCTCCGCAAACTCAGACTAACCCAAGGTAATAGTTTTTCCTTGAACTTACTCAGTTTCATGCTCAGAATTTCCTTATAAACTTGGTATCAGTTACCATTGCATATTCGGTCATATATTCATGAGTTCATTTAGTCAGATATTCATGCATCAGATATGCATGTTTAGTATAAGAGACTCATCTTATCAACAATTCTATCCATGTACTCATGTATCAGATATGCATGTTCAGCATGAAATTTCAACATATTAGTAGTGTCAATTATGAAATCATGTTGCAGTTGTACATATCCGGTATATAAATTCAACGTATCAGTATTCCCAGCTTAGTTAGTCTCATTCAAGGATGAATATTTCCAAGGGGGAGATATTGTAAGACCTCGCAAAATCCTAACCTTGATTCAGCCTTTTAAAAGCTAGTAAGGGGTCCCAGACTTAGAAAAAATTCAGCTAAGTGTTCGTACTTAGAGTTATTCTAGCCTTCATAAGTTGGCAATCTTTTTTCACGACCTTTTTGACCTTAAAGTAATGATTTTTAGGTTGAATCATGATCAGGAATGTCAGTAGGTGTTCTCGGATAAGTTTTAGATTTTTCAGACTTTGTTTGAAACACATTTGAAAGCTCAAACTAGTGGATCGATGCGATCTTGATGCGCCGCGTCACCCATCGCATCGATGAGTATTTTTCCCCAGCTCCCAATGCAAATTCTAGTGAACCAATGCAGACTCGATGTGAAGTGTTGGCTATCGCGTCGATGCTAATAATGCGGTGCGTCGGTCTGTGCATCGCTAGTCTAGTTTTCAATAATTAAAACCCCGCATCCATAGGGGTAAATAGGTCTTTTCCCATCTTATATCAACACCCAAAACATGCAATTAAGTCATCCAAAAGGCAAAATTTACTCATTATCTCTAGAATTTTTAAAAAATAAACCCTAGTTCATCACATTCAAGAATCCAAGTTTCAAGAAAATCAATCAATCTTTCAGAATTCAAGCTTTAAGGTATGTCAAGTGTTCATCCAAGGGTCCCTTCTACCCTTGGAGTTCAAGAAACTACTTTTAAAACTTCACGTGTATTAATTTCTTGAATTTCATGTTGGGTTTGATTATATTCATGATTAAAATGATTAATTTAGTTTCTAATCCATGTTTGTTACATATTTCATGTGGAGTTATTTGATATATTTATAGAATCATGTGAATCTATGCTAAACCCTTGAAATTGTAAATGGGGATTTGAATTATGATGCCTATGTGTTGTTAAGTGTCATGTGAATGGATTATGTTCTCCAAGTGTTTGATAAATTGCTCATGAGAACAAAGAAAACGGAAAACAATCATGTCATGTTAGCTTATGTGCAAGTTATATCATGCAAGTGTTTGATGGAATGTCTCTATGAATGAGTTATGATCAAATGCATATGGTTATGCCTTTCAAGTTTATGCTATGATTTATTTTTCATACTATCGAATCTTGGGGGTATTTAATACCTGACAATTTAGAGTTTACCAAGAGCTAGTGTCAGTTATAGAATAATCTCAGTTATGTCATGATCAGTAGTACTCTCAGTCAGTCACAATACTCACAAAAAACTCAGTAGACTCGATATTAGTCTAGTCCAGTTCAGCATTCAGTTCAGACCTCAGTAAATTCAGTCAGTTAATAGAATTCAATAGTATTACGTCAGTCAATAGAATTAAGTGAACTCAGTTCAGTTCAGTTAGACAGTATAATCAGTAGCAGTTCAGTCTAGACATGTATGAACTAGGAATCGGCTTAGTGTCTATTCAGTTGAGAGCAGGATTCAGCACCGAGCGAACTCAGGGATGGGGGCATTCCTGCTAGCAGAGGATTTGACCTTTAGTAGCAATCCCTTCATTATCGAACTACATAGCTAGCATAGGTTGATATATCTTCACGCCAGACTAAGGTTGAAATATCTCATACAAGTTTTCCTTCCAATGAGGATTGACGAAAGAGCTTTCTGTTAGGGAGGGTTAACTCATAGTTGTCTTTACCCATGGCACGGTATTGACAACTTTTGTAAGACCCCTCAAAAATACTAAGCTTAATTTAGTCAATTAATGTTTACCAAGGGGTCCCAGACTTAGAAAATTCTAGCTAAGTTTTCAGACTTAGTTTGTTTTTAGACTTCGAATATTGGCAATCTCATTTTGTGACCTTAAAATCCTTTAAATGTCTATATCTTATTTAATTCATGATCAAGGATGGCAATAGGGATTTCTAAATAAGTTTTGGATTTTTCGAACCTCGTTTAGACCAAGTTCTAGTATCCAAAATAGTGAGTCAATACGATGTTGGCGCGTCTTGTCATCAATTGTATTGACAGATAAATTGTTCCTCAGGTTAAGGCAATTTCCAATGAGCCAACATGATGTCGATACAGCACGTTGGCTATTACATCAGTGCCAATGATGCAGTGCGTTGACCAGTGTGTCGGTACCCAGTTTTCAGTCATTAAAACAATCGTGACCCCAGGGTTGTTATAGTCTTTTTCCCACCCCTATATAGCCCTAAACCACAAGATTCAGCCATTATTCACCAAAGTACACTTATTTTCTCTCAAATTCTCTCAAGAACAAGCATTAGGGTTCTTAGTTTAAGACTCAAAACTCAAGAATTTCACCGTCAATCTTCTTAAAGTCGTTGATTCATAGGTCTCTTACACCCATGAAGTTTAAGAATCCTTTTTCTAAATTCAAAGATTATATATTATGAGTTTTGATGAATTATGTGGATTGATATTCATTTTCATGTTGTTGTTGGGTGTTGATTCATGTCTTAGATTACAAATTTCAAGATTTGATCCTAGTATATGATGACTTACATAATGTTCATGATAAACCCTTAAATTTGCAAGAGGGTTGATTTAGCCATGATGATTTACATGTATTGATTGTTGTATGACCAAAGCTTGCTCCCCATATGTTTAATAAAAGGCCTATGTGAATGATATAGAGTCATTATAGCATGTTGACAGGAAATCCCCAAGTATGTATAAGTTAATTCATGCCAAGTATTTAATGAAAGACCTTATAGAATGAATCATGAGACATTAATATGCTTTTCTATACATTTACAAGTTTATGACTTTCAAGTGCTAGATGAAATGCCTCATTGATTTTACTGTGAACGATAGACCATTGTCATGTTATTAAAGAATTTTTATGCCTTATATTATCCATGCTATCGAGTCCTATGGGAATTTATTACCCGATATTTAGTTGTGGCCTAGAAATGATAACCTGCCACCTCAAATCGCAGATCCTTTAAATGAGAATGTGTCACATACAGAGTTTCAGGTAGCTTTTCAGGTGGTAGCCCAAGCTGTGACAATAAATATTTAGGGTAACCATTAGGATGCAGCCCCACCTCAGAAAGATAGGGATTTAGCCGTAGCCAGAATCAAAGATTTTATGAGAATGAACCTGCCAGAATTCTTTGGGTCAAAGACAGGTGAGGACCCATAGCTTTATCTTGATAAGGTAAAGAAGATCACCCAAATTATGTATGTATCTAAAGAGTAGAGTATAGATTTGGTATCCTATAGGCTGAAGGATGTTGCTTATGATTGGGTAGTGATGTGGAAGAAGAATAGAGGGGAGGATACAGCTCCCATGACTTGGCAGATATTTCAGGATGCATTCTTAGACAAGTTTCCCCACTTGAGATGAGAGAGGCTAAGATAGAAGAGTTCATGAAACTGAGGTAGGGCTCTATGACAGTGAAGGAGTATTGCCTCATATTCAACCAGTTGTCTAAGTATGCCCCTGATCAAATGACCGACCCTAGAGAAAGCATGAGTAAGTTTGTGACCGTGTGTCTGGGTTGGTGGTTAAAGAGTGTAGAAATGCTATGCTCAATAGAGACATGGATCTTTCTTGGTTGATGGTGCACACTCAGCAGATTAAGGCAGAGAAAGCCAAGGAAAAAGATAGAGTAAATAAGAGAGCCAGAATAGGTCATTTAAGTTTTTTTCAGCCAGGGTCACATGGTGGTACCGTTCTTAGCATAGTTAGAAGTTTTAAATCCCAGCTCCATCTTCACCTAGTGTACTAGTACCAAACTTCAGGAATGACAGTCATCATGGGGCGCCAGGCTCCAAAATCTAGGGTAGTGTGAGAAGTGATCGTACCTATCCGCTTTGTGAAAAGTGTGGTAGGAATCACCTAGGTACATGTAGAGTAGGAATAAAGGTATGTTTTGGATGTGGTAAGCCAGGCCACAGGCTACAGGAGTGTAGAATTTTGGCTCAGAGGGTAAAGATTTGCATCAGCAGGGCGCCACTTGCAGTATCACTAGTGATCAGTGTCAGAGTAGATTTTATGCACTTCAAACTCGCCACGATCAGGAAAGTTCCCCTAACATAGATTCGGGTATGTTAGATATGCTATTTTAGATCATTTGCTCCCAACTAAGCTTAAGTTCTCAGCATGATTCAGTTAGTAAAGCCGCAATTCAGTTTAGTGGTCAAGCAGTCAAATTTGTATGGGTTTTTTTTACTATCTTTCCATCTAGTCATATTATTAGAAATCTCAAGAATGTAACTATTCCCAGATAGAACATCCTAGTAGTTACGAGGTCAGGTCAATTCATCAATCATACATTAGTTTTAGATCCCAGATATTCAGTCATGATTCAGTTCATAGGTGCCCTGTACATCGCCCCAGTATCTCAGTGAAGTAAGCATCTTAGAGGGACATAGTGTCCCAAGGAGAGATACCCTATGATTTCTCCGATGCTTTCATGTCCTTAAACACATCTAGTTTCATGCTCAGATTTTCCTTACAAACTCGATATCAGTCACCATTGTACATTCAATCATGCATTCATGAGTCAGATATCCATGCATTAGATATGCATGTCCAGTATGAAATTTTAGTAAATTAGTAATGTCGGTTATATAGTCATGCTTCAAATGTTCATGTCCAGCAAGTAAGTTCAGTCTATTAGAAATCTCAGCTTAGTATCATTCGAGGACGAATGTTCCCAAGGGGGAGATATTATAAGACCTCTCAAAAATCCTAAGCTTAATTCAATTCATTAATGCTTTCTAAGATGTCCCAGACTTAGAAAATTCTTGCAAAGTTTTCAGACTTAGTTTATTAAAGCCTTCAAAAGTTAGAAATCTAATTTTGCAACCTTAAATTCCTTTAAATGTCTATATCTTATTTAATTCATGATTAAGGATTTCAATATGGATTTCCAAACAAGTTTTGGATTTTTCGGACCTCGTTTAGACCAAGTTCCAGTGTACAAAATAGTGAGTCGATACAATGTTGGCGCGTCGCGTCATCCATCACATCGATAGATAAAATATTCTTCAGCTCAAGGAAACTTCTAGTAAGCTAATGCAATCTCGATGCGGTGCGTTGGATGTCGCATCGGTGCCAACGATGCGGCGCGTCGACCAGCACGTCGGTACCCAATTTTCAATCATTAAAATAGTCGCAACCCTAGGGTTATTTTGGTCTTTGTTCCACCCCTATATAGCCCAAAACCATGAGATTCATCCATTATCCACCGAAGTACACTTGTTTTCCATCAAATTCTCTCAAGAAAAAGCATTGGGGTTCTTAGTTCAAGACTCGAAACTCAAGAATTTCACCGTCAATCTTCTTAAAGTCAAGTATTAAGGTATGTTAGATCTTGATTCATGGGTACCTTCTAACCACGAAGTTCAAAAATCCTTTTTCTAAATTCAAAGATTACATATTTATGAGTTTTCATGAATTATGTGAATTAATATTCATGTTCATGTTGTTGTTGGGTATTGAGTCATGTCTTAGATGACAAGTTTCAAGATTTGATCCTAGTATGTGAAGACTTATATAATTTTCATGATAAACCCTTAAATTTTAAAGTGGGTTTATATAGCCATAATGATTTAGATGTATTGATTGTTGTATGACAAAAGCATGATCCCCATATGTTTGATAAAAGGCCTATGTGAATGAGATAGAGTCATCATAGCATGTTGACAAGAAATCCCCAAGTATGTAAAAGTTAATGCATGCAAAGTATTTGATAAAAGACCTTATTGAATGAATCATGAGACATTAATATGCTTCTCTATACATTTACAAGTTTATGACTTTTAAGTGCTAGATGAAATGCCTTATTGATTGTATTGTGATTGATAGACCATTGTCATGTTATTCAAGAATTATCATGCTTTATATTATCCATGCTATTGAGTCCTGGGGGTATTTAATACCCAATAATTTAGTTATGTGCCTAGAGCCAGTGTCAGTTTTAAGATAATATCAGTCGTGCCACAATCTGTAGAACTCGGTCAGTTACAGAACTTAGGATAACTCAGTAACCTCAGTATCAGTCCAGTCCAGCTCAGTAAATTAATTCAGAAATCAGTAGCATTCAGTCAGTTAACTGAATTCAGTAGTATTTCTTCAGTCAATGGAACTCAGTAACTCAGTTTAGTTTAGTTAGACAGTACAATCAGTAATAGCTCAGTCAGGTTAGTATGAACTAGGAAATTAGTTTAGTGTCTTTCAGTTGGGAGTAGGATTCAGCACCGAGCAAGCCTTGGGATAGGGGCATACCCGTTAGTGAGGACTGAGTCCCTTGAATAAATCCCTAAGTTCCAGAATTCGTAGCCAGCGTAGGTATGAGATGTCACCCGTTAGATAGGACTAACATACTCAGAGATCACCCACTAGTTTAGGGCTGATCTCAGGGGTCACCCATTAGATCAGGACTGGCTCCATAACAATTGTCTTTACCTATGGCGAGGTACTGATACCCTTCCATTTGGGGTTATAGGTAGGACCCCAATTAGTTCAGAAAAGGGCATATCAGTTAGATGACTACCTCCCACAATTTTAGTCTCAGTCTTCAGAATAGAACTCAAATCAGTATTACAAAAATCAAGACTGTTAGAGACAGTCACTCAGCTCAGTAAAGAACTTAGATAGTTTTATAGATTCATAGATCACCTGCTAGATAGGCTTGATCTAAGATTCAATTAATCATTTTCATTATCAGTAGATTCAGAGATCACCCGATAGATAGACCTAATCTCAACTTCAGTCAATCAGATATCAGTATCAGTAGACTCAGTTATCAGAAATCCATTTATTAGAATTCAGTATTCAGTATTCAGTGATACTACAATTTCAGTTATAGTTTATGCATTCATGCCTGCATTCTTACTCAGTCATGTTCAGTTATGTAGTCAGTTACAGTTCATGCATATGAACCCTTACTTTCAGCCTTACCTCATCTATCATACCAGTATATTCTCATATACTAACACATACTTCTGTCTTTCTCCTAGGTGTCTTATACCATAGGTTTAGAAGCACGGGATCCCGAGCACCCTTAGCAGTTCAGATTCATCCAGCAGCAATAGACCTAGCAGTGAGCCCTCATCATTCGAGGATGTTCCTTATTTTATTATTGTATTAGATTTAGCATTTTAGTAGATGGAGTTAGATGGGGTATTGTCCCATCAACTCTTTATTTGGAAAGTTTAGAGGCTTTTTCAGACAAAAGTACTTTAAGACAGTTGTTTTAGTTTTAGTATTGTCATACTTTATTCTATTTTATTTTAGTATTGAACCTTATGCCAAGTTTTTTGCCAGTTTTCCACATTTTATAGTATATTATTCAGTGCTCAGTTACAGATATTAGTCATGGGTTAGCTTGTAGTCCTTCAGGGTCATAAGCACCGTATAGCGTCTGGGTTCATAATCTAAGGCGTTACACCCTTCCAATTGGGGTTACAGGTTAGACCCTAATCTATTCAAAAAAAGGGCATGTCGGCTAGATGATTACCTCCTACAGTTTCAGTTTCAGTCTTTAGAATAGAACTCAATTTAGTTCTACAAAAATTAGGACTATCAAACACAGTCTCTCAGTTCAGTATGGAACTCAGAATAGTTTCATAGAATCAAGACTATCAGATACAGTCATCCACATAATAGTAATACAGTATCAATAAATGCAAATATCAGTAAATTACAAATTCAGAACTTAGTATCTAGTGTTATCACAACCTCAGTTATAGTTTACGCATTCATACATATACTCTCAGTCATTTATACTCATGTTATTCAATCAGTATTGCATATACATGTGAACCCATGCATCTCATCCTACCTCACTTAGCATACTAGTAAATTCAAAATACTGACGTATATCTTTCTTTTGTGCTGTGATATCTTATATCAGATGTTCAGACACACAGGCTCCTGATCATACTTAGAAACCCGATCCATCAGTAGAAAACTAGTGATGAGTCCTTATAGTTTGAGGACATGATTATTACTTTAGTATCTCAGTTAATTATTTTTTAGTAGTCAAGATTAGTTGGGGGTTTGTCCCATCAATCCCTTATTCAGACAATAGAGGCTTGTCAAACTAGAGTATTTCAGACAGATATATCGATATTCAGTTTTCAATACTCAGTATTTATTTACAATTTTGAACCTTATGTCAAGTTTCCACCTAATTTCCATATAATACTATATTATTCAGTTATTGTAGCATGTACCAGTCATGGTTTAGCTTGTGGTCCCATGGGATTATGAGCATCGTTTGGTGTCTGGGATACCGACTCGGGATGTTAAATTACTCGGCTAGAGTGTAAGAAATTATATATAAATATGTGGAAAATTCTCCGCTCATCAACACCTCCAACTTAAAGACTTTGAGTAATAATTACGACACTTGAGAAAGGTAATCAAATAGGGCTTAAGTCTCATGATTGCACTCTGGTGAGTTGTGATCGCGATACCTGAGGCTTCATTATCCCAGTATTTATCATTTCAAAATTTTGATTTCTCCACCAACTTGTGCTCATAAAATATATATAACACTAAGGACATAAAACACACTTCACAAATACTTAACAATTTCCTCTAATTCATAGGAAACTATCAAAAAGTTCATTTAGGAATTTTACCAAACACTTGGTATGCACCTCAAATTAACACTTGTTTTGAACATATTTAGGTATTCAAGACTTCCCTAATATTCACGTACAAACAATAGCAGCAACCACCTAAAACAACATTAACTTAAATGCTAATTAAGCACAGAATTCACTAATTTAATTCATGGCCCAAAATATGCTTCTAAGGATCAAATTCAAGCATTAAAGAGAAAATTTGAAAGACATAGCTGATGTCTTATGCAAAAATGGATGATTAACACTTTAGAACCACTTAACAAAGATGACAACTAAAGAATTTTTTGGTATTTAAGGAGAAGTGTGTGGAGGAATGAACCATTTTAGAGACTGTTCTTTTTTATAATAGCTCCTATCACGATCACAATAAGGGTGTCATGATTGCAATATTCCATTCATCGTGATCGCAGTATGCCATGGAGATTATGATACTTGAGACCATGTTGGGTAGATATGATTCTTTAGATTACAATTATAACTCTGTATGTCATGATCACAACACCTGAGATTAGGTTCAAATCTCTTATTTTTTAACTGGGATGTTTCCAAACTCAATTCCAATAAACTTTTAGACTTCTCACCTATTCAAATAACTTTTAAGTGACCGAATTTCATGGATTAATCAAAAACAAAAATGAAAAATGACTAATAATAAAAATTCAAAGTATATGTGCCAAGTTTATTGTAATGATGGGTTGTCTCCCATTTAGTGCTTGATTTAACATCGCAACACGATGTGCACTTGGGATCAATTTGGGTCTTAGACCTAAAACAACTCAAGATCCGCTTCTATAATATTGGTCACTTCCTTATTCACCACATCAATCACTGACACTACTTGTAACTTTATTGGTTGTTTCTTAGTTTTTCACACATTGAAGGAGACCTCATCATTATGTACCCAAAACCTCATCTGAAACACCTTGGGTTTCGGACTTTAAAAATTTCCTAGATCTTAAACTTTCTGTGCATCATACATTTTACACCATGCCACCCATATGTTATGGATACAGGTATAAAACCCTAGTCATATATTGGTCAAAGTCATATCGGTCACGTTCTATCCTTGATACGAGAAGAATCCATACGAGTTGTATGTATATGATACAAGAAGGACAGTGCTAAGTCGTATGTTATCCAGTGTCTAGCCTAGATATTTATGCTTAGAGTATGATTTGAAGGGTACTAGTGGTAAGGATAGGGTACAAGTTAGGATAAGGAGTCGTATGTTGGACAGAGTTTATTTCCAACTTTATGATCAAGGAACAAGTGGAAGGTACTACTCATATGATGTGGTTACAAATGGAGGGATCCAACCATTCCCTCCTGCGAGTCTTCTAAAGCTTTTAAGCTGAGGGTCTTTTAGACTTTTACCAACCCAAACCCTTAAGACCCCATATATTATAACCCTATTTTGTCATTCTTTCTTCACTTAGAAGATTAAGAACACTCTCTAAAAATCTCTTAAGAAGAATAGCTAGGGTTTCCTCAAGGTGGTCATCTAGAGGTTAAGGATAAAAATCCCTTTATGAATCTTCATAACTCAGGTATTTTACCCCCTACCTCATTGTTAGTTCAACTAATGGCATGTTTTAATGAATGGTTTTTATGATATTATTATGGATTTGTGTTGGGTTTTGAAATATATATTTAGGGTTTTGGTTTTTCTTTGTTGGATAATGTTTTCCCATGTTTTTCTTATGGTTTTTCATATTGTAATAATAGTTTGAATATGTTGTTACATGGGAATGGTCAATTAATACTTTGTTTTGGTTTTGAAAATCTCATGCCCTCAACATGTTTGTTAAAATGCTAATGAGAATGCTTTTGTCATATATTTTGGCTATTATTGAAAACTTTGCGTTGCATAATATGGTAATGGAACCTAAATTGGTTTGGTTGATTTTTAATGGTTTGGAAAGGCCTATGTAGTCATGGTTTTGAAAAACTTATGGGATACAATGGAATCCCCTAAGTGAGTAATCTATGAAAACCTTGTGGGCTATATGGTAATCCCCAAAGTGATTTTAATAATGAAGTTTTGGGTACATGGGAATCCCCAAAGTGTTAGCTAATGACATTGCTTGCAAGCTATAGTTGGTATGACGTTACAACATTATAATCCCTTAATAATTGACTCCTGGAATTGGTTGTTTTGTTATGTGTTAAATGTTTAATTGGGTAATAATGGGGGTTATGATAGTTAGTTGTGAAGGTGTGGGTCTAAAAGGTTAACACTGGAAACTCATGTTTGATGACATAAGGATTGGTCTTGATGACCACGTACTTGTAGAGTACAAGGGAATCTCCCAAGTACATACTCGTACATATATATCATAGACGGAGAAGGGTACAAGAGAATCCCCATCCACCTATGGTATCTCCAGTTTGTGCAGATAAATGTACAGGGGCTTGTTCAGAAGGTAACACTGAACCCATATAGCCCATAGTTGGATTATGATAGTAAAGTTACACAACCCAGGTTAAAGGTTTTAAATGCATGCTAAACTCGATTCCCTTTCCCGGCATGGTATATATATGTATGCATGTGATGCATATGACTATTTACTTTGGTTTTGAATAATGGAATTATTTTATCCTTATTCTTAATTACATTTTAGTGTTCATCCACTAACCGTCTTTGGCCGTTCTATCCCTACGCAATGTAGGAACCGATCATATTACTATTCCTCCTACTAATTGACTTGGTGATTCAGGGACAGCTTGAGTAAGACTAAAGTGGTGACCTTCCATTCTTTGGAAGGCCCATTTTATGTTATGGTTTATCCTATGTCTTTTCTATTCCTTTAACATTGGTTTTAGGCTATGGTCGGGGCATTCCCCGACTAGATATTCTTTGGCATTGTTTGGAGGCTTTGTGTGGACAATTGTGGACTTGAGCATATTATGGTTGTTTGGTTTGGGATGGATAGTATGACTTGTTTAGGTTGGTCTCGGATTTAGACTTATCCCTAAAGTCATTGAATTCTAAATACTCTATCTTGTTATGTGTTTGGAATTCATCCGACATGGGTTGTATATTGGTTGGTTGGATTGGGTATAGGGGTGGTTTTCAGTCCTTGTTAGACTTGAGATGCCCGATACGACTAGGCCCTGGTTCATTTTGTGTTGTCATCTCTCCATATTCCATATTAACTAGGGATATTCTATATGAGTGGCATACCAAGAATAATTGGTATTTCATTATCAATTTCACAATCAAGGATGATAAAATTAGTCGGAAGGATAAATTGGTCAACCTTTACCAACTCGGCATATAACATGCCCACAGGCTTCTTGATTGAATGGGCAGCCATTAAAAGCCTCGTAGTGGTGGGTGTAGGAGCAACCAATATCAACTTCCTAAACATGGCATAAGGCATCAAGTTAATGCTTCCTCCAAGATCACACAATGCTTTGTCACATTTATACACCCCAATAGTGCACAGAATAGTGAATGTACCCAGGTCTTTTTTATTCTCCGCCATTGTTTTTGATATTATTGAGATGCAATTATGAGTCACTTCAATAGTTTCACAATCCACAAGTCGCTTCTTTGAGATAAAGTTCTTTATGACTTTAGCATACCCCGGTTTCTCTTGTAGAGCATCTAACAATGGAATATGTATCAATAGGTTGCTAAACTTTTCAAGAAACTTCTTGAACTTTGTATTGTTATCTTTCTTCTTAAGACTTTGTGGGAAGGGTGGAGGAATGTTGATTGGTGGTAATGGTCCAATTATATGTTAATTCACCTTTGGTGCATCACCATTGATCACTTTAGGTGTTTCTTCATTGTTACCCTTCTCTTCAACTACCATTGGCTTTTTAACAACTGCTTTATTGGACTTTGGAGCATCATCACTTGGCTTTCCTAGCTGCTTTATTCTTGAACTTTCTTGATCATAATTTGAATTTTTATTAGGACTCTCATGAATCTCAACCATTTCTTCGCCAAGAGTTTGGCCACTTCTAGTGATGATAGCCATAACATGAGAATCATTTTTAGGATTTACCATCTTATCACAAGGCAAACCTCCTTTTGGCCTAGAATTAAGTTGAGTTGATATTTGTCCTACATGTGCTTCTAATTTCTTGGAGGACAGATAAGAGTGATCTGGCATAGTTTAGAGAAATCACTTTTCATCTTCCTTACCATTTTGATGGTCCCTTCTACACGCATTAAACTCTGGGCTAAGACATCTTCACTCTTGAATATTTATAGATTAATAGAGCTAGACTCCTTATCATTAGGCCTTTCATAAGGAGGTATGTATTGGTTATAATCCCTCTCTTTGTATCTCCAATCTTGATCTCTATCATCGTCTCTATTACTCTAATCTCTCTTTCCGTCTCAATCCTTCTAACCTTTATTCCCGCCTTGCATGTAATAAGTAGGGTGGGAATCCCCCAATTGGTTTGAAAAAAATAGAATCTTCTCATCAAGGTTCTCCATTTCTTCATCATCATAATCCCTAGTACTATTTGAATCAATGATATTAACCACCTTCAGAGGAGCCCCCATTACGTGTTTGGTAGGAAGGTCAAGTTGGGTTATTATCTTTGCCATATTCTCCTCCCTTTTCTCCTTCATCTTTTTTTGATCTTTTCTTACAAAAGATGTTGTGGGGAACTCCACGGATACCTCAGTGTCCCTTGTATGCTATCCTCTATTTTTTTTTGGTTACTTGCCCTAACAAAGTATCTGTAACACCATAAGATAACTTGATAAGAGAACCCCCGTCTGCATTATCAACCACCATTTTTTCAATTGATCCAATGCCCTATAGAAAATTTGGAGAAGCATTTTCTCTGGCTCCTCATGAATTATGCATCGCATTAATTTATCATTGAACCTTTGCCAAACTTCATACAATGGTTCACCACTAAGTTGGCAAAAATTTGTGATCTCGTCCCTTAATCAACACATTCAAAAGGAGGAAAGTATTTATTCAAGAATTCATTGATGAGATAAATCCAAGAAGTGATAGATCCTTTAGGTAAAGACCACAACCATAGAACTACTTAACCCATCAATGAGAATGGGAAAAGTCGCAACTAGATTGACTCTTAAGAAATGTGGGCAATATCAAATGGAGTGGAAACATCAATGAATTTTTCCAAGTGTAGATTTGCATCCTCATGTTCTTGTACCCCAAATAACCCCTTTATTTAAAGCAAATAAATCATTACACTTGTGACATAAAATACTTCATTTCTTTTCGCCAGTAGAATGCAAATAGCACTAGCTTGGCTCGTATCTCTAAAGTTATCCATATCCTCAAGCCCATCAAAAGAGCCATCATTACTACCGTTTTGTCTCATGGTATTGTATATGCTATAATCATTACCTGAGAAAAGACAAAAACAACTAATAGTGTAAGCTAAAACACTATGGCTAACCCAAGGTCACCAACAACACCACGATAGTTAAAAATATGTTTCACTCCCTTGAAACGGTGCCATTTTTTATAACTCTCAAACTTACATTCAAGTTTAGATGTAAGGCTAACATTTTTAGTACAATTACCTAACTAGAGTCAGGGTCGAATCCATGGAGAGTGCAAACTTAGATTTCAAAGTCTACGTGTGTTGGAAGATAATAAGACGTAAAGCTATATTGTAACATTAAATAACAAGTAAAATTAAATTTGGGGATTTGATTTAACAATGTTAAATACAACTATAATCAAACATTATTTTGAGAATGACAGGCTTAGAAGTGTTATTAAATCAAGATAAACCTTGGGATTATGCTATCCTAGATGGGAGTCATACATGGGTTACCAACAATTAGTCCACGTTTAGATAAGGGTTTTGGGTCGGAAAGATTTAGAGTCTTGGAGTTGATTTTTCAGTAAAACACCAAATCTCACTCATGGGTTCTTTTGAACACCTCACAAGTGTAAAAAATCTATCAATCCACTACCTTAATTAACACCCTTATTTCTAAGATGATGTTATTATTGTTCATAATTACACCTCACCCCCATCCCTCTTACAAGTATGATATAGGATCCAAGATAATTGCGGTTTCCACTCTTAATTTTGAATTCAAATATGGAGAAAAAGAAAATCACATCACAATTAACTAATTAATTGGACTAATCAGCAACGCCCACACATTAATCACCACCTAATCAAACATAGCCCTAAGAGATAAGTTTGGTTACTCATGAAATTAAAGGAAAGAAACATACCCAAATTGGCATTCAATTCACCCATAATAAACGAAGTAAGTATAATCCCAAACTTTAATTTCAATTAAAAGCCAAAATCTCACTTAGAAAACACACCAACAATCATTTTTTGCTCACAATCTTACTCTCAATCTCTTAAAACTATAAAATCCAATAAAATTCAATGTTGAAAATATGAAGGGTTAAGCCTCTTATGTCTTGGTACTAAGCAGCGTGAAATGAAAAGTTTTCCCCTTGAAGATTGGCCGATACTCACGATCACATCCTTTGGTCATGATCGTGACCCTCGCTATCCTTGTGATACTTCATGATTGCCACTCTTTTAAATTTGTTAACTAATCGTGATTGTGACCCTCAAAGTGTGATAGAAACATCTGAGGGTCATCTCCTGGGGATTATCTTTAGCTTTTGTTATTTTTGCTTACTTTTCTTCTCCTATCGGCTTTATCTCAATATTTTTTATCAAATTTCTTTGTAAGATCATAAACACTAGGTATTAGTATATTTCATTGGAGAATTAGTCATATATATGTAATTAACTCACCATACTGTGTAAGAAATGAGATACAAATATGTGGTAAATTCTCCACTCATTAGAGGGCCACTTTTCTAGGTACTTTATTCATTCAGGAGTGACCAATATGTATTGTGATTTGAAACAATACTATTGGTGGGGTAGTATGAGGAAGGATATAGCAGATTTTTTTAGCTCAGTGCCTATGTTATTAGCAGGTGAAGGCCTGGGATTTGAGGCCTGGTGGTTTGCTTTAGTGGTTATCTATTCTCGAATAGTTTTTGGAATAGATCACTATGAACTTCATGATTGGGTTGCCTTATACTTCTCATGGTTCTGGCTGTGTTTGGGTCTTCTTAGATCTATTGACCAAATTATCCATTTCACCGCTATTTAGGTTTTCTTCAGTGCGGAGAAGTTATCCTGTATTTATGTTTGTGAGATAGTTTGTCTCCATGGTGTACTATTGTCTATTATCTTAGATAGAGGTTCAGTTTTCACTTTTTACTTCTAGAAAGCATTTCAGGTTTAGTTGTCTACATGAGTTGATCTTAGCCTAGATTTTCCCCCTAGATCGACGATCAGCTTGAGCCAACTGTTTAGATTTTGTAGGATATGCTCTGCATTTGTTTTATAGACTATGAAGGTCAGTAAGAGTAGAATTTAGCCTCAATAAAGTTTGCATATAATAATAGCTACCATTCGATTATTGAGATGGCACCTTTCGAGGCTTTAAATAGAAAGCATAGTCTCTCTCTAATTGGTTGGTTTAAGATTTCTAATATTAGACCTCGAAGTAAGGACTTGCTTCATAAGTCTCTACATAAAGTTCGATCATTCAGGATAGATTTTGAATGGCTAATAGTTATCAAAAATGCAATGTGGATCATATATTTCATGCCTTTAAATTTATTATTGGTGATAGATTCTTCCTTCGTGTATCGCTCATAAAGGGTGCGGTGGGATTTAGGAAGGTGGGAAAGCTTAGCCCTAAGTATATCAGGCCATTTAAGATTATTCAGACTATTGGGGATTTAACTTACGAGTTAGTGGCCAATGCACCACTTTTTAGTGATCACAGGCAGATGGGGACACTACTGTTAAAGGGGACAATTGACCATTTTAGTGGTAGGAGACCGCTTTAGAGGCCTCTTACGTTTGGGCTAGACCGCTAAAGCAGTCATGGTTGGGTTGTTTAAAAAACTCCTATTTCATAATTCTCTTCCACTTTTGAGGATTTAAGCTTTGAGTTAAGGGACTTTTGAGAAATTTCTTCCATTTTCAAGATTGGCTAAGATCTAAATCACTATTTTAATTATTTTACTTTGATTATATCTTTTTAAACCCTTTTAAATCTCGATTCTAATTTGGATCATGGGGATTTTTAGCTTGAAAGGCCTAAATGGTATTTCCTTGATTTAAGCCTCATTTTTAACCTATTTTTACTCATCTTTTATCCGATGGATTCCTTTAATCATGAATAAGGTTTTAATAAACAAAATTTTGATTTAACCCTTTCTTTTCAAAAAATCATTTCGGGGGTCCATT
This sequence comes from Capsicum annuum, assembly GCF_002878395.1. Classification (NCBI taxonomy): domain Eukaryota; kingdom Viridiplantae; phylum Streptophyta; class Magnoliopsida; order Solanales; family Solanaceae; genus Capsicum; species Capsicum annuum. The sequence continues at coordinate 107,103,822 of NC_061114.1, forward strand.
TTTACCCTAACTTGAAAATAGTCAATATGGGCATCATTGGCTTTCTTTTAATGTGTATATTCTATATATGTATGTTTTATATGATTTTGAGGCCATTAGAGAGAGGAAAGCTCCATGTTGAAGGAATTAAGGCTTAGGTTTCGACATGGCAAAGTAGGTTATGGTTTAACTTTCTTTAGATTGGGTTTGGTAGTTAATATTTATCTAAAAAATTCTATAGGTATGGGTAATAAATCATGGAAATAAAACACCTAGACTTTGGACCCTTAGAAAAATTTCCTTTGTTGAAGTTTCTAGCAAGGTACAATTCAAGAGTACTAGCTGTACCCTGGGATACTACTTGGGGTCCTCTCACTCATATGTTAGGTAGTTTAGTGGGGGTTACATTATGTCTAAGGTATGGTTTATCCTCTCCCAAGTTGTATGTTAGGGTATAGGTTGTATGTTGCCTAGTCGTATGATGCCATATGCTTAGCCTAGTTGAATCTGTCTAAGGTACTATTAAAGGTACAATTTAGGATACCATTAGTACCCTAAGGTACGAGTTAGCTTAGCTTAGTCGTATGTTTAATAGTTTAGGGGACCATAGGGAAGCCTAAGGTAGGAGTTAGGGTCCCACTCGTACCCTAGGGTACGGCTTGGGTGTGAAACTCATACCCTTCTGGAGCAACTTTCAGCTTTTAAGCTAAGGACATTTTAGATATTTTCCACCCTACAACCCTTATAACCCATGACTTATAACATTATTTGGCCTCTCATTCTCACATGTACAAGTTCAAAAACATTACAAACACTCTCCAAAATATTTCTCTCGAGATTGAAGCTAAGGTTTCAAGAGGTGTCCTTCTAAAGGCTTGGGGACCAAAAATTCTCCCGTGAATCATTGTATAACGCATGTGACACTTCCCTTATTATTATTTCTCAAATATCATGTTATTAAAAATTATTTATGAATCTTTAATGGTGGTTTTTGAAACAAATATTGAGGGTTTTGATGTATAGTGATGGGTAATCTTTACTCTTGTTTAAACTTGTGTTTATATATATTTTTGGAGATGATTGGCACATGTGTGTTCGTATTGATTGTGGTTTATTTCAAATTTAATTTTGATTATAGTAAAGGTATTCCCTTAAGGTATTAGTGAAAATGTCTTCTACAAATAACTAGTCACATGTTGATGGTAATTTGAACCAAGGTAATGTCTTAATGAGTAAGAATAAGTGGCAAATGAACTTGTAAATTCTTTGTTGGCCCTTTAATGAGTTAGTTGGTAACCTTGGTGGTTGGTTTGGTTAAAAAGGGGTTTGAGTCCCTAAGCATGAAATTGAATTGCGTTTGATCTAAAGCATAGTGTAAGAAAGCTAATGAATGGTTTGATAAAGGTCTTGATGACCATAACTTGACTTGAATGGTAGTTAAAACTAAGGCATTGGCCTATTAAGGTGATTGATTTATAAATGGTTCATAAAGACCTTGTGGTCATTTATGGTGTTGAATTGTGGCCTTGATGGCTTTAAATGGCTACCTGGGTTAAAGTCCTTAAATGTTGAATTGAGTGGATGTGAATGCATAGACAAAGGGTTGGAGTCCCAATGTCGACTAGTAATGGAAACGTTGGCTTGTGGCTAGAATCCAGTTGCATAATAAAATGGCTTGTGGTTAGAGTCCACTTGTTTGATAAGATAGCTTATGGCTACATTTCACTTCCTTTTGAACCCTAAAATCCCTAGAAAGACTTGGTAGCTTCAAATTGATTCTTGGGGTTGAGTTTGAAGCTTGTTTGAAATATATATTTGTAATTAATAACGAATTTAAGGTATAAATCCTTCATTTTCAAGCTTTAATTTCTTGATTATTTGACCAAAACTCCAAATTTCTTGAAGGCATGATTTTATCCCAAATAAGTTTGGTCTTTTCCTAATTTATGAGGGTTATGATTCCCTAGTAGTTTATTAGTTTTGGGTTGATCTTGAAAACATATTTTCCATAAGTGAAACCCACTAGGGTTTTTGGGTGTCTGTTTGGACCCGAAGCACAATGGTGCAATATGGGTATCAAAATTCTTATAATGATGTGTAGATCATGTTTTTTATAGATTTGAACCTTGAATAAACTTCTCATAAAGGACAAGCAAAGGTTTAGCGGTTCATGGGCTTTATTTGGATTTGAGGTAGGTTAGGGTTACTTCTCGTTAAATTGAGGTATATTATAGTATAAGTGTGATATTTTGTTAAATTGGGAGGGATTCTAGGTGGTGTAGCTGATGATAACGAATATGGGTAGACTAGTGATAAATCTATGGCTGCTACAGGTACCGTAATTCTAGTTGGAATTAGGGTGTGCCAGTAATTGAAATTTACATTCCTTATGGTATTTCAACTTTTGTGTGTGGTTGGAATTTTAGCCTAAATGAACTTAATATAAGAGTTTTAAATCATATTTCCATCCTATTATGTATGTCCAAACTATCGGTCTCTTCATATGAAATCGTGTATGTATGGTTAAAAGTCTAGCAAGTAAATAAAAGGATTCTAGATTCACCCGCAGGTGTTTAACAAACCATGATTTTGGGATTTTTATATTCTGGAATTTGTAGATCACTTTGTCACTTAAAATTTAGGAATCACTAGTTTAAAGGGTTGCTAGCCGGTTTGTGGTCGAATTCTGTTAAAATTTTCAGTGTTTCCTTCTATTCACATTTGAGTGATTGAGCTATGGTCAAAGAGGATTACATATTGTACATTTGTGATGAGTGTTAGCCTTTAGAAGCTCCTATTCTAGCTAGACTGATTTACATGTTGCCACATTGTCTTTGTGTTATTTGTTCATTAAGGAATTTTAAACTTAGGAGTATTTAGAATTGATAAACTATAGTTAGTATTAGGAATTGAATATCGATAGATTGAGAAGGTAATATAGTCACGAACAGGACAACAAGAGCATTGGTTGTGGTTTACCTTTGTTTAGAGTGTCCTTATAATAAGAATAATCCTATTTTACAAGTGAAAGAGGATGGCAAATTAATTTCAAAAACTATGTGAATTTGCGATAAAATAAACCCAATACTGAGATAGCTATGCTATAATATTAATATATAGTAGCTTATTTATGACCCAAGGACCAGCTCAATATTAATAATAATGAGGTAGCTAGCAAGCTCGTCCTTTCTTTAAATTCTCGCTTTGGGACATTACCTCTTTTTATTTTAAACCACAAAAGTTTCTAACAGTAGCAACTTAGCATAAATACAACTGCAATATACTAGTCTTCTTTTAATTTTGTGCCCACAAAAAAATTAGTATACATACTGGAAATAAATGAATTACTATATTCTTTTTTGTGCTTCAACAACCATCGATATCCCCGAATACATCCAACTCCAAAGGCATATTTATTGATTTCATAAGGGAATATTCTACTAACTATGTTGAACCCGGTAATGCATTATAATATTCATGTTATATCTATTTATACATCTATGAATAAATTATCCTCGACGACTAATGACAATATGTGAAGGTATGCTCTTTCTTACTTCTCTTTCACTTTAGTTCTTGTGTGGCTTGTCTTTTATTTATTGGTAATTTATTTTATATATTGATGTTATGATGATGTCAATCAAGGTTGGAGGATGTATTGATGTTATCATGATGCCCGGTTTGAGTCCTAAGGATATTTTGATGATAGTGATACCCGATTTGAGTTCGGAGGATATATTGGTGATATTGATACCCGGTTCTACGTCAGAGAATATGTTAGTGTTATTGATGCCCAGTTTGAGTCCGGAGGATATCTTGACTTTGATATATATAAATATATATATATATGTGTGTGTGTGTATGTGTGTGTGTGTGTGTTTGTATGTGTGTGTGTACATACTTTTATACGTATATATACCTCTATGAGAAATGAGGGTTTGATTTTGACCTTAGGGCGTCGGTTATGGATCACTAGAGTTAAATACTTATGAAGTGTAATAGTTAATGTTTAATTATAACTAGGGAGTTGTAACGGTTATTGGTTTGATGATGAATCAAGGTTAGTTGGTAAGTGGGATCTAGTTGTAAAATGAGGACTCCACGTAGCGAGCAATGTTAGCATTAAATAATGGTTAATGAAGGAATGTTGGCCATTAGAATAGGCTTTGTGGTGACTTGTTAACTATTAAATGATTATATGACTTGATAACTAGAGGTTAATGGACTAGGTAATAACCTTTGTATAGTAGTTAGTATACATTAGTTAGTAAGAATGGATAAACTTATGGCTAATGATGAGAATATGGAATGAGGGCCTATGGTTGAGGTTGTTGCCTAAGGAAAGATGAGAAAATGTTTGATTGCGATAAATGCGGGATATGGTCGAATAATGTTGAGTTTTGGATACACTATTGTGTGTGTGTGTATACTAGTTTTATAAGGCTCGTGCTAAGCCCGAACTCAAACTCAAGTAATTTAATATTTTATATAATAATATGATTAAATATATAAAATAATTACAATTCACAAAGACCATAAATTGAAAAATATTAATATTTTTATGAGTTTATGAACATATATTCTATAGCTATAAATAAAAATATATTTCTTCAGATATTTACTAAGTCTTAATTTTGTTCATGATTTTATGTGGCAAGAATTTAAATTAGTTAATATGGCAATTTAAGATTAGTTTTACTTTAAATTAAGGGGTAAAAAAATTAAATTTATCAAAATGAACATCGAGAATCTATTAGTTCTTTATGTTTAATTTATTCCTCAGAATATTAATTCTCAATTAATAAAAAATATTTTTTAAAAATAATATAATCTTAGTGTTACCACTACCTTCATTTAACTTTATCAATAATTTTAGCTTTCAATATTTAAAATATTTGATTAATAATTTCAAAAGCAAGATAAAATTGCTCATAAAAAATCTCATTCAATTCATAAAAAGCAATTAGAAAATATTGAGAACCATACTCCATTAATCATAAATAAATATAACCTTATACAATTAGTTAAGAGATTTACCGATTGGTTAATAATAGGGGACTCTAAATAATTTAGTTGATTTTCATCCTGAATTCTCACCATATTGTGAAGGTTTGGTTTCCCACTTTATAATTTCCTTTCTACTCTCTATTTAAAAAAAAAAATAGTTAAACAATTAAAAATTCAAGAAAACAACTCAATAATGATTTCTCAAATTATGACACACCACATACAAAATCCCATTTGGCAAGTAAAGAAATAAAGTTGTTTTATCAATATCTCTATGTCAACTACATGCCATAATTTTATTGGATTAACAAATTAATTGAAATTACTGAAGTAGTCTTGTGAGGACTACCAAAGTTTACTATTCTCTCTTATATATAATAGTAGTATATATTATGATTATTTTCTTGGGTGTACTCTCTAGTTGTATGAGACGTTGTGATGTATGAGACGCCGTGATGGGTTCCTTTACTTTATTTCCTTGGGTGTACTCTCTAGTTGTATGAGACCCAAAAGTCTAAAATAGTCAACAATTCTGTCTCGAATACAAAAGACTTAACAAGAATAAAGGGAAACGGGTGACTTAAAACTCCAAGAGCTCACCCTATCTCCGGAAGATCAACACTACACGAACACAACTTAGCGGAGGCAACTAATACTCGGGTCTACATCAAAAAGAAACAGAAGTGTAGTATGAGTACCAAAACAACGGGTACTTGGTAGGCATCATCGGTCGAATGAGCTAAATTATTATATAAAGATGATATAAAGCAAGATAATATCTCTAATTCAAGGTGCAGAATCGAACCTGAATCGTCTACATCATAACTGTATAAAATCAATGATCAACTAGAATGATAATACAACATATCATATCAATACACGTCAATGTAATCATATAGGAGGAGTACGTGATCCGAAAGTATAACAGACACTTATGTAATTACAACCGCGTAAAATACCAAGTTGGCGCACATAGATCCATTAGAGCATAAAGTAAAAGAACCCACCACGGCATCCCATACCACCGGGGATTTCACCCAAAAAAAACATATAATAAAGAACCCATCACAGCATCTCATACCACTATAGAGTGCATCAAGGATCAAATAAAGCAACGTAAATAGATATATAACCAACTTTCTCAATTTTCATGGTTTTCCTCATTTCCTATCAACGGTCATTTATCAACAATTATAATCATCAAATATTATCGAATTAACAAACATATACCAATGTAATAATACCCATAATCATATCACCATAAAGATGTCTACCTTATCAATATACCATACTTACTCATTATTAGCGAACCAAAGATGATTATTAATAGCTCACTAATTTGTTAGCCATCATATGGCCTCTAATTATTAGCCTAACTGATTCTTACATAATCCTTATTAACATGGTCACAATTAACCATTATTCACTAAATAGCCAACATCCAACATCTAGTCAAGGTTCACTACTAGACCATAGATGCCATTAACCAAAACAGAATTCTAGTCATCATATTTGCACTAGTCATCATCTAGCAAAAGACCATTAATCATCATTCCAACACTTATCTATCTAACTGTTAATGTCCTTTATTATCTAGCATCATTAAATATACAAATCCGCAATTAATAGCTAATCGATATCATAACTTAGTCATCAATATCATCAATCATCAACAATGCTAACCTATTATCATCATTAAGCACATAACAATCATAATTCCTAGTTTCCACCTTTCAACTAAACAAGGTCCATTAACAAGTACTCTAGACTCCTAGTCATCAAGTGAAATAGTCACTTATTGGACAACTAGTTACCACATAACTCGTTCTAATAGGCAATATTCGATAATTAATCCATTTATCCAATGCAGTATATACTCACTAGGTGAAGCCTCAAATGCCACACAATACCCCACTTGCCAACTTGTTCTATTATATTATTTGGTATATACTACTTCTACTCACTATTTAACACTAGAAAGAACTATGCCGCTTAACAAACAATTAGTATCAAAGAATTATAGCCAATATCCCAAGAATAACACCATATCTTCAAAGCATATATGGATGTACTCATATAAATGCATAATCACACATAAACATATATATACATGCTTACCATTATATCATTAATATATTCTCCGAACTTACCGGGCATCATCATATAATCAATATATCTGCTGGACTTATCAGGCATCATCACATCATCAATATATCCTTTGTACTTACTGGGAATCATCATAACATTAATATATCCTTCGGACTTACCGGGCATCATCACAACATCAATATATCCTCCAGACTTACCGGGCATCATCACAAAATCAATATACCTTTCAGACTCACCAGGCATCGTCATATCATCAATATATCCTTCGGACTTACCGGGCATCATCAAATCATCAATATATCCTCTGGACTTACTGGCATCATCATAACATCAATATATCATCCGAACATACCAGGCATCATCATAACATCAATATATATATATATATATATATATATATATATATATATAAAATCAATTCAATCAATAATAAATGTAAGCCCCATGAGGGATAGAGTGAAAGAGAAGTAAGGAAAGGTATACCATCATACCTCATCATTTATTATTAACATAATATATTAATATGTGCATAACCAAGTATATTCATATGGTATGAACACTCAATACTTCACCGGGCTTAACATAATCATTAGCATTTTCAAATACAAAGCCATAGTTATATCTTTTATAACCCCTCTTTATTAGCATAATTTGCATTATCAGTATATAAGAGGATTTTTACCACAAACGTTGGTTTAGTCACTATGCTTGAACATAATGTGAGTAAAAACAAAATCCAAATCCCACATGGTAATTTAGTTAATGATTTCAGTGATAGCATAGTCTTGGATTCAATCTATATGACATTTCATAGCTATCCAAGCATTATCAATAATCTAGCGACCAATCATGTACATTATTTCCAACACCAACATCATGAATAAGCTATTTACTAGGGTTTAGCCATCATATTACCAAAGGCACACCCTTTGTGTTTAACAAGTATCTAGGTTACTAATGAAGCTACATAGTCCAAGCTTAATTAGTCAACTCCACTTCTAATAACCCAAATTCCTCTTCAAGTCTAACTTCTACCCAGGACTAAGCTAAGTCATCTAAGCCATGTCTTAGACGTTTATCAATCCACGCTAGTTCTATAGTACAATTCTTCCTCGTGTATTACTCTTAACTTATCCATGTCTACTAGGGCATTTTCCACAACTACACAAAACTAGGTTAACTTACTATTTAATATGAGTGACAAGGTCACTCCCGTCTACTAGAGAAACTAGAGAATTTGCATGTTATTCATGAGATAACAAGTCCAACTAACCAAGGTTCTAGTCTATAAGTCATATATCACACTTTATGAGTTCAATAGCCTAAGTGGTCCAACTAATCCCAAACACAACCATCTGCAATTTCAACACCTAAAACCGCACTCAATCTTATCAGGATCAAATCCATAAATAATAAAGCTCAATCTAACAAGAAGTAAGCCTAAACTACCTCGAATCCAAATATAGCTCATGAACCAAAAACCTTCGCTTTCCCTTTCCTTGAAGCTTCTTTAAGGAGCCAAACTATCAAAAACATAATCTATGGATTATTAAGAGAACATCGATATCCATAATACACCATTATGCTTCGGATCCAAAACAATACCAAAAAACACTAAATGGGTTCCACATACGGAAAATGAGCTTCCAAGACCAACTCATTGTTAAAATACCATTAGGGAGTAATATCCCTCAAGAAATTGGTGCAAATCAAGCATATTTGGGCTAAAATCAAGCCTCAAGACACTTAGAGTTTTGGGTCAAATAATCAAGAATTTAACACAAAAATGAAGGATTCATACCTTAGATTCATTATTAATCACGAATATGGAAGTTATTCAAGATCCCAATCAACATCCAAGACTCAATTTATGGACTACAAACTCTATTTGGGTTTAAGAGACTCAAAATAATTGCAAAATGACCAATTCTCGACCAAAAAGGTATTTAAATACCCCTTCCCAAGCCCTCGATTCACGCAATCACGATCACGCAGGCCGCGATCGCGACATCACAACCATGATACACCCTTCGCGATCGTAGTACCTTTGCTGCACCAGATGACAGCTGAAACTTAAAATTTATTCTAAGTTTTGGCCAATGCCTCAGGATGCATCTGAAATCCAATATGAGCAAAATAAATATGCAACCACATTGATTTCAACATTCTGTATGCATTGGCAAAGTTGGATTTTTCGTCCGAGATTGTTTTGACCAAATGAGGGCCCTACACCTGAATATCTAATTTATCAACTTTCCGACCCATTAGTCGAAACGAGTTCGGGTGCAGCGGGACCCAAACCAAAGGTCTACTCAACCTAAAATCAATATTTCAGAGCTACTGGAATTGTCAAAATTTGCATCTGATATCATCTTACTGTGGTTTTTTCTTAGAGGCCATTTGGAACCCGCAAAGACATCTAAAACGCTTCTAAAAACCAAATGAATTGCCCGATAACCAAACTATCAGTTCCAGCAAGATATAAATGACTTAGGGTAGCTATGAAAAAGCTCTAATAGCAAAATAAGTAGAATCATGAGAAATGACCTGAAGGGTCATTACAAGAATATCAATTTAAAGACATTTTGATAATTCTATAACCAAAACTAACCACCAACAACCAACCAATAACGCCCATTTCCACAGTAGTCCAACAAAGCCTCTAATCAAAACCAAAGAATATCTCGTCGGGATATGACCCCGAACTTAGCCAAAACTAAGACCAAAAGAAATAGTAAACATATAAAGAAATCCAAAATAAAATAGGGTCTTCCAAAGTATAAATGCTCAACACTTCAGTCTGACTCAAAAGTTATCCCCAAATCACCTAGTTACTAAGCAGGAGGAGTGGAAGTATGGTTGGTTCCTGCATCCCATGGGGATACGGCATCCGAAGACAGTTAGCGGGGTAAATGCAAGCATATAACTCAGGGATAAAGATAAAGTAATGCCATCAGTACAAGAACAAGACAAACTAATGCGCACATAACCATATGAAAATACATACATATATATACCCCATACCGAGATAGGGAACAAGTTTAGCATGCACTTTAAAAAACCTAACTTGGGTTGTGAAGCGTTAACGTCATAATCTACTCACGGGCTATATAGGTCTAGTATTACCTTATGTACAGTCCCTAATGCGTGTTAGCCGTATGAATCGAAGATACGATATATGGCCGGGGATTCCCATGTACCCTTCGCCTTCTATGATACATATGTACATGTATATACCCACAAACACATGGTCATCAAGACCAATTCTCATGTCGACAAACATGAGTTTCCAGTGTCAACCTTTCGGACCCACACCTTCATGGCAAGCTAACACAACCCCCTTTATTGTGAAATTAAACTATTTAACACATAACCAAACCATAAATTCTAGGAGTCAATTATTAATGCATTATTAAGTGGTATCGTCATACCGACTATAGCTTACAAGCAATGTCATTAAGCCAAGACTTAGGGATTCCCGTGTACCCCGCAAACTCTATTATAAAATTCACTTGGGGGATTCCCATGTACCTCATAAGGTATTCAAGATAATTATTGTCCAATTAACCAATTAATCAATACATTAATGTCAAAGATAAATCAAACCAAGTGATAATGCATATTCTAAAAGCCAATTATACAAGTAGGTTGAGGTTGTTACCAATTTCCATACCAAACCAATTAATTTAGGTATTCCTTTGTATCCTCTATTTCAATGATTTACCAATTTAGGTATTCCACTGTAACCATGTCCATACACCATTCCCATGCACCCCAAATCATTTACCAACCATCAATTTAAGTAAAACAATTTCATAACATCATAGAAGAAGTATTTAAACAATCTATCTTCAAATTCCTCAACCCATAGTCCAAAACCCAACATCAAAACCATATAAACCTTTTCCAAATCATACCATTAAGAAAATACAAGTATAGGGGAAGAGTAACATGCCTTAAACACCAAGAAATATTGAGAGATATCACCCTTGAAAGCCCTAATTGATCAACCTCTCGGAAGCCCTAGCTTGACTTGCTTGAGGGAATACAGAGAACCTTTTAGAATATTTGACAAATTACTTGTATTTGATTTTTGAGTGCTAATGATGCCTTAGAGGGGTTGTAAGACATGGGTTTCTATTTGGGTAAGAGGGGAAATATCCAGAATACCCTTAACATAAAACTGGAAAAAAAAGGTCGCCTTTGATTATGAGTCAACCATTGACTCGTAACCAATACTTATGACTCATTACCTCGAGTCGTAACCAAGACAGTGACTAGGACCCCATACAATGTATTTCTTATGACTCAACCAACCTATTCATAATGAGATCCTAAGACTCGCAAGGTCTAGTCATAGCCAACACAGAATCCAAATAGGTTAAAAACTAGACATCCTATGATTTAATCCCATGACTCGTAACAAGTCCTCACGACTCATAGTAAGCCACTAGTACTCAAAGTAGAATCATGCCACTAACTTACATGATTTGGTTATGACTCATCGTAGCGAATCATCATGAGTCTTTAGACTTATGTCTCCAAGTCGTACCCAGGACAGAAACACAAACACCATTTACTAGACACCTTCGATTAAGGTCACTGACCCATCAAGAACCCTATGACTCATAGGGTGAGTTATAATCAAGGCAGTAAGCTCAAAGCTTAAGAAATTTTCATGGGCCAAAATTGGGGTGTTTCAATTCTCCCCCACCTGGATTATTCATCCTCGGTTGATGGGTCCAAGCAATCGTTAGCATGATTTAACACAGATACACAACCACACTTCCCTTTAACAAAGATAGAAAATAAAGTTGTTAAGATCAACTCATACCTTAAGCCTGATTTTTGGGAACGGGGAGAAAGAATGGATATTCAGATTTTATGTCCTCTCTAACTTCCCACATAGCTCCTACCTCCCAAATAATACATTTAATAACCCTAAATTATGACTACACTCTTTGCTCAGCTTTTAGATTGGAATACAACGCTCCAATATTTCAACCTCCTAACTTCCCCACAAAGTGCATAACTATGAGACCTGAGCATTTGCTGCACCTCCCTCCCATGTTAAGGCCTAACTCAAACTTAAAAGTGTTAGTGGTGAGCCATGTTACCCTATACTTTACATTACTCCAATAGAACTACTCAATCTTATAACAATAATCAAGTAACCTTAGGTCTTAGCTAAGGAGAACTTACCATATTTCAATGACCAACCACAATCTGATAACTAGACTGACAAAGCCTCTACTAATCCAAGCATAACCACAATCTGATAACTAGACTAACAAAGCATCTACTAATCCATGAACTAGAGAGCCATTGGGACAGGTCCCTAACAGACTAGAAATGAACTGAAAGTAAAAACATAGTCTCTCAAATGTAGAAATGTCTGAAGATAAATCCTCGAACCAAGAGGACTCACCACTGTAGGAATATAGACAGAGGAACTCAAAAGTCACTGATGAGGCTGGGACTGAGCACCTGAACCTACATTATAAGACAATGTAGCACATAGACGTATATGTGGATCAGCACTTGGGAATGTACTGAGTATGTGGGGGTGCATGCATTTATATAAAACAACATCAATACTCTTTAATCAAATCATGCGTACAATAAGTAATGACTCACATAGCTTGAATAAGTATAAAATGTAAAGCTCATGAATCATGTAGAATGGAGCATGTAACTCAAATCTCGTGAGTCATCATAGTTTAACTTTGAAATCGGTAATCTTCTCTTATTCTCATTACCCATAGGCTAAAGGAAACTTTAAACAATACTTTTAACTCATTCATATGTCTCATGGAGAGTAAAACTTCCTTAATGCTCAAGGACTCATAACTTTTTTGAACTCAAATACTTTGAATTTGAAATCATATAACTTTGGAACATACTTGAAGGCATTTTATTCACGTTAGGAAAATATCTCATTTCAAGCTTTAGGGAAAAATACTCATATCAAGGGAAAGTATTTTAGCTTTAAAGGAAAATATCTTATCTCAATGGAAAAATACTTTAGTTTAGGGAGGTAATTAATCTCAAAGTTTAAATGTCAAGAGAGGTTCTCTTAACTGACATAAACCATGCGAGCTACATGGAGTCCAATGTTTTGCCTTCCTAAGGAAGAGACCCCACATTGGGGAGGAGCGTCATACTCTTTGCCAAGGAGTATAACCTAGGTCTAGTGATCACTAAACAAACTCATCCTCGGGCCCAATATCAACTTGGCCTTAGGCCTAATAATAATCATAAGCACGAGCTCAGGCCCAACCTACGGTGGCACATAGTTTTAGGGTAAGAAACCGTTGTAACTTACCTGTTCGATGCTAAATACTACTCCCTTTAGATTATCTGTGCTCATCTCATAAGAATCAAATTTTAGAAATAATCCCATGGTTCACGACGAACCCAATAATCAAATTTGTACTCTCATGTAGGAAAGTGGATTTCAAAGCTTAATGACCATTAGGTCAAAACATTTCTCAATAATCTCAAAATACTCAAATCATGGGTGCTTATAGCACAAGAGTTCATAAAATCTCAAGTCTCAAGTAGGCTTAATAAACCACAGTTCAATATCAAGTTAAAACTCATCAAAAGCATAATAGATAGCATATAGATTCATAACTCAAGTACAAATATGGAAGTTTCAGCAATTTATCTTAAAATCTCAACATACTCACATCCTTCAATGTTTTAAACATTTCAACTATTAACTTCTCAAGGATTAAAATCATGGGGTACAGACCCAGCTGAAAAATCTCAAGAAAAGATGTAAAAATAATGTCATTAGACTCTCAATTCAAAGAAAATATTAAAATCTTGCAACCAATAACAATGGGTGAAAAACCCCAATTCAATTTCATGTAAAATTTGATAAATTGCAGAGAATTGTAGTTTAAATAAGCCTTTGGGTACAAGGGTAAAAGGATTACCCTTGTTCAAAATCCCACATACCTTGAATTAGAAGCTTTGGATGAACTCTCGCTTTTGGGACTCTATTCGTACTCTTGAATGAGGATTCTTGAAGCCCTTGACTTGGGAATCTTGAATCTTAACTCAATTAAGAAAATCTATGGTGGATTCTTGAGTTTCTTAGAAGAGGTTTTGGATGCTTAGGGTTTTTATTGAGAGAAAACTTGAGAGAGACACCATAGAATTCTTGTAAATGACCTTGATTTGGTGTTTGCACGATTTAAGAGGCTTGAAAAAAGTCTAAAATGCCCTTTTTAACTTCTGTATGAAGCCGGAAAAATTGAACTGGGAACCCAATTTCACTCACTAGAAATTGACAAATGGGAATCTGAGAGTCACCACGATGCGGAGCCATCACGTTGTCCCACTAGTTGAGGCCTAGAACTTCAGCGCGACGTGTCACAATCATGCCAGGCTACTAGAAATTGACTATTGGGAAATTAGGGTACTTCACGATACACCACTATCGCAGAGTTCCACTGGAAATTGACAAATGTCAAATAGACCCTCTCCGTGATGCGTCAAGCACCAAAATGACGTTGTTTTATGACTAGTACTTAAATTATCCATAACTTCTTACCCATGTATCGAATTTGGGCGAATCTTATATCGATGGAAAGCTTATCAAATTTCACAGGTGATAAAAAGTTGAAATTGAGGAAATTCCATATGGTTAACATGATACTCACTTAGGAAGTTACTTCTCAATCTTTTAGGGCTGGAATTACACTTCACTTAACACGCTCTAAGGCTCAGACTACGAGGGAAATTTGCAGGGTCTTACAATATCTCCTTCTTGGAAATATTCTTCCTCGAATATCGCTAGTTGGACTAGGAATGCAGGAAAAATAGAGTACACATTGCTGAAGAAAATTTGCTAAACGGCTCAACATCTCTCTAAACTATTGAATACCTCAGAAATTCCAAGAACTCATGCAAGAATAGATACATAGCTGAAATTTAGATTAAAAGGGCTGAATTAAGGAAGAATAATACCTTCAGATTGATCTGAACTCACAAAAAAGAGGTGTGGATACTTGGCTTGCATGTCTACTTCTGCCTCCAAAGTAGCACCCTCAACAGACTGGTTCTGCCACAAAACTTTGACCAAGGAAACTTCTTCGTTCCTTCTTCTACGGATCTAAAACTCTAGGATCTCAACAGGAATCTCATTGAAGGAAAGATTTTTCTGAATATCGGCATTCGCTAAAGGATCTACTACAACAGAATCACTAATATGCTTCTTAAGCATGAAGATGTTGTTTTATGACTAGGACATAAATTAACCATAACTTCTTACACGGGTATCAAATTTGGGCGAATCTTACATCGACGGAAAGCTTATCTAATTTCCCAGGTGATAAAAGGTCAAAATTGGGGAAATTACATATGGTTAAGATGATACTCACTTAAGAAGTCACTTCTCAATCTTTTAGGGCTGGAATTACACATCACTTGACATGCTCTAAGTCTTAGACTATGAGGGAACTTTGCAAGGTCTTACACCGCTACCACCCTAACATAAGAAGGGTCATTGAGAACTAAAGTACGGGCATCAAAGATGGGGGGTTACTTCTCAAATATTCGTACTACTCAAGAAGAGACTCGCAAAATGAGACACAATACAATAGGCATGAGGTACTCTATAGAAACCACCTAGGTTATAAATGGAGAATCGTTCTGAAATAAACACACCATAGAACAAGTCCTTAGGACTAGGCACTGGGAGAAACGTAACTACATAGATAATGGGTAATATAATATAAAGCTGAGATTGATATTAAAGGAAAAAGGTAAAGATTGCCTCTTGAAACCACTATTTCTTGGAACTAGGAATAACATGAGACATGAATGTATGGATCATGAGCGTCATGCCATAGAGCTTGAACACTTAAAAGATCGTATTTCTAAGAACCATTATTACCTTTGCCTCAGGGTCTAGAGTATGGACATACGCGGCACGTAAAATGCAGACCCTAATCATAAATACTATTTAAATGTGTACAACACTAGTTTAGTTCCCTCTTAACCAAAATAGGAGGGAATCACTTGAACATGAGTAAATTCACCCTAAATTTCCATAAAGTCCACTGCTAGGAGAAAATTTAAGATTAGTCCTCGATCTCAAACTTACTACACCTATTAGCATAGCACAACACTCTACTCTAAGGGGTATCACCATGGACATATACTAGGGCCAGTTGGCTCTCTTATACTTAAAACCTCATCTATCCATATGCTACCTAGGGTTCAGCCTAGTCTTACAAACTTCATGCCCTAACATATTCAATGACTTATCCCTAATCCATCAATTAAACATGGACCTCTGGCCTATATATCACAACTTTCCCATTCCAATATCCCTTAAGTCATTAACCTCATCTCTTCTGCCTACCCCATCAAGTCTACCAAATGTTCTCCCATAAATCTCGTATTTCTATCCTCGAGCTAGCAAACTCTTTTCATTAAAATCAATATCTATGGTTCAAACTTAAAGTCTAGCACAACCTTCAAGCATCACTAAATCCCACAAAGTCTACCTAATGAAGAGGTCACCCTAAAACCCCTCTCCCTTATCCCACTATAGATGGCCTATACATCTCTAAAGAGGCCCATCTTTCTTACGTTCGAGAAATGTAGAAGAAATCCCCAAAGAAATACTAGGGTAGAGAAAAACCTTATCAAAAGGATCTTTCAACAGGTCCTTAAGCTCATTCAACTCAACTGTAGTTATTCTATAAAGAGGGATAGAGATAGGATAACTATCTAGAAGAAGAACAATCAAAAAATCAATTTCCCCATCGGGAGAGATACCATGAGGGTCATATAACGACCCAGAATTGCCTCCTGGGGCGTCATATGGTTCCTAGGGCTATAAGTAGCCCCAAGCTAACCCATAGAGCCGGTTCTTGGTGATAACCCTTAATTTAAGGAGAAAATTTAAATTCAAACACTAGCACGTCCATGTTCATAGAAGGGAATAAAGGAATGAAGGGGTACTCGGTCCAAACGGTTATGATAAAGAAATCCCAACAAAACCACAATCTACCAAATAGTCTGACAAAACCTCTACAAATCCATAATTTAGAGAGCCGATGGGATATTCCCCCAACTGACTCGAGATGAACTACAGGTAATAACATAGTCTTTCAGTCCCTGGAATATCTAATGATCGGTCCTCGAACCAAGAGGACTCACCACTGTAGGAAAGGTATGCAAGGTACTTGGAGATCACGGGCGAGGCTGGGACTGAGCACCTGAACCTACATTATGAGACAATGTGGCACATAGACATATATGTGGATCAGTACTTAGAAATGTACTGAGTATGCGGGGGTGAATGCATGCATATAAAATTGTATCAATTTTCTTCATTTAAATCATGTATGCAATATGAGATGACTCACATGGCTTGAATAAGTATGAAATATAAAGTTCATAAATGATATAAGATGAGGAATATTATACAATTCTCGTGAGTCATCGTTTTTCAACCTCAAAATTAGAAATCTTCTCTTATTCTCAATACTCAAGGTAAAATGCTCTAGTTTAGTGAAAATGATTCATAGAAGGAAAAATACCTTAGTTTGCAAAAGAGTAGCTGATTTTGAGTTTAAAAAGGCAAGGGAGGTTCTCGTAACCGACATAAACCATGCGAGCTACATGGAGTTCAACATTTTGTCCTCCTAAGGAAGAGACCCCACGTTGGGGAGAAGCGTCATACTCTTGCCAGGGAGTATAACCTAGGTCTAGTGATCACTAAACAAAACTCGGCCTCGGGCCCAATCATAATCATTATAAACTCGGCCTCAGGCCCAACCTACAGTGGCACGTTGTTTTGGGGTAAGAAACCATAGCAACTTACCCGCTCGGTGCTAAATTTTACTCCCTTTAAATTATCTACGCTTATCTCATAAAAATCCACTTTTAGCATAATCTCATGGTTCACCACAAACCTAATAATCAAATCGATAATCTCATATAGTGAAGTGGATTTCAAAGCTCAAGGACCATTAGTTTAATTCATTTCTCAATCATCTCGAAATACTTAAGTCATGGGTGCTTATAGCATAAGAGTTCATAAATTCACAAGTCTCAAATAGGGCTTACTAACCTATAGTTCAATATCAAGTTAAAGATCATCAAAAGCATAATATATAGCATATGGATTCATAAATCATATGAAAATCTGGGAATTTCAGCAATTTATCTCAAAGTCTTAATTTAGTGATATGTTCAATATCTCAAATATTGAAAATATTAACTTCTCATGGAGTAAAATCATGGAGTTTATACCCAGCTGTAATTTCTCGAGGAAACATGCAAAAATCATGCCATTTGACTCTTAATTTATGGGGAATATCAAGATAATGCATTCAATAATAATAGGTGAAAACCCCCAATTCAAATTCATGTATAGCCTCATAGATTTCGGGAAAATCATGATGTAAATAAGCCTTTTGGGCACAAGGATGAAAGGGTTGCCCTTGTTCAAAACCCCACATGCCGCAGATTAGGAGATTGGATGAACAAGTTTCCTCTAACCTTCTTCTTCGTACTCTTGGGAGAGGGTTCTTGAAGTCTTTGAACTTGGGAGATTCAATTTTCAACTCACTAGAAAAATCTTTGGTGAGTTCTTAGATTTCTTGGGGAAGAATTCTTGCTTTGATATGATTTGGAGGAGAAAACCCTAACCCTTAAGTGTTAGAGATAAGCAAATGAGGCCAGCTGGTTCATCTAGAATAAATATAAGGGTTTAAAGAAGTAGAAACAACCAAAATACCCTTTTAAAAATGAGTTAAAAATTATTGATCGAGGTCAGCGACGGTCGAAATGGCGGTCCGTTGGAAGCTTGATAGTCCGCCAGATCATCCATCGCTCGAGGGACAAAAATGGAACACACTTCCTCGATGTGATGGTTGGAAAGACGGTCTGTCAAAACTTTGATGGTCCGCCAGATCGTCCATCGTACAAGGAATAGGATGAGTCCATAATGCCTCCACTTGACGGTCACCGCGATGTCCGTTGAATTTTTGGTGGTTCGCCATTTTGGCCATCACACGATGGCTAGAAAAAGGAGTTACTGCCTTGGTTTGATGGGAAGATCGACGGTCTGTCGAAGACTTGACGGTCCATCGGATCGATCGTCAAACCTGGGTGATTTCTACAATGCTTAGGAAAACGGCCATAACTTCTCACCTCGATACCAAATTTTGACGAAATTGGTATCGTTGGAAAGCTAACTCAATTTGCCACACCATAGGAAGTCATTTTTATGGAAAAATCCACAAGGTTAAAACACTAATTAAATAGGGAGTCCTTTCTCAATCTCTTAGGTCTAGAATTACACTTCATTCAACACGCATCCAAGGTTCAAACTACGAGGGAACTTTGTGGGTTCTTACAATATCACCCCCTTAGGAATATTTGTCCTCAAATATCGCTAGTTAGGCTAGGGGTACAGGAAAAATAGAGTACACATAGCTGAAACAATTACTAAACGATTCCAGATCTTTCTAAACTCATGACCATTCCGGATATTACAAGAGCTCATACAAGGATGGATGCATAGCTAAACTTTAGATAATGGCTGAATTAAGGAAGTATAGTACCTTCAGATTGATCTGAATTTGCGGAAAAGAGGTGCGGATATTTAGATCGCATGTCTTCTTCCGCCTTCCAAGTATCACCATCAACAGATTGGTTTCGCCATAAAACCTTAACCAAGGGAACTTCGTTGTTCCTTAGTCTACAGATCTAAAAATCTAGGATCTCCACGGGAATTTCATCGAAGGAATGACTATCCTGAATATTGACACTCTCTGAAGGATCAACCACAATAGAATCACCAATATATGCTTCTTAACTGCAGAGACATGAAAGATAGGGTGAACGGCAGACAACTCTAAGGGTAACTCAACCTCATATTCTACCTTACCAACACGGCTCAAGACTTTATATGGGCCAACATTACGAGGACTCAGCTTCCCTTTTTTACCAAATTTTTTCACCCCTTTCATGGGTGAAATCTTCAAGTACACCAAATCACTCACCTCAAACTCAAGATCTCTCCTCCTTACATAGGCATAAGTTTTTTGACGACTTTGAACCATCTTTAACCTTTCTCTAATCAACTTAACTTTCTCGATAGCTTCAAACACTGCATCGGGTCCAATCGTGGCCACCTCACCTACTTCGAACCAACCTACGAGCGATCTACACCTCCTACCATACAAGGCCTCAAACGGTTCCATCTTAATGCTAGCATGGAAACTATTATTATAGGCAAACTCAATCAATGGCAAATGCTCATCCCAACTACCTTTAAAATCAAGAGCATATGCCCTTAACATATCCTCTAGGGTCTGAATGGTCCTCTCAGCCTGACCATCTGTCTGTGGGTGAAATACAGAACTTAGAGAACTTGGGTACCAAGACCCTGTCGAAATGCCTTCCAAAATTGAGAAGTAAACTGAGTACCCCTATCCAAAATGATAGACAAGGGGACTTCATGCAGCCAGACCAACTCCCAGATATACAATCTAGCATAATCCTCAGCCGTATAAGAAGTACACACGGGCAAGAAATGTGTGGACTTTGTCAACCTATCCACAAAAACCCAAATAGAGTCATGATGACGACACGAATGAGGCAATCCGATCAGGAAGTCCATATTCACCGCTTCCCACTTCCAAGTAGGTATACTAAACTCTGGCATTACGCTACCAGGTCTTTGGTGCTCTACCTTAACCTTTTGACATGTTGCACACCTCGCTACAAACTCGGCTATGTCCTTCTTCATACCGTTCCACCAATAGATTTCCCGCAAGTCGCGGTACATCTTGGTAGTGTTGGGATGAATGGAATAACGCGCGTTATGCGCTTCAGGCAAAACCCTCTGCCTCAAATCATCAACACTCGGTACACACAACCTACTATGCAATCTCAACACACCATCTCCCCCTTGGGAGAAAACCTCAACCTTTTGGTCTTTAACTGAATCCTTCAGTCTGATCAAACTAGGATCCTTATCCTGCTTCTCCTTCACTTCTAAGACTAAAGAGGAGTTGGAACTACTCTGCACCAACGTACTACCCTCTACTTAATCAAGCAACCTAGTACCCAACCTGGCCAAAGAGTGAACATCACGAGCAACTCTCTCTTACCTTCCCCTATATACGTAATACTACCCATGGACAATCTGCTAAGGGTATCCGCCACTACATTAGCCTTGCCCGGGTGATACAAAAAACTCATATCATAATCTTTCAACAACTACAACCACCTCCTCTACCTAAGATTCAACTCCTTCTGGGTGAACACATACTGCAGGCTCTTATGATCAGTAAATATATCCACATGGACACCATAAAGATAGTGTCTCCAAATTTTAAAAGCAAAGACCACAGTAGCTAGCTCAAGGTCATGGGTCGGGTAATTCTTTTCATGCGATTTCAATTGTCTATAGACATAGGCTATAACCTTACCTCTCTGCATCAAAACACATCCCAAACTAACTCCAGAGGCATCGCAATACACCATAAAACCATCAGAACCATCAGGCAAAGTCAACACAGGGGCTGAAGTGAGCTGAGTCTTCAGCTCCTAAAAACTCTTCTCATAGGACTCGAACCACCAAAATTTAACATTCTTTTGGGTCAATCGGGTCATAAGAGATGCAAGGGAAGAAAAACCCTAAACAAAACAACGGTAATAGCCAGCTGGACCCAAGAAACTCCTAATGTAGGACGGGGAGATAGGTCTAGGCCAATTTCTAACAGCTTCAGTCTTTTGGGGATTAACTCTAATACCCTTGGCTTAAATAACATGGCCTAGAAAGGCTACATAACTCAACCAAAATTCACACTTACGAAATTTGATGAACAACTGATGGTCTATAAGAGTTTGCAAGACAATTCTAAGGTGTTGTACATGGTCATTCTCATCACAGGAGTACACAAGGATGTCATCTATGAAGACAATGCCAAACATATCAAGATATTCCTTGAACACTCGATTCATAAGGTCCATGAAAACATCCGGGGCATTGGTTAGCCCAAAGGACATGACTAGGAACTCAAAGTGACCATAGCGGGTTCGGAAGGCTATTTTTGGAATATCAGCCTTCGTGAACTTAATTTGATGATAGCCGGATCTAAGGTCTATCTTGGAAAAATAACTTGAACCTTGCAATTGATCAAACAGGTCATCAATTCTTGGAAGAGGATACCTATTTTTTATCGTGACCTTGTTCAGTTGACAGTAGTCAATATACATACGCAAGGATCCATCCTTCTTTCACATGAATAAAACACGTACGCCCCAAGGAAAAATGTTGTGCCTAATGAAACCTTTATCTAGAAGATCTTTGAGTTGCTTTTTTAGATCTTTGATCTCGATAGGTGCCATATAGTATGGGGGGATAGAAATAGGTCGAGTATCTGGAAGAAGATCAACTCCGAACTCTAACTCTCTATCGGGAGGTACCCCTAGGAGATCTTCCAAAAAGACATCTGGGAACTCATTAACAACATCGAATAACTGAATAGTTGGAGTTTTGGACTGAGTGTCTTTGACTCTAACTAGGTGATAGATGCAACTTTTGGATATTAGCTTTCTGGCTTTAATGTAGAAGACGAAATGACTTTTGGGAGATACCAAACTCCCGGACCACTCAAACACTAGTTCGTTAGAAAACTAAAACTTGACTACACGGGTACAACAATCTATAAATGTATAGCAAGAGTGAAGCCAATCCATACCCAGAATAAGGTCAAAATCCACCATGTCTAAGTCTATCAAGTCCGTAAGTATGACTCTTTGAAGCACAGTGACAGGGCAATCTCTATGCACTTATTTAGCAACAACTGACTCTCCAACTGGTGTAGAAATTAGGAAAGGCTCAGGAAGCCTTTCGAGACCCCTTTTGAAATTCACAGCCAAATGTGGGGTCACATAAGAGAGATTTGACCTGGGATCCAACAACACATAAACATCAAGACAAAAGACTCGAAGCATACCAGTAACAACATCAGGGGAGTCCTCCTGCTCCCGATGGGATGGCAAGGCATAGAATCTATTCTGGCATTGAACACCAGCAGTGCTATAAGAAGTACCCTGAATAGGGGAGGGATGAGGTACATGAGTTAGTGCACTAGTAGCCAATGCCGAAGGTCAAGCATCTCCATTCCCCTATCTGGCATGGGGGCAATCTCTAAGTCTATGGCCCTGCTTACCACAACTAAAACAACCCCTTGCATCACCAAAACACTCCCCAGGATGTTTCCTACCATATTTAGCACAAGGAGAATGACGGGGCCAGTTACTAACACTATTTTGCAATCCATACATAGAAGGCCTACCCCTTTCTCCGACCTACCTCTAGGCACAGGAGCACTAGCTGATGAAGGCACTGGAGTAGATGGACATCTCTAAAATTGAGGGAGGTTCCCTCCATAGAACCTAGGCTGGCTAAACTTATGTTGATCAGATCTCGCCCTCTTGCTACCCCTCATCCTTTTTCTCTCCCTAAGTTTATCCGCCTCTATTTATTGGGAATGAATTATAAACCTAGTTAGATCCATATCTTTATTCAACATCGCAGTCCTACACTCCTTTAGCACCATCCCAGAAACATCGGTCACAAATTTAGTCTTACAAGCCCAGGTGTTGGAGATCAAATCAGGAGCATATTTGACCAACTGACTGAACTTCAAGAAGTACTCCTTAACAATCATGGAGCCCTACCTCAAGTTTATGAACTCCTTAATCTTAGCCTCCCTCATCTTAAGCGGAAAGAATCATTCTAAGAATGCATCTTAGAATACTTGCCAAGTCACAAGAAAAACATCTTCATCTCTACCCTTCCTCCATGATACAATCCAATCATAAGCAATGTCTTTTAGTCTGTAAGATGCAAACTCAACACTTTCTTCATTCGAGATAAGCATCACGTCAGTGATCTTCCTTGCCTCCTCCAAATACAGCTATGGGTCCTCATCAGTTCCCGACTAATAGAACTTACGCGGGTTCATTCATAGAAAGTCATGAATTCAACCCGCAGCTACATTACCTCCCTACTGATTAGTAGCTAGGTCTCAGTTATTAGCCCAAACATTAGTAGTGGCCTCTTGGGCCAATGCCTGAAAGGCCACCCTAAATTCAGCGTGGGACACCATCTCATTCATAGGATCAATTGGTGGAGGATGCTCATCATTGTTCCCGCGAACATTTGCCCTTCAAAAAGGCATTTTCTAAAAATAGAGAACCACAGATCATTAGATAAGGAGAAGACAACCGAAGGCACGATAGAATCTGAAATAAAATAAAATTTTTCCTAAAATATCTCGTAGCCTCTTGCTTATAGATGTGGTGTGCTACACACCGATGAGTAAGACTCTACTCAACGTGGCTTGTTAGACTTCATAGGACTCCTTAGAAACTAGGCTCTGATACCACTTTGTAACGACTCGGAATTGCCTCTCGGGATATCACATGGTGCCTAGGGCTATAAGTAACCCCAAGCTAACCCATAGAGCCAGTTCCTGGTGATAACCCTTAATTCAAGGAGAAAATTTAAATTCAAACACTAGCACATCCATGTTTATAGAAGGTAATAAAGGAAAGAAGGGATACTCGGTCCAAATGGTTATGATAAATAAATCCCAACAAAACCACAATCTACCAAATATGCTGACAAAACCTATACAAATCCATAATCTAGAGGGTTTATGGGATAGTTCCCCAACTAACTCAGGATGAACTACAGGTAACAACATAGTCTTTCAATTCCTGGAATATCTAAAGATCGGTCCTCGAACTAAGAGGAATCACCACTGTGGGAAAGGTACGCGAGGTACTTGGAGATCACGGGTGAAGCTGGGACTGAGCACCTGAACCTATATTATGATATAATGTAGCACATAGACATATAAGTGGATCAATACTTGGAAATGTACTGAGTATGCGGGGGTGAATGAATGTATATAAAATAGTATCAATTTTCTTCATTCAAATCATGTTTGCAATATGAGATAACTCACATGGCTTGAATAAGTATGAAATGTAAAGTTCATAAATTATATAAGATGAGGCATTTTATACAATTCTCGTGAGTCATCGTTCTTCAACCTCAAAACTGGAAATCTTCTCTTATTCTTAATACTCAAGGTAAAATGCTCTAGTTTAGTGAAAATGATTCATAGGAGGGAAAAATACCTTCGTTTGCAAAGAAGTAGTTGATTTCAAGTTTAAAAGGGTAAGGGAGGTTCTCGTAATCGACATAAACCATGCGAGTTACATGTAGTCCAATATTTTATCCTCCTAATAAAGAGACCCCATATTGGGGAGGAGCGTCATACACTTGCCAGGGAGTATAACCTAGGTCTAGTGATCACTAAATGAAACTCGGCCTCGGGCCCAATCATAATCATCATAAACTCGACCTCAGGCCTAACATACAGTGGCACGTTGTTTTGGGGTAAGAAACCATAGCAACTTACCCGCTCGGTGCTAAATACTACTCCCTTTAAATTATCTACGCTCATCTCATAAAAATCCACTTTTAGCATAATCTCATGGTTCACCACGAAGCTAATAATCAAATCGATAATCTCATATAGTGAAGTGGATTTCAAAGCTCAAGGACCATTAGGTTAATTCATTTCTCAATCATCTCGAAATACTTAAGTCATGGGTGCTTATAGCATAAGAGTTCATAAATTCACAATTCTCAAATAGGGCTTACTAACACATAGTTCAATATCAAGTGAAAGATCATCAAAAGCATAATATATAGCATATAGATTCATAAATCATATGGAAATCTGGGAATTTCAGCAATTTATCTCAAAGTCTTAATTTAGCCATATGCTTCAATATCTCAAACATTGCAAATATTAACTTCTCATGGAGTAAAATCATGGGGTTTATACCGAGCTGTAATTTCTGAAGGAAACATGCAAAAATCATGCCATTTGACTCTTAATTCATGGGGAATATCAAGATAATGCATTCAATAATAATAGGTGAAAAACCCTAATTCAAAATCCTGTATAACCTCGTAGATTTCAGGAAAATAATGATGTAAATAAGTCTTTTGGGCACAAGGGTGAAAGGGTTACCCTTGTTCAAACCCCCACATGCCTCAGATTAGGAGATTGAATGAACAAGTTTCCTCTAACCTTCCTCTTCTTACTCTTGGGAGAGGGTTCTTAAAGTCTTTGAACTTGGGAGATTCAATTTTCAACTCACTATAAAATCTTTGGTGATTTCTTAAATTTCCTGGGGAAGAATTCTCTCTTTGATATTATTTGGAGGAGAAAATGTAGCCCTTAAGTGTTAGAGATGAGAAAATAAGGCCAGCTGGTTCATCTAGAATATATATATATAAGGGTTTAATTGAGTAGAAAGGACCAAAATACCCTTTTAAAAATGAGTTAAAAATTGTTGATCTGGGTCTCCAACGGTTGAAATGATGTTCAGTCAGAAGTTTGACGATCCGCCAGATCGTCTGTCGCTCGAGAGTTTAAATGGAATACACTACCTCGATGTGATGGTCAGAATGAAGGTCTATCAATAGTTTGATGGTCCACCAGATCTTCCATCGTACAAGGGCCAGGATGAGGCCATACTACCTCCGCTTGACGATCACCGTGACGAACCATCAAATTTTTGGCGATTCGCCATTTTGGCCGTCGCACTATGGATAGAAAAAAAAGTCACTACCTTGGTTTGATGGGGAGATCTATGGTCCATAGAAGACTTAATGGTCCGTTGGATCGATCGTAAAACTGGGCAATTCCAACAATGCTTAGGAAAATAGCCATAACTTCTTACCCCGATATCAGATTTTGACAAAATTGGTATCATTGGAAAGCTAACTCAATTTTCCACACTATAGAAAGTCATTTTTATGAAAAGTCCACAAGTTTAAAACACTAATCAATTAGGGAGTCCTTTATCAATCTCTTAGGTCCAGAATTACACTTCATTTAACACGTATCCAAGGTTTAAACTACGAGGGAACTTTGTGAGGTCTTACAGTTACCAGGGAAAACCTCAGAACATTTAATAACCATGAGAATGGACTATAAGGAAAGATCCACCAAATTAGAATCTTTAACCAAGGCCAATTAATAAAGACACCCTTCGAAAATCAGCTTCTAGGCTCGAGGATATGATATGATCCTCTCTTTAGTCACTAAGGAACTCCCTTCCCATTTCTAAAACCAGCTTCTTAAGGAATTTAAATAAGACCTTACAGGTCTAATAATCTAAAAAAGCATAGCACGAATGCGACTAATCCGTCCCTAAGATGATATCAAGATCAACCCTATCCAATTTAATCAAATCCACTAAAGTTTCCCTCCCACCAGAAGATACCTCACAACCCCTATTGACTCTTCTAGCAACCATAGAGTCATCCATCAAGGTAGAAATAGAAAAGGGGTCCAAAATTCACTCAGGTCCAAAACCAAAATGCACAACTACAAATAGGGTCACATAAGGGAGAGTGGACCTCGAAACAAAAAAGTAATACACATCACAAGAAAGAGTTGTAACATACCAGTAATGATATTTGGTGATCCCTCAGACTCCAGGCGAGTAGCAGGAGTATAAAGATAATTCTAGCCAGTGTTGTTATCAGAAGTAGCACCCCTTAGTGTAGAAACCAAACAGCTAGCAATCAGAATCTTATTAGCTCCATTAGCAACAATGATCAAAGGATAATGCCATTGTATACGATTGGGTTGGCCACACTTGAAGCATCAATTCTTCCCCTTAGGACAAAATCCATGATACCACTAACCATAAAGTTGACAAGGAGGATAGGGAGGGACTAACTGGGCTATATTAGATTGATATTGGGCACCTTGTGCCCTAGGACCAGCACCCTTTTAAAAATGAAAATCACCGAATGACTTTGGGTAAGGGGATCTAGCCAATGGGTATGAAACAAAATTTCCCTTACTTCTTTCCTTAGTCCACTATATCCCATGTCTACCACTATGGTGATGGCCCTCACCCTGCTCTGAATATCTGAACTTCTTATTCTGTCTCTCCTATATCTTATCCTAATTCCTTCTCCCACCAACAAGACCAGACAAGCATGATAGAGAGACTACTATCTGGGTCCATAGATGAATAGAATGGAAAAATTTAGCGTTGGACACTTTGCCCAGAGGTGTCTAATCTGAGGTGGATTTCTGCATCTTATTGTTGTTATTTGAGCTTATTTAGCCTTTTTTAAGTACAACTTGGGCTTTATGTTTTAATAATGATATAATTGGGAATATAAGTGTTTAATTACTTAAATAAAAGGTTTAAGGTGTCTTTCAAACAAGTTTGTACTCAATTTGGTCACTTAGAGTTCAAATGAGAAAACTAGTGTTACTAGCTTGAGCTGGGTGTTGTTCTAGTTGATCTCGATGAATTCTAGTGTGTTTAATGAGTTCCTAATGTTATTATTGTGTATTAATGTGTGAAAAAACTTGTTTATAGTGTTCAAGGTTTAATCAAATCAATCCAAGAGTCAAAACACTAAGCTAAATATTAATAGGACAAAACTGGTTCTTAGCTTAAATTTCTAGTTCACAATTATGGATTGTGTGTATGTTGAGCTATAATCCATGGTATTTGATGCTATAGGATCCTTCGTGAGTTGATTATAATGATAAATAGAGGATATACAATCTGAAAATAAAGTGGAAACAGCATTAAAATGCTTGGGATGGAAGACAAATGCACAAGACGAGTTAAAAGTCGAATTGAGGCCTTTCTAGTGAGCCTTTGCGATGGATATTATTCCCATGAAATAGGTGGTGCATCGCTACCCCTACTCTCATGGAAAGGGTGGCACATCGTGGCCCCTACTTCCATGTAATGGGTGGCGCATCATGGACCATACTCCCAGACAGCCAAAATCTCATCCTATAAATAGAACAATTGAACATATTGTTAAATACTTTAAGACGTCTTTGAAGCTTTGATAGGGGCTGGAAAACACTTCAATTAGGGTTTTTCTATCTTTACTTTTGTTTATTTATGGATTATATCATGTATTCATTTATCTTAATTAAGGTTATGTCCTTTAGTGGCTAAACGCCCCCTTTTCAGGGTTAAGGCCAAGAACATGATTACTGTTGCTTTGAATTTATTTGGTTTTGATTTCTTATCATATTTGGTTGTTTATTTATCATTTTTATAACTATTTTAAGGATTCGTATACTTAGAATATATCTATTGTTGTCTTGTGAGCTCAGGAGGGGGAATAAGAGGATTAAACATGGGGATAGATAGAGCAAGGTTCTTATTCTTTTATAAAATAAGGAATTTGAATTAGCATATAGAATAGGTATATACCTAGAATCATTGTTTGGTTCACTTAAAGGATGCTATCTTAATGCATCTAAATGGATTATTACATCCCTACTAAACGATGTAATTGTAATGTCCAGTTAGGTAAAAGATTGAGGTCAGGAGACCATGATCATACGATAAACCCTGCGAATCAACAACTAAGATAAGTAATCTAACCAATGAAGTTCAATAAAGTAGTATGATTGTTCATAGAGGATGAACCCTGGGTTTCTCTCCATTGATTATCTAAAGTCTTTACTTTTCTCCATTATCTTAGTTTACTTTCAATTTTAAACTTTAAAAACTCTTTTGGTTACCTCACACTAATTTAATCTCAGTAGTGAACTAGAAAAGGATAGTTGTCAAAACAAGTCTCTGAGAGATTGATATTTGGCTTTATTTAAGGACACTATATTACTTAGTGAGACCACGTACACTTGTGTGTGCGCTTGGGCGCAATAAGTTTTTGGTGCCATTGTCGGGGACTTGTAAATTGGCAACTATTTTAGTTTAAGTTTTACTTTTTAGATTTCTTTGGTGCTTTACACTTGGTCTTGGTATTGAATATGCAGGAAACAAGTTTACAGACTAGTAAGCTGGCAAGGGATAAGGAATTGGTTGAACCAAGCCCCAAACTAGAGTAATGCATTCATCAAATAAGGAGAAAAGCAGTCCTTATCCACTGCATCCTACAAATTTAAGGGAAATAAGACAATCCTACTCTCATGGCTGAAGATCCACTAGCCCGTAGGAAAGTTCACGAAGTGGCAATCCCACTTCTGACGAATTTGACCTCTCCTTTTCAAAAAATGGCTGCTGGAGGTAACTTTGAGCTTAAACAGAATATAGTGCAACTTTTGATCAGTAGTGGACAGTTTATGGGGATTTCACATAAATATCCACAAGTCCATCAACAAAACTTTTTGGAGATCATGACACATTCATCCCTACAGGTGTGTCAAATGATTATATTGGGATGACATTTTTCCCCATTTCACTATTGGGGGAAGTGAATAAGTAGTTGAACGCTGAGCCAGCAAGTTCAATCACAACCTGGGATGACTTAGCTCAGAAATTCCTATCCAATTCTTTCCATCTGGAAAGATTGCATAGTAAAATCTTGAGCTTTAAATAAAATCCAGATGAGAACTTATATCATACATGGGAGAGGTTCAAAGCTCTTCCTCAAGAGTGTCTACATCATCAGAAGTCTAATAAGGTACTATCTCACACTTTTGTTGAGGCACTGGATCACAACACAAAAATTTTTCTAGATTCAATTATAGGTGGTCAAGCATTGGAATTGACGTATGATAAGCTATACACCTTTTTGAATTGGATTATACAAGGGAATCCTAAGTGGAATTCTTACTCAATGTGTGCTACAAATAAGATTGCAGGTGTGTTAAAGGTGGACAAATTTACTTCTATATCAGCTTAGATTGATGCACTACAAAATCAGTTTACTACTAAACTCAGCAATATAAAATTGGGGGTTAGACAGCTTACTACAATAGCTAATGCAATTCATCAGATAAATACTTGGTGTGAGGTTTGTGGAAATAGTGGTCGTTCTGAAGCCATGTATAGTGCAAATCCTGGGCTTGTGACAATGCTCAAAGCCTAAATTATGGTAACGCCTACAATCAAAAGTAGTAGACTCATCCACCAATTCCATCATGGAACTACCAACAGTAACAATTTTAGTAGCAGTAGGTTCAAGGGAATCAAGCCGCGACTCAAACTTGAAATATGGAAAAGATACTGAAACAAATTATAGTTGCTTAAGTATAGGTGGCAGCAGATATGAAGAGCCAGTAGATGGTTACAAAGAACTTAGAAATTCAGATCGGTCAAATGGCAGGAGCGCAGAACACTAGGCCTCAGGGAGGCCTACCAACTGATACAGAGCTAAATCCTAAAAATTTAATGACAATCACTTTAATAAATGGTAACGAGATGAATGAAGAACCTCCAAAGACAACTAAGGAGGAAGATGTAGAGTTGGTTCCTCAATAGGTAGAGGATAAAGTTACTAAAAATACGAGAAAGTCTGAGTACTCGAAAACCAAAGTTGCTGACAGGTGAAGGAGATACCACCACTTCCTTTCCCACAGAGGCTTAGAAAATCAAAGGACGATGCATGCTTAAAGAAGTTCTTTGACATGTTCAGAGAACTTCACATTAACCTCCCTCTTTTAGATGTTTTGCAGGGAATGACCAGCTACACTAAGTACTTGAAGGATGTGGTCACTAATAAGGTTAAGCTACAGGATGTTGAGACAGTATTACTCACTAAAGAGTGTAGTTCTTTGTTGATGCAAAAGATGCCCAAAAATCTCAAAGATCCTAGGAGTTTCACAGTCCTCATTCAAATTGGAAATAGTGAGGTGGTTTAAGAACTTAGTGATTTAGGGGAAAGTATCAAGTTAATACCTCTCTCCTTATTTAATACACTAGGCTTAGGAAAGATGAGACTGAGCTCTGTGATCTCTAATTGGCAGACCAGACCCTAGCCTATCCTGAAGGAATCATAGAGGATGTTCTCATCAAGGTTGGTAAGTTTATTATTCCTGTTGGTTTTATTGTTTTAGATTTTTAGGCAGATGAAAAAGTTCCAGTCATCTTAGAATGTCCATTCTTAGAAATGAGAGAAGCATTGATAGATGTGAGAGAGGGTACACTCACAATGAGGTTGGATGGTGAAGAGATGGTTTTCAAAGTATAAAAAACACGTAACACACTATCCCACAACAAATATTTGTACATTATTGTAGTGACTAAAGTAGATAAGTGTCGGGTAGTAGAGTTTAGTCCACGAAAGACCTCTTCAAACTTCCTCATTAAGTTGTCTAAGCCATAAATACCCTAGCCCAAAATGATGCAGATTGATGAGACTCGAAATACTATTTTTAAAAAAGTTGTTGACCTTGAGAATTCATACTCAAGAGGTAAGAAATGAGTAAGAAGATAGCCTTCAAGTAAGAAAAAGAGGATGAATAAAAATGGATGAGTCGAAGATTGGGTCATGCCGTGAAACTAAATCAGGCTCTGCTTGGGAGGCAACCCAAATTAAGGTAGGTTTTATTTTCAATATTTTAGTTTTTAATTCACTAGTTTTTGTTTTTGTTTAGTCATAGGTTGATAAAAGTCTGAATATCAAAAAACCTAAGCTAAGGAGCATGGAAAAGACTAAGTGTGGGGTCCTAGGAGCATTTTAATGTATAAAAATTCTACTCGCTAGGCCTAGAGGCCTCAGAGAGTATTTCTATCTCTAATTTTAAGTATACTTTAGGGATAAAGTAGATTTTTAAGTAAGGGGTGGGGAAATTCCTAATTTTAGGAGTAATTTTAAAATTTTTTGTGTTAGGAATAAGTAGGATGTTCTTGTTGGTTCTATGTGTGATTACATGATGCAAGTGTTTTTGTTGTTAAAGAATGTTTATTACATGAATTACCACTTTTTAGACTCCTAGGCTCATGATTATGATTCTTGTACTTGTTAGCTTGATGATTGAATTCATGTGATTGTTTTGTTGAGATTCTATAATGATCCTACTTGAGTTGAACATTTTCCATGTGTGATATGAGGTTGTTGTTTATTCCTTGTTGCATTTGATTCTAGAAATTTCCTATTGTGTGTGTAAAGTAAAATAAAGAGTGTGGGTTTAGGAGATGGTATAAGCATTTCTTTGATAGCCATGTTTCATACCTTCTTTTGATAGACCTTTGTGCATAATCCTAGTTAACCTCATTGAGACTTTAGATTATTTTATTTGGAAACCTCATATGCATCCTGTATCCTCATATTTAATTGACCCTAATTTGATCCAAAGCTCTTAAGCATTTTAGTGTAAATTAAGTTGAGTTAAGGAGTTTAAAATTCAAGTAGGAGAAAGATAAAAGTGAAGCCCCAAAGTAATGGTTATTAGTGTATAGAATTGATGTGTTGTGGTTGGGATTTTGAGAAATTTGTGCTGAAGAAATTCTTATTTTTAGCCTAGTTGTGTTGCAATATACCTATTTTGGCCCTAGTCCTCCTAAGATATTGTGCACCTCAACTAATGCAAATCACCTAAGTTCAAGGTGGCTATCATAGGGGTATGTAACATAAAGTAGGTGTGAAGAAGGGTAAAATTGAATCATCAATGAATAAACAGTAGTTCCACCATATTATATATGAATAAGATTAATGAGATGGAGTAAAACAAAAGATGTGTGGAGGTAGTGAAGGTGAAAATTGGTTGTTGGAGATTGGTCTTAATCGTATAATGTGATGTATTAAAGAACTTAGGGAAGATAGTCACTATTCTTGGCCAAAATAGTTCCTACCCATCTCTTATCCTAAATTACAACCCCTAAAGACCTACTTGAGTCTGAGCTTTAATATTCT
This sequence comes from Capsicum annuum, assembly GCF_002878395.1. Lineage (NCBI taxonomy): Eukaryota > Viridiplantae > Streptophyta > Magnoliopsida > Solanales > Solanaceae > Capsicum > Capsicum annuum. The sequence continues at coordinate 107,137,654 of NC_061114.1, forward strand.
GATATTAGTGGAGTACTACACTAAGGGAAAGCCTATGGTTCATCTTGTGTAACTTGTGAATTCTTTGTGAGAGTGAGATTAATTTGATTCTTATACCCCATTTGTAACAAATTGCATTTATGTGAGTGATTATACGTAGCTCTCTTATAGTAAGGGAACATGCTTAATGATAGTTAGGTTATTTGTATAATATCTATGATTTAACAATATGCATGAGTTTTCCCACTAGGCGAGTCAATTCTTAAGGCCAGGATGTTTCTGAGTAGTATTTGTGAACTATCAATCGTGTTTGTAACATGCTTAGTGTGGGAACTTTCATTTTGTATAGTCATTGTAGTACTAGCTTGAGTGTCTTGCTTGTAGTAGAAATGTTGAGTCACCACAAGATATGATGCTTAGAGTAAAGAGTTGTTCGAGGATGAACAAGGCTTTAAGTATGGGGTGGTGATCTGAGGTGGATTTATGCACCTCAGTGTTGTTATCTGAGATTATGTAGCCTTATTTAGAGGCCAACTTGTGTTCTTAATGTGTTGATAATGATATAATTAATCATATAATTGTTTAATTACTTAATTACAATGTTGAAGGTGTCTTTCAAATAATTTTGTACTCAATTCGGTAACTTAGAGTTCAAATGAGAAAACTAGTGTTACTAGCTTGAGATAGGTGTTGTTCTAGTTGATCTTGATGAATTCTAGTGTGTTTAATGAGTTAATAATGTTATTATTGTGTAACTATGTGGGGAAAAACTTTTTTATAGTTTTCAAGGTTCAATTGAATCAAGCCAAGAGTCAAAACACTAAGCTAAAGATTAATAGGACGAAACTAGTTCTTAGCTTAAGTTTCTCGTTCACCGTTATTGGTTGTGTGTTGTGTTGAGATCTAATCCATGGTGTTTAATTCTATAGGATCCTTGGTGATTTGAGGATGATGATATATTGAGGATATACAAGCCTTAAATTAAGTGGAAGCAACATCAAAAAAACCTCTAATCAAAACAAAAGAATATCCAGTCAGGACATGCCCCCGACTATAGCCAAAACCAAGACCAAAAGAAAGAGTAAAGACATAAAGAAATCCATAGCATGAAATGGGATCTTTTGAAGTATAGAATCTCACCACTTCAGTCTGACTTAAAAGTTATCCCCGAATCACCTACTCATTAATCAATAGGTTTGGAAGTATGGTCGATTCCTGCATTGCGTAGGGATACAGGATCTGAAGATGGTTAGTGGGGTGAACGCTAGCATGTAACTTAGGTATAAAGATAAAGTAATGCCATCAATTCAAAACTAATTCAAAGCAATGAACATAACCATATGCAAATACATGCATTTATATATATATGCACCATGCTGGGATGGGGAAAAAGTTTATCATGCACTTTAAAAAGCTTAAATTGGTTGTGAAGTGTTACCATCATAATAGAACCACGGGCCTCAATATGTGTGAGTCGCACGAACTGGTGATACCATAGGTTGCCAAGGATTCCCTTATGCCCTTTGCCCTCAATAATACATATGTACGTGTATATACTTGGGGAATTCCTTTGTATCCCACAAGCACATGGCCATCAAAACCAATTCTCAAGTCGGCAAACGTGAGTTTCCAATGTCAACCTTTTAGACTCACACCTTCATGGCTAGCTAAAAAAAGCTCCCTTTATTTCCTAATTAAAATATTTAACACATAACCAAACTACCAATTTCAGGATTCAATTATTAAGGCATTATTAAGTGGTATCATCATACCGACTATAGCTTGCAAACAATGCCATTAAGCCAAGACGTAGGGATTTTTGTGTACCCCCATAGACTCCATTATAAAATTCACTTAGAGGATTTTCGTGTACCCTGCAAGGTTTTCAAGATTATATTCGTCCAATGAACCAATTAAAGTCATGCATTAATGTCAAAGATAAATCAAACCAAGATATGATGCATATTCTAAAAACCAATTATGCAAGTGGGTTGAGGTTGTTACCAATTTCCATACCAAACTAATTATTTTGGGGATTCCTTTTTACCCCCTATTTCTATGATTTACTAATTTAGGGATTCCACTGTAACCATGTCCATCCACCATTCCTATGCACCCTAAATTAACCATCAATTTAGGTAAAACAACTTCATAAAATCATAGAAGAAGTATTTAAACAATCTATCTTTAAAACCCTCAACCCATAGTCCAAAACCAAACATCAAAACCATATAAACCTTTTCCAAATCATTCCATTAATAAAATACAAGTATAGGAGAAGAGTAACTGCCTTAAACACTAAGAAAATTTAAGATCAAAATCACCCTTGAAAGCCCTAATTGATCAACCTTTTGAAAACCCTAGCTTAACTTGCTTGAGAAAATAGAGAGAACCTTTTGGAGTATTTAAGAAATTACTTATATTTTTTTTAGTGCTAATGACACCCTAGAGGGGTTGTAAGACATGGGTTTCTATTTGGGTAATAAGGAAAATGTACAGAATGCCCTTAACTTGAAACTAGAAAAAAAGGGTCGCCTTTGATTATGAGTTAACCATTGACTCATAAACATTACTTATGACTCATTACCTGGAGTCATAACCAAGACAGTGACTAGGGCCCCCATACATTACCTTCCTTATGACTCAACCAACCCATTCATAATGAGATCCTATAACTTGTAGGGTCCATTCGTAGCCAACAAAAAATCCAAATAGGTTAAAAACTAGACATCCTATGATTTTATCTCATGACTCGTGAAAAATCCTTATGACTCATAGTGAGCCACTAGTACTCAAAGATAAATCATGCCACTAACTTACATAGCTTGGTTACGACTCATCCTAATGAATTATCACAATTCTTTACGACTCATGTCCACAAGTCATACCCAGGATAGAAACACAAACACCATTTATTAGACACCTTATGACTAGGGTTACCAGACCTATCAAGACACCCTATGACTCATAGGGTGAGTCATAATCAAGGAAGTAAGATCAAAGCTCAAGAAATTTTAAAGGAACAAAATTTGGGGTGTTTCAATTCTCTCCCACTTGGATCATTCATCCTCAAATGATGGTTCCAGGCACTCGTTAGCACGATTTAATAGAGATAAACAACCATACTTCCCTTTAACAAAGACAAAAATTAAAGATGTTAAGAAAAACACATACCTTAAGCCTGATTTAATGCATAATTTATAAAATTTGAGTAACACAACTTCCAAAGGCTATGTATTCAGCTTTAGTAGTTGATAGCACAACTAAAGTTTGTTTCTTACTATTCCATGAAATTAGGGTAGTACCAAGAATTTGACATGTTCAACTAGTGATTTTTCTATCATTCTTATCACTTGGAAAGTCATCATCTGTATACCCAACTATATCAAAATGAGGGGAACGAGGATACCATAGTCCAATATCTTATACTCCAATGAGATATTGAATAATTTTTTTTATGATAATCAAATGGGACTCTTTGGGAGCCTATTAGAACCTTGCACACTTACATATGCTGAACATGATATTTGGTCGACTGGCAGTTAAGTAGAGGAGTGATCCAATCATTCTTAAATACGTTTTTTCATTGACATATTTTATAAATGAGTCTGAATCAAGATTTATGGAAGGACTCATTGGAGTTTGATAAGCATTCCCTTTTTCTATGCCAAACTTTTTAAGTTCCTTCGTATATTTTGCTTGACTGATAAAAAAACATTTGGGAGTTTTCTTGATTTGTAATCCAAATAAAAATGTGAGCTCTCCCATGGGACTTATTTCAAATTCTCCTATACTAAAGATAATATCATCAACACAAATTTGCACAATGAGTAAATTTGAGTCAAGCTTTTGGGTAAAATGAGTTGTATTTATTTTACCCCTTTAGAAATTATAAATTTATCAGGAAAGTACTCAACCTCTCATACCAAACTTTTGGAGCTTGTTTAAGATCATAGAGTGCTTTTGATATTTTAAAAACATGGTTTGGATAGGATGTATTTTCAAAATTGGGAGATTGTTTTACAAAAACTTCTTCATGAATAAACCCATTTAAAATAAGGCACTCTTGACGTCTATTTGATATAATTAAAAGCATCTGAAGGTAGAAAAAGCTAAAAAAATTTGAATTGACTCTAACCTTTATACATAAGCAAAGGTTTCGTCATAATCAATACCTACTTGTTGGGAGTAGCCTTGACTATAAGTTGGGCATTGTTTCTGATAACCTTACCTTCTTCATTCAATTTATTTCTCTAGACCCATTCGGTTCCAACTACTGAGCATTTTTGGGGTCTTTCAACTAGATTCTAGACTTGATTTCATTTAAACTATTCTAATTCTTCCTTTATGGACTCAACCTAGGACTCGTCTTTAAGGGCCTCATCAACCTTCTTTGGCTCGATTTGAGACACAAGAGCAATGGATGTTTTTTCCTCAATAAGGCTCTTGTCTGCATCTTATCATATGGGTTTCCAAGGATAAATTTATTTGGAAAACTTGCATTGTGTATTCATTCTCTTAAAATATTTTTTTTAGTTATTTCATCAATGGGAGTCGACTCTGGATGGGCTGTAGTCAGCTCCTAATTTTAGATAATTTTCCTACTCTTCAACAAGACTCAAACTAATAGGAAGGTGATTAGCTTCATCAAATACAATATGCATAGATTCTTCAAAACATAAATTCCTTTTATTATAAGTGTGTAAGCACGACTACTGGGATAGTATCCAAGAAATATACCTTCGTCACTTTAAGGATCAAACTTTCTTAAGCTATTCTTACCATTGTTGTGTATGAAGCATTTGCATCCAATAGGATAAAAATAATTAATTTTAGGCTTTTTCCCTCTCCACAGCTTATAAGGAGTTTTTTAGGATTGGTCTGATGAGACATTTGTTGAGAATGTTATACGCTATGCTTACTGCTTCTGCCCAAAAATGATCTGGTAATTTATGTTCTAGAAGCATGGTTCTTGCAGTTTCTTGAAGTGATTGGTTTTTTCGTTCCACCATACTATTTTGTTGGGGAGATCGAGGAGATGAACAGTTCTGAGAGTATCCATTTTGAGCACAGTATTCCTTGAAAGCTTTGTTTACAAATACACCTCCATGATAATTATGAACATAGGTAATGAAGTCTCTTGCTTCTCTTTGTACTTTTCTACAAAAGATCTAAAAATTAGTAAATGTTTCATGCTTATTATCAAGAAATATTACCCAGGTAAAGTAACAATAATCATCAACAATAACAAATACATATCTTTTTCCACCAATACTTGTGGTCTTGGTGTGGCCAAAAAATCCATAAAGATTGTTTAAATGGGTTTGGTGGTAGTGACAATATCTTTGACTTTAAATGATGTCTAAGTTTTGTTTACCATGTTGACAAGAATCACAGATGTGATCCTTTTCAAACTTTAGCTTTGATAAACCCTTTACCAGTTCAAGTATAGAGAGTTTCTCGAGGGTATGCATGTTATGATGCCCAAGATTTTTGTACCATAACTAGGTGCCAGTGATTTTCATAATGAGGCAAGTCAGAGTACCAAAGTCAAGACTATTAAGAACATAAATATTGTCAAAATGTTCACTGATAAGAGAAATATTTCCTCTTTTATGTCTTAAATAGTAAATCTTAGATTTGAAGGATACTCTGAATCCTGCATCATATAGTTGACTGATACTCAGTAGGTTGTGCTTGAGTCCTGATCTTAGGTGGATTTATGCACCTAAGTGTCGTTATCTATGCTTGTTTAACTTTGTTTTGAGGACTTTTTGTGTGCTTTATATGTTATTAATGATATAATTGAGCATCTAAGTATTAAAATAATTGAACATAATGTTTAAGGTGTGTTTCAAATAAGTTTGGAATCAAATTGGTCACTTAGAGTTTAGACAAGAAAACCAGTGTTACTAGCTTGAGCTATGTGTCGTTCTAGTTGATCTCGATGGATTCTAGTGTGTGTAATGAGTTCCTAATGGTATGATTATGTATTTATGTGGGTAATAACATGTTTATAGTATTTAAGGTTCGGTTTAAACAAGTCAAGAGTCAAAACTAAGTTAAAGATCAAAAGGACAAAACTAGTATTCTTAGCTTAAGTTTCTAGTTCACCGTCTTGGTTGTTATGTTGTTTTGAGCTCTAATTAGTCATGTGTCATGCTATAGGATTCTTGATGAGTTGATTATTATGATAAATTTATGATATAAAATAGATAAATTAAGTATAAACAACACCATAAGGCTTGGAATAGATGGATAAAAACATGGGACAAGATTTGATGTAAAATGGACATCTTGGAGTCCATGGCGCGTTGCGGACATTAGTGTAATACCCCAAATTTTTCCTAAGCTGAATTTCTCCTCGAGAAGTTTAAGGAGTGACTTCCTAAGTGAGTATCATTTTAATCATATAGATTTACCTAATTTTGACTTTTTATCATATGGGAAATTTGATAAGCTTTCCATAGATATAAGATTTGCCCAAATCTGATGCTCGGGCAAGAAGTTATGGCTAATTAAATCCTAGTCGTAAAACAGTATCATTTTAGTGCTTTTCGCATCGTGGAGAGGGTCTATTTGAAAATTGTCAAATTCCACTGGAACTCCGCGATAGTGGCACATCGCGGAGGACCCTAATTTCCCAATAGTCAATTTCCAGTGGCCTAGCATGATTGTGATGCGTCGTGCTGAAGATTAAAGTCCTAACCTATGGGACAACGCAATGTTTCAGCATCACGGTGACTCTCAGATTCCCATTTTTCAATTTCCAGTGAGCCACCGCGATAGTGGCGCATCGCGGTGGTCCATAAAATTGGGTTCCCAGTTTAATTTTTTCCAACTTTGGACTTTTCCAAGCCTCTTAAACCATACAAACACCAAATTAAACTCATTTACAAGAATTCTATGAAGTTTTTCTTAAGTTTTCTCTCAACAAAAACCCTAAGTATCCAAAACCTTTTCCAAGAATCTCAAGAATCCACCATAGATTTTCTAAATTGAGTCAAGATTCAAGGTTCCCAAGTCTAGAGCTTCAAGAACCCTCATTCAAGAGTACGAATAGAGTCCCAAAAGTGAAAGTTCATCCAAAGCTTCTAATTCAAGGTATATGGGGTTTGAACAAGGACACTCATTTCGTCCTTGTACCCAGAAGTGGTTTTAAATTACAAGAATATATGGTTTCACGTGTTTTCTTCTGAAAATTGAAGTGTGGATTTGTACCCTGTGTTGTTGTTCTTGAGATTATGATAATTTCCATGTTTTAGAAATTTAGATACATGAGTATGTTGAGATTTTAATGCATAATGCTGAAATTCCAGATTTCTATAAGATTTATGAATCCGTATGATCTCTAGTATGCATTTTGATGAGTCTTAACTTGAGATTGAACTATGGGACACTAATCCCTACTTAAGAATTGCAATTTTATGAATTTTTGTGCAATAATCACCTATGATTTGAGTACTTTGAGGTTGTTGAGAAATATTTGACCTTTTTGGTCCTAATAGAGTTGGAATCCACAATGATGTTCTATTAAAACAAATAGTAATACATTTTGGTCTTCAGTATAGACCCTTGAGTTATTTGAGGTAGATTTCCTAAGAGTTCTGAGTCGAGTATGGGAGTAGTATTTAGCACTGAGTTGGGTATGATTCCTAGGTCTTATACCCTAGAACTGCGTGCCACCATAGGACTGAGATTTATGGGCTTATGGCCAAGATAGTGATCACTGAGTTGAGGTTATACTCCCTGGCAAGAGTATGACGCCTCTCTCCAATGTGAGGTTTTTTCCTTAGGAGGACAATACGTTGGACTCTATGTAGCTCACATGGTTTATGTCGGTTAGAAGAAACTCCCGAGTGTCCAAAGTTATATAATCCCGAGTTCTAAGTGTCCCAAGTCTAAAAGAGTTCTAGAGTTCCCAAGTGTTGAAAGTTCCTAAAAGTTCTGAGTCTTTGAATTTTAAAGAAGTTTTACTCTCAATGAGATTAAAGTAGGAGTTTGGAAGTATTGTTTAAAGTTTCTTTAGACGTCAAGTATTGAGAATAAGAAAAGAGTAGAGATTTTAAAGTTAAGTATAATGACTCATGAGATTTGTTTTTCATGTTTCACTATTCACGATTCATGAGAATTATATTTTAGATTTATTCAAACCATGTAAGTCATTCTTATATGCATGCATGATTTTATAAAGAGTAATGATAATGTTTATTTAAATGCATACACCCCTATATACTCAGTACATTCCCAAGTGATGATCCACATATACGTCTATGTGCTACATTGTCTTATAATGTAGATTCAGATGCTCAGTCCCAGCCTCGTCAGTGACTTTCGAGTACCTTTGTCTACATCTCCACAGTGGTGAGTCCTCATGGTTCGAGGACCTATCTTCAGACATTTCAGTATTTTAGTAGATATATTATTGCTTTTAGTTCAGTTTGAGTCAATTGGGAGCCTGTCCCAATGGCTCTCTAGTCATAGAGTAGTAGAGGCTTTGTCAAACTAGTTATCAGATTGTTAGTATGTTGAGATTTCCAGTATTGTGGTCATTTGGACCGAGTATTTTCTTCTTATTTCGTATCATTTGATATGATAGTACCAGTGTTTTGCTTATTTCATCTTGAAATAAGTTATTATATGTAGTAATAGGCTCAAAAGGTTAGCTTGGGGCTACTTGTAGCCTTATGCACCGTGTGACACTTCGAAATGAGATTTCGGGGCGTTACAATTAGCCACTATTTTGGGATCCACAACATGGACTTGGGGGCTTAATAAGGGACCATTTACAGTGTTTTCCTGAAATTATGGTGCAACGCAGACCCTGGGCACCGCTATAGAGGACCCGACGCGGATCCTAGCTCATATCGGCAGATTTTTCCTACTTTAAATAGGACCCTTAAACCTTATGCTATACACCTTTGACGACTTTGAAACTTGGAGAGAGGATGGATAACACTTCAAATAGGGTATTTATTCATTTTCTTTAGTTTTTTATGGATTTTATCATTTATTCATCTGTCGTGATTACGGTTATGTTCATGAGCGGCTAAAACCCTTTTTCGAGGTTAAGGCCAAGAACATGATTACTCTTGTTGTAAACTAACTTGGATTTTGTTATTTATATTTGGTTTGTTTATTTATCCTTTTTATTGCTATTTTAATGATTCATGACACTTAGAATATATCCATTGTTATCTTGTGAGCCCGGAAGGAAGAACAAGAGGATAGAACATGGGGTAAATAGAATAGGATTGTAATCTTCTATAGAATGAAGTTATAATTTGCATTTAGGATAGGAATATACCTAGTTCTCACATCCCCACTCAACGATGAAATATGAAGTTATAATTTGCTTATGGGATGAAATATGAAGGCTTTTAACTTAGTTCTCACATCCCCGCTCAACGATGTAGTTATGGGTCTAAGTTAGATAGGTGACTAGAGGCTCGGAAGATGATAGTCATAATATCAACCCCGTGAATCAACAACAAAGATAAGTAACATAACCAATAAATTTTAATATCATAGTATTATTGTTCGTAGAGCCTTAACCCTTACTCCCATTGAATGTCCAAGAACCTTTACATAGAGCCTTAACCCTTACTCCCATTGAATGTCCAAGAACCTTTACTTTTCTGCATTGTTTACTTTACTTTTTGGTATAACTCTCAAACTCTCGTGGTTATATTTGCACTAATTTATCTCAATAGTGAACTAGAATTGGATATTTATTAACTCAAGTCTCTGAGGGATCGATACTTGGCTTGTAAAAGGCCACTATATTACTTGGTGAGACAACGTACACTTATGTGTGCACTTCAGTGCAATAAATTTTTGGCGTCATTGTCGGGAACTTATAATTTGGAAACTATTTTAGTTTTACTTTTACTTTTTTGATTTCTTAGGTACTTCCCACTTGGTCTTGGTTTAGAGTTTGCAGGCACAAGTTTATAGGTTATTAAGTTGGAAAGAGAGCGGAAATTGGTTGAACTAGACCCCGAGCACGAGCAACACTTACACCAAAGAAGGAGGGAAGCAGTCCTTCTCTAATGTATTCCACAAATCAATGAAGAACAAGATATTCCTTCTCTTATGGCTGAGCACCCACCAACCCACAGGATAATTTGCAAAGTGGAAATCCCAAATGAAACAAATTTGACCTCTCCTATTCAAAAACCAACTGCTGGAGATAGATTCGAGCTAAAGTAGAACATGGTGCAGCTCTTGCATAGCAGTTGATAATTCACTGGGATATCACTGATTATATGAGGTTGACACTCTTCCCTTTTTCACCATTAGGGCAAGTAAAGAAGTAGTTGAGTGTTGAGCCAGCAGATTCAATCATAACTTGGAAAGGCTTAGCCCGACAATTCCTCATCTACTTCTTTCCATCTAGCAAGACTGTGAGACTTGGCAGTGAGATTTTGAGCTTCAAATAGAGGCTAAATAAGAACCTTTATCATTATTAGGAGAGTTTCAAGTCTCTTCTTTGGGATTTTCCACATCATCAGCAACCTAATAAGGTATTAGCTCATACCTTTATTGAAGCCCTTGACCATAACACAAAAATTTTGCTAGATTCAATTACAGGTGGTCAGGCTTTGGAAAAGACTTATGAAGAGATGTATACTTTGTTGAATCGTATTGTACAATAAAATACAAATTGGCATGGTGATTTCTCAAGAGGCTTAATGAAAAAGGCTGAAGGCATGATTGAAGTTGACAGTAAGGCATGATTAAATTTGATAGTATTAAAACCTTAGCCACCCAACTATCAGCTCTACAAAACCAAATGATGACACAATTCAGCAAGTTGGGTATATAGCAGTCTCAGGATCAGGTGAATGCAGTGCCAGAGACTCCGACATGGTGTGAGGTTTGTGGAAATAATAGATACTCCACAGATATGTGTGGTGCAAATCTTGAGTTAGCTAATTTTATGGGCAATGCTTAAAGGCCAAACTATGGTATTGCCTACAACCAAAAGTGGTAGACTAAGGCACCAAATTATTCATGGAATAATAATCAGCAATATCAGAATCAACGAAACACACAGGCCAGTAACATAGAGGACATGTTAAAGAAGATCATAGCTACCCAAGAACAGATAGATGTTGAACTCAAAAATCAGCAAGTACTTTAGAAGCAGTTGGAGTATCAGTTGGGGAAAATGTAGTAGGCCTCAAGGTTGTTTTCCAAGTGACAATGAACCTTCTAAACATGCAATGGCTATCACTTTGAGGAGGCAGTGACGAGTTGATTGACAGATCTCCAAAGACAAATAAGTAGGTAGATATAGAGTTGATTCCTTAATCGATTGCAAACAAAGTTACAGATTATTCAGGAAAGTCTGGGTACCCAAAAATAAAAGTTGCTGAGAAAGAGAGACCACTACCATCATTTCCACGGAGGCTAAGAAAAGCAAAGGAGGATGCATTCTATAAGAAGTTCTTTGACATATTCAGAAAGCTTCACATTAACCTTCCGCTTTTAGATATTTTACAGGGAATGCCCAAGTACACTAAGTACTTGAAGGACATGGTAACTAATAAAATTAAGTTGTGGGATATTGAGACAGTAGCACTCACTAATGAGTATTGCTCTGTGGTAATGCAGAAGATGCCCAAAACACTTAAAGACCTAGGAGGTTCACTCTCCTTATTCATATTGGTAACAGTGAGGTGCTCCATACATTGTTTGATTTAGGGGAAAGTATCAATTTGATGCCCCTATCATTATTCAACACCTTGGGTTTGGGGAAGCCAAGACCATGCTCTCTGCTACTCCAACTGGAAGACCAAACTATAGTCCATCCTCAAAGAATCATCGAGGACATGCTCATCCAGATTGGTAATTTATTATACTTGTAGGCTTTATTGTTTTGGATTATAAAGCAAATGACAGGGCATTGATTATCTTGGGATATTAATTCTTAGCAATGGGAGAAGCATTAATAGATATAAGAGAGGGAACACTCACAATGAGGTTGGATGATAAAGAGGTGGTCTTCAGGGTTTACAAACCACTCAACACACTAGGATAAATATTTATGCATGATTACAGTGATGGAAGCAGATTAGTGTGGGGTGGTGAAGCCCAATCCACCAAAGCCACCAATACCTACCCCAAAAGGATGCTAATTGATGATTCTAAAATTTTATTATTGAGAAAGTTGTTGACCTTGAGAGTTCATACTTAAGAGGTCAGAAATAAATAAGAAGATAGCCTCTAAGCAAGAGAAAAAGGATGAAGAAAAATGGATGAGTTGATGTGGGTCATGCCACCACACTAAATCAGGCGCTGCTTGGGAGGCAACCCAAGTTAAGGTAGTATTTACTTTTAGTATTTTAGTTTTTACTTCACGTAGTTTTTGTTTATGTTGAGTAACAGGTTGATAGAAATTCTGAATATCAGAAACCTGAGCTGAAGAGCATGGTGAAGACTGAGTGAGGGATCCCCAGACCTTCTTGATATATGAAGATGCTACTATCTAGGCCTAGAGGCCTCAGGGAGTATTTCTATCTCTACTTTTGAGTATACTTTGGAGACAAAGTAGATTTTTAAATGTGGGGTGGGGAAATTCCTATTATTTCGGGTGAAGTGTTGTTGTAGGGTCTTGAGTCTTAGTTGTTTTGGTAAATTTGAAAAATAAATATTATAAAAATAATTTCTCTTTTTAGTTTTTAGTTATTTGGGTCAGTTTAGTAGGTGCACACTTCACCCACCCCATGGTTGTTCTTTTCAGTATTTTTCCATGGGGGAGCACCTTGAACCCAGTATCCTTTTTCTTTTTAGGAGAAATTTTTAAAAAAAATTTTTTAGGTAAGTGAGATATTCTTGTTGGTGTTATGTGTAATTACTTGATCAAGTGTTTTGGTTTTTAAAGAATGTTGGCTGTGTGAATGACTACTTTTGAGACTCCTAGGCTTATGATTATGACTCTTGTACATTGTTGGCTTAATGTTGAATTCATACTATGGTTTGGTTGAGAGTCTATCATGATCATACTTGAGTCGAGCATATGCCATGTGTGTAAGGTTGTTTAGTATTCCTTTTTGCATATGATGTCTAGAACTTTTCTGGTATGTATGCAAAGCAAAATAAAGAGTGTGGGTTTAGGAGATAATGTAGGTATTTCTTTGATAGCCATGTTTCATACCTTTTGTGACCTACCCTTATGCATAATCCTAGTAAGCCCCATTGAGCCTTTACCTTATTTTCTTTGGTAGCCTCGTATGCAGCCTAATTCCCTTCTTTGATTGACCTTAATTTTATCCAAATCTACTAAGAACTTTAGTAAAAACTTAAGAAAGTTAAATAGTTTGAAAAATAAGAGGAAAAAAGGTGAAAGTGAATCCTTAAAGTAGTAGTTACTAGTGTGTACAATTGATGTGTTATAGTTGGAAGTGAAATAAAATTGTGCTAAAATTAAATCATGAATTAATAGACAATACTCCCTTCCATGTTGTATGTGAGTGAGCTTAATTAGATGGGGAAAACTAAATATATGGGTAGACAGAAGTGGTGGAAATTGTTTTTTAGAGGCAAATTGAATGAAAAGCGTGATGTATTAAAGCACTTAGGGAAGATAGTCACTATTCTTTGTCAAAATAGTTCCTACCCATCCCTTAGCCTAGATTACAACCCTTAAAGACCTACTTGATTATGTGCTTTAACATTCTGATATTAGTGGAGTACTACAATAAGGGCAAGCATATGGTTTATCTTATGTAACTTGTGAATTCTTTGTGAGAGTAAGCGTAATTTGATTCTTGTACCCATTCTGTGATAAATTGCATCGATGTGAGTGAGTATGGGTAACTCTCTTATGGTGAGGGAACATGTTTGATGATAGTTGGGTGCTTTGTATGATATCTCTAAATGAGCAATACCTGTGAATTTGCCAACTTGGTGAGTCAATTCTTGATGCTAGGATGTTTTATAGTAGTGTTCTTGATCTTTCACTTATTTATGTAACATGTGTAGTGTAAAAATATTGCATTTTGTGTATTCATTGTAGTGCTATCTTGAATTTCTTGATTATTGCAGAAGTTTGGATTCTTCCCTTACTATGATGCTTACAGTAAAGAGTTGTTCTAAGATTAACAAGGCTTTAAGTGTTAAAATACTTGATCATAATGTTTAAGATGTGTTTCAAACAAGTTTTTAGACGAGAAAATTAGTATTACTTGTTTGAGCTATGTGTTGTTCTAGTTAATCTCAATGGATTCTAGTGTGAGTAATGAGTTCTTAATGGTATGATTTTGTAATTATGTGTCGAATAACTTGTTTATCATGTTTAAGGTTCAATTGAAACAAGCCAAGATTGAAAACTAAGTTAAAGTTCAAAAGGACAAAACCAGTATTCCTAGCTTAAGTTTATAGTTCACTATCTTAGATGTTGTGCTGTTTTAAGCTCTAATTAATGGTGTGTGATGCTATAGGATTCTTGGTGAGTTGATTATAATCATATATGGATGATTCACAATCACTAAATCAATTGTAAACAACACCATAAGGCTTGGAATGGATGGACAAAAGCATGGGACAAGATATGATATAAAACAGACATCTTGGAGTCTATGGCGCATCGTGCACCTTATCCACCATGTTGGGATCGATTCCATGGACTTGGGGGCTTCCTAAGGAACCATTTCCTATGTTTTTCTACAATTATAGAGCGGCGCATACCCTAGGCACCTCTTTAGAGAGTGCGATGCGAACCCTAGCTCATATCGGTAGATTTGTCCTACTATAAATAGGACTCTTAAACCTTATGCTATACATATTAAGATCATCAGTAATCATATCAAGATTTTGTTGAAAAATGTTGTAATTATGACAATTGTAGGGTCTTACCTTACTTGATTCACCTTTTGCCATGAAGCACATAATGACCTCTTCTGTCTCCTCTTCAGTTTCATCTTCATCACTCTATGCCCTAAAGTTTTGTTTCTTTGGGATGATCTTCTTCTTAATTCTGGATAGTTTTATTTAATATGACCCAGTTTTCCATAGTAATAAAAGTGATCATCATTATTTTTGAATCCTTGTGGTCTCTATTGTCTTTGTTTCAAGATCTGCCTTACTCTACGATTTATGAGAGTCATTCCCTCACTGTTGTCCTCTTCCAAGGATTCTTCATCTGCAGTTGTTACAACATTGAAGGCTATTGGTTTCTTCTTTTCTTCCTTATTGTACTTGTTGATTTAATTTCATTCATAGGCAATGAGGTTACCTCTTAGTTCATCGTAGGTCATATTGTGGAGAACCCCATCTTCTAGAATGGTGGCCTTGGTTTCCCATGCTTTTGGGAGGCTTCTTACAAGCTTTTGGACTTACAGTCTGTGTGGATATATTATCCCCAATGACTTCAGTTCATATACAATTTTACTAAATCTAGCAAACATTGATTCCACGCTCTCATTTTTTCTATCTTGAAGAGTTTGTACTCATTAACCAAAACACTGACTTTTGCCTTTTTTACTTTGGTGGTTCCTTCATAGGTTACTTTTAATTTTTCCCACATTTCTTTTACGGTTTCACAGGTTGATATCTTGTCACATTCTTCACTGCTAACCGCACAAAGAAGAAAAATTATAGCTCTTGCATTAGTTTGAATTTCCTCTTGTTATTCTTTGGTAACTTCAAAATTTTCAAAGTCTTCCACGTCAACATTGCTTGATTCCTTGTCCTTCTATTTTTCTTTGAGTCTTGGTATGAGCTTTGGTCCCTTCTTGATGACAACCCACGCTTGGAAGTCATTTGACTGAACAAAGATTTTAAATCTATTTTTCTAATAAGAGTAGTGTTGTCCATTAAAGTATGGTGGAATCGTGGAAAAGTGACCGTCTTAATGGAAGGCTCATGAAATTTGATAGTTTGCTATTGAATCTTTACTCACGTACGATTAAGCAATACTGTTAGTGAGATCTTACTCTGATACCAACTAAAATTCAAGAAAGGGGTGAATTGAAAATTTAACTTAAGTCGACCGGTCTGTTTTGACAGTTAACTTACCTGCAGATCAGCATACTTCAACAGAACAAATTAGATTCAAATAAATAATCAAGTAAGCAGCTAATTGAAATAAATACATAAAGACTTATCCTGGCTCGGAACACCAATGTGGTGCATACTTCTAGTTTTATTGGATTTCAAAGTTTTCCTAGAGCTTTTCAAAGTAGAGTCGAAGTGCAAACGTAGTGGACAAGTTCTTAAGATTATTTTTATTTTCAGATCTTGTGACACTACCTAAACTGGTATGACTAAGTTGACTCAATCTTATTCTTTTGTAACTATTGTAAACTAAGAAATACAAAGCTTTATGAGACTAATATTAAGACACACTAAGAATTTCTTGTAAAGTTGTGTGTCTTCTTCGGTCTTCAGACTCTTCTTTTATATTCTTCAGCTGCTTCGACTTTCTTTTTTCATAAGGAAACCCAAGGGATTTCTTTTCAGTCAAAGATTTGTATTGATTTATTAATTGAGGGATAGCGCCATGTGGTATGTCCATATTAGATATATCCATACGTGGTCAGCCTTTTTTCTCGTATATAAGCTCACAGCCATACATGTCCATATCAGATATGTCCATGTAGAGGGTGTGATCTTCTTTTCTTTTGCCTTGTCGTGAGAGATGTTGTTGTAATTGTCAATGATCTCCTTGTACTTAGGGATCTAATAAGATCCATGATTGATGTGATTTCAAGTTTTACCGTCGGCTCCTTTATGGGAAGATACTTATTTCCTTGTGAGATATTCTTTAATATATTGATTCCTTAGAGATATTGTTTGATGCAACTGTATCTTCATTGTATCCTGTAAGATATTCGTTTATTATTTTGTCGTTATTAAAATATATTATGAGAATGTGAGGCTAACACGTTTTATATTTGTAAGTAACTTTAGTAATTGAATCTCCAGCTTAACTTTGTGGTTTCAAGGTTTCATATTTTCTTTTCTATTACATTGGGTTTATTATTGATCACGGATAGCAAGCTTTTGTTATTGAGTAACTTTTTAGTTTCTAGGTTTCAAATTTCTTTTTCTGTTGTGTTGATTCTATTGATCCTAAATAACATCGTCCTTTTATGTTTGTAATAACTAGCTTTTATTATTGACTCTCCAACGTAATTTTTTGATTTAATTTTCAAGTTTCAGTGTGTTAGTTTTATTATTCAAGAATAACAAAACATCTTTTTATGTTTGTAAGTAACTTGTGTTACTGAATCTCCAACGTTAACTTTGGGGTTTCGAGGTTTCAATTTTTTTCTATTACAACGGATTTATTGACCGTGAGTATGAAGCTTTCATTATTAATTAACTTTTGTGTTTTTTAGATTTCTATTACGTGGATTTTATCGATCATAAATAACAAATCGTCCTTTAATGTTTGTAACTAACTTTTCATCTCTTGTGTTATGAATTTATTAAATTTGTCAATACATTATTCATGAATTAAGTTTTTTTATAGTATTCAAGTCTTTTTATATTTATAGCTCAAGTTAATTACTTAATGATCGAGTTGATATTAAAACTAGAAAAGATGTGTGAGATACAGTGGTGGCTCGATAAAGACGACACTTGAATGAGCTGGGGAAATGGTGAATGCATATATTATACAATAGATTTATTAAATTAAATCTTTCATGATACCAAGGTAAATTATTGCTTCATGTTATTTAACTTCTTGTGATTAAATTTATCATTGATGTTCGTTGAAACAATGAAAGTACATGATGTCACACTTGAGTTTAAATTGCACTTGCTTTCAGTATTTTTATATTGGATGAATGAGAAAGATTTCGTGGATTATGACCAAATTTTAGGTTAATTATAATATAATATACTATTTTTTGTTTGATATACTCTACGTATCTTTTGTTTAATATTACAAATTTCAAAAATTTCTTTATTTCATTAAATTTCATGTCAAGTCAAAATTAAACCAAAAAAATTAAAATGAAGAAAGCAATATTTTAGAGATCTTATAAATTGTGTATTCATTAAAATAAAACAAGTGCGTGAATTGCATCAAACACCTAGAACATAATAAGGGAAAAAAGGAAATGCAACCAAAATAAATTACTATCTTAAATATTAACATATCTATAAGTACAAATGATTTTCTCATTTTTGTACGTTCCTAGAATATTTCACTCCATCAAATTAAATATTACTTATTTATATTTGTGTAATGTATCTATTTTAATGAGAAGTACTATTATTGCTCTTTTTATGTATAATTTTTTTAATTGATGTAACGTACGTGCAACGCATGTACAATATACTAGTAGTATGATAGATGGTAACTATTTTATTGTAGTTCCACGAGGCAGAATTCAACCCAAGTCTTTTATAAAAAAAATTGTATAAATGAGTATTTTTTTTGGACATGATTTTTATACATATTATATTTTTGTGAATTTCCGTTTCAACGATGCAATTGGCTCATAATTTTAAGTTATTCATCTCATTCCACGAGTGTCAAAGCATATAAGTCGGGGAAGGCAAATAAAATTTGGGTGGTGTGTCAGATTTGAAAATAAACTACATAGTATAGGAAGCATTAAAAGAAATGTGTCACTTTTATTGCTCCAAGAAGGATTGCCACTACATCATGATAGTACTCGAAAAAAATAGAACAAAAATGAAAGAAAACATTATTATGCAAAAAAATTAAGGGAAAAGCCAATAACTAAGGATCTGGTTGTGACTTGTTTCAATGACATCCTTTAGTTTAGCTAGTTCTTGTGTTTCATTTTCTGACAATGGGTTGATATTCTCAAGGGAATGAATCTTATCTTCAGTATTGGCGATACTTTATTGATTTGTGGATAATTTCTCTTAATGTTCTTTAATAAGTGAGATAGTATTCTTCTTCTTAGACGTCCAGGCTTCTAGCTCTTTTTCAGCTCTCACAAGAACTTTTTGAAGCTTTTTCAGATGTTTGTCCATCTTGACTTTTTCTTCATTTGTAGTATGAAGGCATTGTTGTGAAGCAGAAAGCAACTCTTGATAAGAATATCTACTTATCTTCTGAGAACTAGACAACTTTGCAGCATAATAATTTCCATGCTTCTTGAAAAAATCATCTAGTAGAACCTCCAAAGAAGAAAGGTCGATGATGTTGACCTCCCGAATCCCTTTAAGAATCATAGAAACACCTTCCTCCAACTCCTTAAGGTTTTTGAGGATTCGACCAAAAATTATGTAATACATCCACACAAGGTAGCCACATTCCAGAAATATAAGAAAATTTGAAAGTCAAAATAGCCTCTTGTGGGTCAAAATTTAAGGATATTTTTTGCAATGGTCGGATTAGATCCTTGAAGATATTTGAACGTTTATTATGATTTGCTCCATACACCTTATCAGTAGTTAACACATGTTGGGAAGGTTCAATATTTTTTGACAACTTTGTTGATGGACCCTTATTTGTAGCTTGAGCCTTGACGTCATCTAGCGAAAGATAAGCACTCTTTATTACGTTGGAGGGATTTGATCTAGTGACACAATCATCACCAAATTCATTATTGGAGACATCCACAAGACCCAATAGAAAAAATGAAGTTAATATCGAGTAATAAGGAAATTTGGGTGGGATACTAGAGACATAATTATTACTCGATATACCAAACCAGCCAAAGGCATTATTGAACCAACAACACCATCATCAAAGATAACAGTATCAATACTTATGGAATCCAAATCAGCAAACTCACGATGTTGATTGCTTAAGTCGTTATGTTTTTTCTTCAAACTCTTTTTGTGTAGGTTATTGGCTAGTATTGCTTTCATTTGAGGAAGAGGCGGCACTAGTAATGGCAACCCCATTGAGTGAAACAAGTGGTTTAGATGTGTCACTGCAAAATGACAAAATGCCTAGTGACTTTTCAAAGCCTTTGTCTAACAGGCAGGAAGATTTCTTTCTTTTGTAAATAATATTGATCACTTCAGAAGTGGTAATAGTTACTATATTGGGGGACGATGAGGGTATCTTAACTACTTTGTCCACGTGTGTATCTTTGCCTTTGAATTTTTAGATTTGAGAACAACTTTGATACCTTATGGAGGATTACTCGTCGTCACCTTAAACGAAGAGTGAGAAAGCTTTTCTTCACCATCCAGCTGAAGCTGGTCTTTTTTGGCTGATGAGGGAGCATTATCCTTCTTCAGACCTCTTAAATAATATGGGTACTTCATCTCAATACAGTATTCTGATGGGATGGTGACAATCTAAGTACTCACGAGTCATAAAAGGTCCATTTTCTAATGGATGCATTGGTATATTAAGGTTTTACAAGTTTCCAAGAAGAACACAAGAATCCCGTAGCTACACCATATCTAGCAATGAACCAACATAATGGTGCTTCATCACGGGGAATGTCTTAAAAAAATCCAAATTATCGACCAAATCAATAAACTATAAGGTTCCATAATTGGGTCATTATCATGCCTTGAAGTGACGAAATTTAAATGAAGGCCTATGTAGAAATCACTCTAAGAATTTTACTATTTGCTGTTCTCATCAATTTGCACCTCTTTTCCTTGTAGCAGGGCTTAATAAGGAAGCTTTTTTACATTGACTTGTTAAAATAACTTGCGAGCATCAACAAGGTAAAATTATTTTTCCATCTTTTCTCTTGAAATTAGCCACATTTTCACCCCTCATTGCGAACGGTTAACATGGTAATAAGTTTCAAAATACTCACCTATCCATAAATAAAAATAATGGATGGGAAGGAGTGCATTGCAAGATCCAAAATTTGAAGGGATGGAGATCTTCCTAAGATCACGATAGATGCTCGCAAGAATCAGAACCTCCATAAAAAAAATTCACCATAAGCCATCAAGCTTGCAACTTCAAAAACTCTAGCACGAACACAACTAGCCTTCTTATTGGGGAGCAAAAATTATAGAGCCAACATTCAAGTAAAGTCGCCAAATAAGTTTTATCCCTGAGTGATTCTTCCATGCCTAGCTCAACAAAACGAGCATTCTCCTGTTCGGTTCGTGGTAAAAAGTTCATGTCAATATTTCCTAAAGAATCATTATTCATCCTTGGCTCTGTCTGGTTATTAGATGAATTTTCTGAAGGTTCAACATATTTTCTTATCTATTAAAACCAAATATTATTCCAATCAAGAAAAGAAAAATCATCGATGAAACCTTTTGTAAGCTGGTAGAATGCCAAAAACAAGTATGAGCAGCTTCTAGAGAGAAAAGGATTTTCTTGGTCATTTACATTTGTTAACACCTTTAGCTGAGGGAATAACTTCATCATAAAATGACCCATGAATATGAAAGCCTTCGATGTTTCTTAAGTCCCATAAAGATATGGACAACTCTCTAGTGTGAGTAGAAATTATATTAGAGGATAGGCGTTAATTTTCACAGAAGGCTAGGACCACATTCTCGTGATGATCATACATGAATATCAAAGCAAATACAAAACTTCTTTGGTGCAGTCAGGAATGTCTTCTACCCATTCTCAATAGCTATATGTATATCAAACTTTGCCAAATTTGGTGGAAGGAACACGCCAACTGCTAAGGCTCTCATTGCAGTTTAGAGAACTTGCAGAAAAAATATTTTGATAGGTAGAAGATTTCAAGAGGGGGACTTTTTGGTCATAATTTTGCAAGAGATATTGTCCATGACATCCTTTGTTTCTGTCATCGACTATTTTGTGAGATGAAGGGGAGTATCCAGCAACAATCTAACAAGCGGGAAGACACCAATCATCAAAGGTGAACTTTCAAGGTGAGAGCTTTGGCACATAAATTTTGCTTGTTGTCTATGATATCAAGGCAAGGGTATGGGATTTTGTGACAGCTAAAAAATGTCATTTCTAGGAATCAAGAGCGCACAGAACTATAAATAAAAAAACTGAGAGTTACTTAGTGAAAACACAACTTGAGAAATCAAAAATAAATTGAAAGTTGAGTTTAAAAAAAAAGATATGTAGCAATCCATGATTAATATGGCTGCAAATCTTTGCTAGGCTATAGTTCCCCCGTTTTTAGTCTAGTTTCAAAAAATAATCAAACGGTTTGCAATTTAAATCTTTTCATGAAAAGCTATGAGTTTTATACTACAAGCGCACAAATTTGAACAACGCAAGCAACATACTGTCCAACCATGTTCATAATTACCTGAGAAAGTCCAAAGTGTATTTTGGTTCAAGTTATTTTTTGGATGTGATGGAAGCCTATGTCCCTGGATTCAATCGAATCAAGCAATTTTGTAGCTTGGCAGTTAAACACACTAAAAAAAACTCTCAATTACAACTAACGAATTCTTTGATGAATCTCTTGTACAAGGGAATAATCTTATATAGAAGTTCTTGGAAAAATTCTCCTTCCTTGTACGAGGAAAGTTGTAAAATTGCAAGAAGAAAATCTGATTCAGATTGATTGAAATCACCAACAATTTAAGGAACGAAGAGATCTCGATTTAGAAGATATGAAAGACTTGTTTGATCTAAATTTGGATATGAATTAGGGTGAATCTTTGAGGGAGTTTTCTTCCATTGAAGAAAATTCTTGTCAGATACCACTTTTCAAGTAGCTTTCATAAATGGAAAAAAATTATCATACTGAGGAAGATTTCTTTAGAGAAGATTTTGGTTCTTTTTTATATATCATATGGAGTCATTAAAAGTTTAAATGATTTTTTTCAATATTTACCAACTTGAAATGGTGGTGAAATCATGTGGCATTGATCATTATCTTTTCATATTTATGCTTATCCTAGAAAAGTACAAGTAGAAAATCAAGTTGTGATTTTATTTTCTTCCATGCACTTGAAATAATATCAAGTTGATATTTCATGAGAATGAGAAAATCAAGATCACTACAAATAAATTATTTGTTGCTTCGGCGAAGACTTTCACGATGTGGAAGTGTACAAAGAAAATTTTAGTTAGACCACTCGGAAGTAGTGGTCTAGCTAGAATGCACCAATGATAAACAAGTATTATTGAAGTCACAAAAATGAAAACACGTTCATGATTACTTCATGTATTATCGCCAAGTTTCAACAAGCCTACACATCGACAAGTCTCGAAATAAGGGGTATTTGTAGACATATAAATTTTATTGATTAAATTCATATAAAATTTGAATTTAATTCATGTTCATTTGGGTTGATTAATTAATTTGAGTTTTACAAATTAATTAGTCCACTTTATTAAATTAAAAATCAAGGTCTATTATAATTTCAAGCCTAAATTCATGACACGTGTTAGGGTGACTTGATGTTCTCGTCAAATTCAAGACCAACAAGATGATACCATGTGTACAAATAATGTAAATAATGTCCTTTTTAAATTCAAGAACAACAAGATGATGCCACGTGTCTAAATAATGTGAAAATTTCATTCAAATTCAAGGGTAAATCAAAAGTCGTCAAGTGTCAAAATGACATGTTTTGACCAACCACAAGTCACTTGGCATACTCCCTAAAACTTTAAGTAGGGGAATTACATAACATTCAAAGGACATTCTGAAAACACTTCTACAAGCATTGGAGCAACATCGGCATCTGCTAAGTTCTTCCGAGGAGTAATCAACGAAGTTCTTCCCGAAAATTTTTCTAAAGCAATAAAATAATTTTCATCATTTTCGGCGATTGAAATACATCTCTAGGAGTCCAAATCATCTACCGATTCGAGAAACACACTACTGGAGGCACTCGAATCATTCATAAGTTTAGGAGAGAAAAATCAAGAGAGACACAGAATTATACTCAAAAAATTACTTTTTCTTTTATTTATTTTTTGTTGTAGTTAATTGTCGGCACTTTGAAAATTTATTTTGAATACTATTATAGCGACATTTAGTATATTAGAAGAGGGACTTTCAACATGTCTGTTAGACATTCAATAAAAGTTTGTGGATATTAAGGTTTTTAAAAGAAGTTTACAAGATCAATATACTTTAAAAATTTGTCTTTTGTGTTGTGTTATTTGTACCTTACGAAGAGTTTTAGAAAAGTTCACCTTCTTTCATTTAATTACAAATTATGTCCGTACAAAAAGTCCCTCTTCTTCCATTTTATTACTAATTATGCCCCTACAATCTGTACATAGATATCATTGAAGGATAGGATGGATCCCATTGTACTTTCCAATTGCCATAAATGACATAGATCGTGGGCTCTATATCTTTCATATATTTCACATTTATTTTTAATTTGAATATGGCAAAGTGTAATTACTTACCATCTTTATTTAGGTTTAAAGTAAATTATTTAAATTTAATATATTTTAAGTAATTCAACTAGATGACAATTCATATTAGTTAATTATAACTAAATATTTAAAGTAAATAAATTTTATTATGTTAATTGGATTTCATATTCAACAATTATTTCTTAACTTATTTATTTTAGTAAGTTAAAAAAATGTTTCTTATTTTTGTCTTATATAGAAATACTAATATTGAAATTTTAAAGTATAATTAATAAAGTTAATTTAATAATATTAATTCCTAATAAATTTCTTAAGATTTATGTCAAGTCAATATGTATGAAGTAAAAGAAACTAAAGAAAAACATAAAATAAAATTTTACTTTTGTGAGGAGTAAACATAATTCACTATCAAATAACTCGTAATAATATTGTATTTTTTATATGCAAAACATACCGTCCCGTGCTTGATTAAAATACTACTCCTATAAATTATTGATGTTATTACTAGAAATGATAAAATTATGTTAGTTTTTATAAGAATAACATACTCGGTTTTGAAATTTAAACTCTGGGGTGTTAATTATATGTTGTCTTATAATCATTTACATCAATTCAAATTCAAAGTGAAAATTTTAATATTTCATTGTTTCAAACTTCATATGTAAAACGTATTTTGCTCATATAAATTTATTCGACTACTTCTATAGACTAAAAACTTGCCTAACCTACAATTTTAATTTAAAAAAAAGCATACTAATTAGTCAATGTAGTTCAATTCGATCCGTTACGCTGATTTTTAAAAATTTGTTGGTACACATAAAAGCAGATGCTAGTGAATGTAGTTATGGAGGAGTACTTAAATACCGATATGAAGCAGAAAAATTAGAACACTATTGTAGATACTACTCAGGAACGTTCAATGTAACAGAAATAAAATGGGAAATAAATAGGAAAGAATTATGTTCTTTATATAAATGTTTGTTAGCATTTGAGCCATATATTGTATATAACAAATTTATTGTACGAACAGATAATACACAGGTACGCTGGTGGTTAACAAAGAAAATACAAAATTTAGTTACAACAAAAGAGATTCGGAGACTAGTCTTGAATATATTAAATTTCACATTTATAATTGAAGTAATTAGTACTAACAAAAATGTTATTGCAGATTACATATCAAGACAAAGCTACACAGACTGATATAATAGAAGAAGATACTCTAGAAAAAATACTCAACACCCTAACTACGCTTTCAATGAAAGTGGACAGTATGGGTAATGAGATAGAAAAGCTAAAGACTAATGAAGATAAACTGAAGTCTATAGCTACAAATCAGCTAACTCAGCAGTGTGCAGAGTTATGTCGATAGGAAGACATTAAAGTTCTAGAGCTAGAAGGAGACGATGGAACACTCCATAAAACCCATAACGTTTATCAATCTACTTCTGCAGGTACAAGCAGAGGAGTTAGCAGACAAAGATATCAGAACATGAATATGAATAAGATATTTGAGAAACCATTTATACCAAAAACACAAAAAGACCCCTTGTTCATACCCCCACAAATTACCACATACCGAGATAGTCTGAACCAAGATAAAAAAGTTTATAACTATACAGCCCAAAAATACATAGAAAATATCTATAGAGTACAAACTTTCCTAAACCTTAACCCCAGAGCTACAAACATCAAAGAACCAAACACAAATTATATAACCCAAATATTACAAGGTTACAACAAGCTAATTGCACTACCCAAAACCAACCCAAGCTTAATAAAAACTGTTTTGACTATGGATTATTAAATACCATATACACCCAAGACGGAGAAGAACTAACAGCTATGGAAGAATTACATAAAATATTCACCACCTATAAAAGGATAACCAAAGGAAATCTATTTTATATAAAGTGTTATACTGCACCAGCAGAGATATTATACGACGAAATAAAACCAGTTATACAAGTTGTAAAAATAGGATTAACCAAAGATATGATTATACCGAAAGATATTATGCAACAGCCAGAGATACCCAGAACTGAGATACCTGATTTCTACGCAAATAAATGACTCATTGGACTAGCTACAATTATTCAAGAATTAGCAAAGAATTATACCAATGGAAATCCAATATGGAGTTATTATTCAAGAGACCATCAGATGATTTATTCAAATTCAAAAGAACTACGACAAGCAGATATGAAAGATGTTAGGCAATGGATAATGACATTACTTAACCCAGAAAAACAATCTACTGCAAGAACAATTAAGAAAGGATTTATTTCAGACGGATTATTGACAAGATATTGCAAGATAATTGGACACAAATATCCAGACCATCAATGTTCAAGATGTAATGGAGATGATAATATTATCCCAGAAGTCCACCTAGAATAAAAGAATCAAGAAGATAAGCATGTCAGCTGAAAGATAAGATAAGAAGCAATAATGGAGATATGGAAAAGCAGCAGATACGACAACAAGAAGATATCAACAGAATAATAATAGAAGACAAGATATTAAATACATTTTACGTAAAATTGTTGTATAGATTTTTAGCCTTTTAGACTTTTTAGGCTATAGCACTAATTCTTGTAGCCTTTTTAGCCTTTTAGACTTTTTAGGCTATGGCACTAATTCTTGTCTCATTAGGAGACTTTTTTTTAGGATTTTAGAAAACGTACAAGAAATGTAAAGACTTTTGTAAAAATTCATTCTATAAATAAGAGGAACCGAAGACATTGCAAAGCAAGCCTTCATGTGTTGAAGCACAAATACTCTCTCCTGTCCGCAACAAACATTTTGCTTAGTTAAATAAAAAACAGATATATTTCAATGGAAAAAGTTATGGAGGAACAAACCTCAGAAATATCAAAACTACCCGAACAGGTATATTTATTTATGATTATGAATAGCTAAATTCATAATTCCCAACAATCATGGTATGATAAAATAAATTCATATTAGTTACTTTGTAGTAGAATTATTCGAAGAATAATATGTTAAGAAGTTTATTAGCAAAGTGGAAACGGAGAAAAATCTCTAAGAACTATGTCATCCTAAAGGTGAAACCAATGAGGCAAGAAGCCGTGGTGGGGAGTAACCACAGTAGAGGCACTGTTTAAGGGAAAAGTATCCAAATTACCATGCTAATAGTGACCGAAGAACATGTTATTTAAGAATAATCTAGTATATAGTAATCTAAGATGACCATATTTTTTTATGTATATGATTGGAGGGAATATTTTGAAAATAGCAATTTTATGAAAATGAATAATTATTTATCTGATGTGATGGTAGATAAATTTAAAATACTTATTTTGTATGCACTTAAGGATATAAAAGTAGTAGATATAAGAAAAATCATATTAGAAAAAGCATTTGGTAAATATTATATGACTAGAATAAATTACATACCATACCTACCTAACTACTCTTACAAATACTTATCATGATAAATTACATATATCTAAAAATTTTGGAAAAAGATATGAGAAACATACATTTAATAGAAAAACAGATGAAAGTAAATATAGACAAATACATGGAAACTAAAGATATAAAATATATAGAATTTCTTAATGCAAATATGCAAGAACTACTAAGACTAAAACAAACAACTACAAAATATTATAATAAAATATTTAGTCAATTGTAAATGATAGATAATCTTAAAGTCTTAATCTTATATATACTTAGAGATATAGAAATTATAGATATTAAGAAAATAATATTAGAAAAATTATTGGACTATGAAATTAAAACTATAAATTGGATAGCACAGTTATACCTGGATAATTACCCAGAAGGATATTATTCAGATTAAGAGATGTTAGAATACATTAGAAAAACTAGAGAAAATCAAGATAATCTAAATAAAGAAATTAATTATAGAAACCGAATTAGAAAAATAATGGAGAATCTAAAAGAAAAATTAATATGGATAGAAGAAACCTTAGAAAATTTAGAAAAAAGTACATGTGATAGTTTATATAATTTAAAAAACTCGCTACGAGAAGAACATCACAAGATAATAAATAACATTGAAAATCTAGAATTAGATATACATTACAGTATAATTAGGATAAATTATTATACAGAATTCTGTAACTCTGCAATTACTACAGGATAAAATAATAAACCACACAAATTAATGAATACATCTTACGAAAAGAATAAATCATTAAAAGATATTGAAACAAAATTTAAGAAATATCCACGCATAAAGAAAAATAGATTCATTATACATATAATAGATCTATTTCCTAAGTTAGTTATCCGCATAGATCCGCACCCCCCTACAAATTGTGTCAGAGCTCAGTTATTTAAAAAATACAGCAGTAGTATATATGTTTGAATTATTTTTCTACAATTTGTATTATAGGAGTACAATAAGCATTGGAGGAAGGGTATACAGCAGGAGTATATATGTTCTACAATTATTTTTCTTCTTGTCTTGTATTTAAGAGTTTTAAATATTCTTTTTCATTTATTTTTCCTGTTATGTAATATTGGTTTAAATAAGTAGTATATAGTTTTTCTATAATTTTTCCTGCTGTAAAAATTTTATTCTTGCTCCTAAAGTATCTACTATTTGTGCTTCTTCCTAGCAGCAGTAGTATACCCTTCCTCCAATGCTTATTGTACTCCTAAATAATTGAGAATTTAGAACATGAATAAATCTTTACATATACATATACATACATACATACATACATACATACAAACATACATACATACATACATACATACATATACATACATACATACATACATACATACATACATACATGTGTGTGTGTATCCAAATTGTTAGTTTGATAAAAATATATTAATAATTTTGATTTTAATAATATTGGGTTTGTGCTGGTACGAGCTATTTCATCTAATAATGCATGATAAGATACAAGGCACATAAATCTCGAGATACTTGTGGGGAGTAAATTTCATGGATTTTTTACTTTTCTAAAATAAACTAGTTGTGAGACGCTCGTGCTAGGAACGGGCCAACACTATGAAATTAGATAGCAAAAATAATTTTTTAACAAAAGTATAATTTTAATTTCACTGTTAATTATATTTTTAAATGAAAATAATTTTTTTTATCCCAATTTATATGGAACCTTTCAAATTTTGTGATTTAATCAAGTTACTTTTTTATCATAATTTTTTTATATATATCATTTAAATATTTTATATTTTCAATTATTGTGACTTTTCGTAATTTTTTTTACATAGTCTTCAAATTGTAGATGTTATTTTTAAAAATACAACAAGTCACGATAATTAAAAATTCAAAATGTTTAAACGATTCAAAACAGTCTTCAAAGATGTAGATGTTATTTTAAGAAATTCAAAGATTTCATGTCAAAATGTCAAGTAAAACTAAATTTATTTAACTTTAAAGTTTGAATTATGCCACATAAGTTAGAACAAAGAAATTATGTTACCTTTTTCTTACAGTAATTTATGTAACATAAATGAAATCTTGAGAATCAAAAAAACTTTTTTTTAACTGTAATGTTTTAATTTCTTTTTAGATTATTAATTATTCTTATTTAGACTAAATTTTTCATCATTTTCAAATATATAAATTATTTCGAATAGATTTTTTAACTATTGAAGAAAATTTTATGCAAATGAAAATATAGCTATAGAGAGCCACAATATTCACAAATTAAAAGAAAAATGAAAACTGGGAAATGCAAAATTTAATGGGTCCACATTTTTAAAAGAGTGCAAAATTCAATGGCTCAAGAAATACCTGTTTAGTTTAAGAGACCAAAACTACTGCAATTTGAGGCTTGATCTAGACCTCACACCTGAAAGTCAGGCTTCAAACTACCAGGTCAAAGCAACTTATTTATCAAGGAAGAACACATGTTGACATCCAGTTATGTGCTTCTCTTTTGCCCTTTCCCTCTTATTTGTAAGTAATTATTAAAATTAGTATAAATCAGAATGAAATATAAATTACATAGAAATTTTAGTTAGTTCAACAATTATGGAATAAATGGAATGAAAAAGCATATTATAGCTATATAAATATAATACTTTTGTGTATAAGAACTACAAATAACTTGTTTTCAGATTTGGAGCAGTGAAAAATAGAAAAAATGTGATTATGTAGTGTTCAGGTACCGATTGGGTAAAATCAAAATCAAACCAATTTAGTCAACATTTTAATTACTAAAATCAAATCAAAGCAAATATAAATCATATTCATCGATTTGGTTGTTGTCGGTTTTGGTTCAATTTGGTTCGAATCTTTCAGGAATTTTTAAAACTATGATATTTCTCTCTTTTAATTTTTTTTACCTACAATTAAAAAAAACTAACCCATCATTTTTCAAATTATAATCCATTATTAATCTTTTATTGTGATAACTACAATTTTCTTGAATTATGAAGAAAATACCTAAAGATCTATTAGTTTTAATCAATTGAATAAATTGATCCGATATATCAAATATATATATATATATATATATATAATAGATCTTGTAATTCCTCATACATTGTTACCTTCTTTTGTACTATTTAGTCTTTTATATTCTAAGTATAAACTATACAAATTATTCTCGATTTCTTCTACAGATTTTGTATTTCTATGAGGTGTTCTCATTAAGCTAGATAAATATCGTCTATCCTCTTCCAACTTTCTTCGGTCTTCAATTTGTGTCTATAATATTTTACTTACACTTGTAATTCTGGTAATCTAGTATTTATTCTTTCTATTTCTTGATGGATCTGTCTGCTTAGTTCAGGTGAAAGTTCAAGAAGTTGAAATGGCGAGTTTTCTTATAAATCCTACACATATTAGTAAATTATTTCCATTATTCATTTCATATCCTTTAGTTTGGATACCTATCTTTGTATACTTTCCAAATTCTAGAGAATTTATCATATAGTCTAGACTGCTTTCGATTCTTTCTTCTGTCTTATCTTTAAGGAAATGATTTTTAGTTAGTAGGGGTTGTGTCTGTACTGATGAGTGAGTGATATTGCTAGCGAATATTACCTAATTTTGTATAACAAAACATTCGTCATTATTTTGCATCATAAAATCTAATATTTTTAAATTATTTGTAGATAATAAAATAATAATAAGTAGAAAGAAAATGAAATTATGTAAAAACAATATTAGTTTTTTAGGATCCATGATTTTTCAGTAGAGTTTAGCTTTTCTTTCTCCTTTTGAGGAGTTAATTCTACATTCTTTAGTTGTTCTATTAATTCTTCTATACTAGCTTGTTGTTCGATCTGAGCTTTCTCTTTTTTAGCTTATTGTTTTAGCTGAACTTTTTCTTCGATTGCTTTTTCTAGATTTTTATTAAGTTCTAATAGTAGTAAGATTATAATATTATTTTATTTTATTATTGTGGAGTCTAAATTAAAGAAGTCATTGCTAAATACCTAAAACTGAAGAGAAAGAGATGAACAGGATATAAAGCAATATATATATATATATATATAAAATTTATTTTGTTAGGAGAAAATATATTTGATCTTTATAACTTGTCTACTACACTGAACTAAGGATAACGAAGGAGGAAGTACTGAGTATAATTTACACCACATTATAAAACATCCACTCTAGCTCCGCTTTATTTCTCATTAGTCATCCATAAGGTGGTATTTATAGGCATTTTTGTGGACCTCAAATCCTTATTTCAAATAACTTGATAAAAACTTTAGCAAGTTGAGTGGGCCCCACAGTCACATGATTATGTTTCCCCTTTAACTCTCTTCCGTCCATTTGTTTTCCATTTATTCATCTATTATATCATTGCATACGTCTCTTATTTTGTCTTTTTGTTGATATCATCATTGCTTATGTGTCTAAATTGTGTAACACTTGTGAGTCGAAATCCATTCCTGAATCATCGTCTACATTTGGATCTTGGGCAAATTGATGCATGGTCGAATTGTAATCTCTAGCTTTCTCTTTTTTAGCTTGTTGTTCTAGCTTGATTCATAGACTACCAATATACAAAATGAAAAAGAAACTGATAAGTTCTAATAGTAGTAATATTATAATATTATTTTATTTTATTATTGTAGAGTCTGCTTTTTCCTGGGGTTAATGATCTGATAATCCTTCGGGATTTGATTAAATTTGTGTCGCTTTCTATAATATTGCTAAGTAGAGTTGATTATTTATAGGGATGTTATTTATGAGAGGGTTATTTCTTTTAGTTGACTAATTTCTTTACGTATTTCTTTAATTCTTTTTCTATGTTATTTATACTAAGAAAATTTAAGCCGTCAATGGATTTGATGAGTCTAGAAAGACATATAGCTAGAGAGAAGTGAGAGAAAAATCAAGAGTAAAAAAGTTCTTAGTTAGTTCATAAAGTTCTTAGTTTTCAAAAGTTTGTTAAAAAAAAGACATATAGCTAGAGAGTAGTGAGAGAAAAATCAAGAGTGAAAAAGTTTAAATTACTTATTAGTATGTATTTACTCGTAGATGTGTTTTAAATACTATAGATCTGGATGGCCGTGCGGATTACCGCCAGTTTTTCGATCTTGTATTGTTGGTAAATTACTTATAAATATACCCTTAGTAGATGGTTATTCTCTCAGTGTTTAGCAATAACGATGAATTAATCTGTAAATTTCTAGGGAATTAAAAAAGTCCGATAACGATTTGAAAGGACTGTTGTATCATCCGGGGGTGTGATTAGAGATGTCATTGCTAATACTTTTCCATATGTCTATTACATTATTCCATGCCTGAGGATCATGAGCTGGTAAGTTTAAATTTTTTCCTTTATTACCACCTTCTTGTAATCTAATGGGTTCTTCCATTGGCATTCTTTTTCCTCTAGGTTTTATGTCTTGTTCAACTTGAGTGTCTGGGTTTATTCTAAATATCCTATATCTTGGTAAATTTTTTGTTGTTATATTTACTCTTTGCATTTCGGTTGCTCTCTGGAAAGGGCTTGCAGTACTTGCGGCACTTTTCATAAATTCCTTTATACTTTCTTCTATACTATAAATCGATTCAAAGTCTTCGCCTTTTCATTTCTTTTTATGTGTATAACCATAATTATCTGTTCTTAGCTCACAATTTACAAAATGTTCTTTAGCTTTGGCGAGATTAAGATTTCCCATTTTACATCCTATACATTTGAACTTTCTGTCGTTATTTATTTCATATAGGGCTTTAATGCCTCTGTTAAATCATTAAAGCCTTTATAGAGAGGGTTTGTATAGTCCTTTACAGAATCCATTACCTCTATCTATGTCTAAAATACTCCCTGTATCTTTTCCCTAAGAAAAACATAAAATTAGACAATACAATGAAAACTATATAAATGAAATAGGACAAATGTTAGAACATATAAGTATTTTACAAGATCTCCGCTTAGTTCAGGTGAAAGTTCAAGAAGTTGAAACTATAACTATCTTTGTTCTACCAAAATCTTATATAGTTTTTTATAATTTTTTAATAATATATGAATATCCCAATAATACTCTGAATCTGATATTATCTCCTTCTGTACTGGTAAGTGAGTGATATTGTTAACGAATATTACCCAATTTTTTATAACAAAACATCCGTCATTATTTTGCATCATAAAATCTAATCCTTAGACAAAGTTTGCTTTTATGTTTAAATTTCTAACTAGTATTCCAATGAGTGTATATGATGATTGGTAGAATTTTTCATAATTATTAATAAAACTTCCCTTTGCTTTTGTTATATAGTCTGTATAGGTATTATGGGTTCGAAATACTAAAGCCAATTGATCATTTAATGTATATAAACACTAAAGGAGAAACTTCAGTGAGATTCAAAGACTACCAATATACAAATGAAAAAGAAACTGATGAAGAAATCGATGAATGTGAAAAATACTAATTTTATGAATATAGAAATATTAGAAGAAGGCTTTGAAGGGAATAAAGCCATAATAAAATCAGAAGCACTATACGAAATAAATAACGACAGAAAGTTCAAATGTATAGGTCGTAAAATGGAAAATCTTAATCTCGGCAAAGTTAAAGAATATTTTGTAAATTGGGAGCTAAGATCTTCTCTTTGTCCTGTTTCTCCTAGATTTATTATGAGATCTGCAATAATATTTAGTTGAAAATCTTCTCTGTGCAAAATATGTTCTCCGTTACCGAAATTACATTTAATTAATGAATTATCTTTTATTCGTCTGTGTCTCTTTTCTTCTTTTAATTGCAAATCTAGATATTCTATTTTCTTGAAGGAATATATTGTAATGTTCTTATCCTAGCCAAAAAGTCTCTCTATTGTATTCTTCTATAATTGACTTTATTCTAATATTTCAATAATCTATACAATATCCAATCTGTTCTAATTTATTTTTTAGCAGGATTAAGTGGTCTATACAGCCTAAAAGTTTTTCGCGGTCTGAAAACATAATTGCTTCTGGCAAATCTATTGATTCTACTACTCTTATTTCTTCTATTAAATTTTGTTCCTTTTTTAGAATTAGGTTAAAATATTTTAAGTTTTTATATAAGTAATTGTACGGTTTTTGAACTTGTCTAGCAACGGATGTGTTTTCATATACCGTGATTTATCCTAAAAAAACGGCTATTTTACACTATTCTCTACAATATTTTATTATTCTATTATAACGTTCTATATCATTTTTAATACCTTCTAATTCCCATGTTAAAACACTTATATATTCTTTTAAAAATTTCAATTCTAGTGTAGTTAATATTTTTAAATAACTACTTAAGATTAATTCTAGTTCTATTTTTTCTGCTCTTTGTATTATTTCTTTGTTTAAATACCAATATCTTATTTTTATATTTCTTGCAAATGAATATCTTTTCATTAAATATTGTTTCTAGACTTGAGGTGCTTTATCAATTCATACTCATATTATGTTGATTAGATTATCTAGTCTTCTCAGATCTTTTTTTGTACTATTTAGTCTTTTATATTCTAAGTATAAATTATATAAATTATTAAGCTAGATAAATATCGTTTATCCTCTTCCAACTTTCTTCGGTCTTCAATTCGAATCCGTTGACGGCTGAACCTTTGCCAAAAAGTGTAGGGAGAATACTCTCAGCCAGTTTCAAGTAATCAAATGTATAGGCTGCTGATGATATGGACAGTTCCAAAGAAGAGACTTTTATCTCGGATCTTTACTCCAAAAGTTACTCAACTATTACATTTTTACTCAGAAAGTCATTCACCTATTTAATTATTTTTTTAATAAATTTGCTTATGTAGAATTTCTATTTTAGAACAAAATTTTAAAAATTAAAAAATATTCTTTTATGACTCTTTTATCCTTATTCCCCTAAATTAATATTTCTCCCCCTTCTTTCTCATTTCTCTTCTCCTTCTCACTTCCTCCAATTTACAGTTGGAAATTATTGTATGTATGCATATCAAACGATTTCTTATTCCTTTCCATTCCCCATTTTCACCTCATCATGACATGCCCCCATTCCTAATCACTCGCTAGCCACTTGTCTTTCTTTCTTATAGCAATTTAATATTAGCTTTACTGCTAATAATTACTACTGTTTATTTTGATTGTTATACATAAACATTTTGGGAGAGCTTACCTTGTAGTTTAGAATTTTGAACATTCTATTTGAAAACATGACCTAACATACATATGTAGTGTGAAATAAAGAGTGAAAGTGGTAAAAAGTTAAATAGCCAGAAAAATTATATTAAGCAAAAAGAAAAAAAGCAAAATCAGAACTAAAAAACTTTACTATGTTTGATGCTATATATTTGATTATACTAACTTAAGAATCATAATTAATTGAATTTCATTTATTTAAAGCTAAACCCTGTGTAGTCTTAATCTCTTGAGGGTTAAAGGTTGCACACGTTAAATCAAAAGTCGCATGAGAAGAAAGTGAAACATTATTGGAGCTCTCTTAAAATTATGTTGGCTTTAAAACTTTGAAATTGTATTAAATGATTATGCTAGTCCCTATTAGTAGTTAAAGATTACTTTTTTGCCATCATCATCATCATATTAGCCTTTTTATATTCTCTTAAAAAATTAATATCCCTAAATTAATAGCGATCATTCATTTTTTTTATTTAAAGCACAATTTTAAATGTTAATTTCCGAGGTTATACTGTAAATGTGCGTTTTATAGGAAAATTTATGGGAAGAAAGTGACAAGGAGAAGAAAAATGAGAGACGAGGGAGAGATATTAATTTTGAGGGATAAGGATAAAAGGGTTATTAAAGAGATATTTATTAATTTTCAAAATTTTGCTTTTAAATAGAAATTTCTCATAAGCAAATTTTATTGAAAAAAAATATTTTAATAGATTGAGTGACTTTTGAAAGAAGATCAAAGTTGAGTGACTTTCTGAAATAAAAGTTTATAATTGAGTAACCATTTGAGTTATTAACTCTAGCTACAACTCAAGTCAAAAACAACATTTACAACCGTAGTCTAAGGTAAAAATTAGGAAAACTATATCCTACCGCAATTTGACTTATCATAATTATTTTAAATCTCAATCATTCTAAGTGATTACATAAATCACTAATTTTACTTAAGAGCTTGGATACATCATAAAAAACAGAGCTGTCAATACGGGTCGGCCCAGCCCATCCGGACTAGCCCACACAGGCTTTAGTTTGACGGGTCAAGCAGGGTTGGACCATCAAAATAATGGGCCAAAAAATATCAAGCACACACCATTACTCTGTGGGTTGCGGCCCTCACAGGGCAGCCCACTTTTTAAAAAATAATATTTTTATAATTTAATTTTAGAATGTTAATAAACATAAATATTACCAGACATTATTACATAGTGTTAATACTTGTTAATCAAGTCTCCAACACCCCAAAAATACTCCTCAAAGTGAAATTAAATAACTTTGATATGATATCCTTCGAACCAAATAAAAATATTAATAAGCAATCTAAATAGTTGCATGTATTTGACTTACGGGCCGACTCACGGGCCAGTCCAACCCACATTGCTTAAGCCCCACGGGCCATGGGCTTATTCGGACCAAGCTAAAAAGTCATGTTCTTAAATGGACTGCAAAATCTGAAACCCAACTCCATCAAATTACATGTTGGATTGGCCCCGCCCAATGGGCTTGGCCCATATTGACGGCTCTAACCGAAAAATGTGATGTGTCCATGTAAACTAAGTAAAAATGTGATGAATTCACGTAAAATTAAATGATGCATTCGGAAGAATGTGATGTATCCGTATAAAATTAAGTGATGTATGCGGAAGAATGTGATGTATCCGTATGGACTAAATAAAAGATTTTTAGTAATTAAAAAAAATGGGATAGGAAGTAATTAACTCCAAAAGGATTGGAATTTTTGTATTTTCACAAAAAAAAATTATCTCATCCAATCGTCCAACTAATCTAGTTCTCATTGAGCATCTAGTTTCTTTAAACGAAAAAGGATTAAAACTATTCCTGAACTATTTAAAATGAAGCAAAAATATCTTTCATTAATTTTTTGACTTAAAAATAACCCTCCATTAAATTTTTGGCTAACAAATGTCCTCACTTTAACGGAATGGCATCAAGCATATCACATGACCAACCCACATGGAAAAACACCTTTTTAAACACCACTAACCATCAAGTTTCTTTTTCATTAAAAAAAGGGATAATTACATAACTTAGATAATATTGACTCCTAATTACCTTATTTAGCCTAATTTCAATTAATTACAATTTATAGCCTCCTCTTGCCTATTAATTTTTCATAATTATAATTCATAGTCTCTCTCAATTATTTTTTTTTCTATTTTCTATTACTTTCCTTTTTTTTCTTTTTCAATTTTTCCTTCATTTTTTCTTTTCCTTTTTTTTTCGTTATCTCTTTCTTTTCTTTTTTCAATTTTTTCTTTTTCATTCCTTTTTTTCTTTTGTATTTATTTTTTTCCTTTTTTTCTTTTTTTCTCCTTTTTTTAATTTTTTTGTCTATTTTCTATTACCCTTTTTTTTTCATTTTTTTGTTTTCTCTTTCTTTTTTCTATTTTTTCTTTTTCGTTGTCTTTTTTTTATTTTGTCTTTTTTTTTTCTTTTTCTTCTTTTCCTTTCTATTTTTTTCCTTTTTTTATTTTTTTCTCTATTTTTCTATTACGCTCCTTTTTTTGTATTTTTTCTTCTTTTCCTCACATTTTTTCTCCTTTTTTCTTTTTTTCTTTTTATTTTTTTCTTCTTTTCATTTGTACGAACATGCAAACACAAATACAAGTGTGAAATATGTTTAATTTTTTCTTTTTCGTTTTCTTTTGTATTTTTTTATTTTTCTTTTTTCTCTTTTTTTATTTTTTTGTCTATTTTCTATTACACTTTTTTCTTCATTT
Organism: Capsicum annuum; assembly: GCF_002878395.1. Taxonomy (NCBI): domain Eukaryota; kingdom Viridiplantae; phylum Streptophyta; class Magnoliopsida; order Solanales; family Solanaceae; genus Capsicum; species Capsicum annuum. The sequence goes on from NC_061114.1 coordinate 107,176,167, forward strand.
TTTCTTTTCCTTTTTTTTGTTTTCTCTTTCTTCTTTTTTTTTAAATTTTTTTCTTTTTCGTTGTCTTTTTTTCTTTTCCTTCTTTTCCTTTTTATTTTTTTCTTATTTTTTCTCTATTTTCTATTATTCTCCTTCTTTTTTTTTGGAGTTTTTATCCTTTTTGTCACATTTTTTCTCCTTTTTTTCTTTATTTTTTTTATTTTTCTCCTTCTTTTCATTTGTGCGAACTAGCAAACACAAATACAAGTGTGAAATATGTTTTAATTTTTTATTTTTTGTTTTCTTTTTTTCCTTTTGTATTTTTTCTTTTTCTTTTTTCTATTTTATTTTTTCTCCTTTTTTTGTTTTTTTGTCTATTTTCTATTACTCTTTTTTTTCTTAATTTTTTATTTTCCTTTTTTTGTCTTCTCTTTATTCTTTCTTTTTTCAATTTTTTCTTTTTCATTGTCTTTTTTTCATTTTGTCTTTTTTTTTTCTTTTTCTTCTTTTCCTTTTATTTTTTTTCCTTCTTTATTTTTTTTCTCTATTTTCTATTACTCACCTTTTTTGTATTTTTTTCTCACATTTTTTCTTCTTTTTTTATTTTTATTTTTATTTTTCTCTTTTTTTTCATTTGTGCGAACTAGCAAACATAAATACAAGCGTGAACTATAAAATATAAATACAAAGGCGAATTATAACATACAAATACAAGTGAAAACTATAAAATACAAATACAAATGCGAACTATAACATATAGATAGTGAGAAATATCATTTGTATTTTTTAATTATTGAAAAGGAACGATTAATTTTATTTTTACGAATACTTGTTTGTATTTATTTATACAAGTTGTATTTATTGATAAAAACAAATATAATTCATTTTTTTTATAAAAATACAATACATACAAATGCAATATGTATTTGTATTTTTAAAATCATTAGTTTCATTTGTTTGTAATTGTATTTGTATCAAGTATTTATTTATTTACAAATATGAATAATAATTTTGACTTACAAATACAAAACAGTACATTTGTATCAAATGATATATTGCATATTTATATAATTTTAGTATCAAGAAAATACAATTAATGCATTTACTTGTTTGTATACAAATACAAATGATAAATTGTACATAATCAAGGCTAAATACAATATGCAATCAACTTACAAATACAAAATAATTCTTTAAAAATAAAAAGACACCGACGAAAATAGAATACAAATACAAATATAATATAAATATACAAACACAATAAAATCATAATACAAATATAATCTAATATAATATACAATCAATTATAAAATACAAATACGTACAAAACAGTTCTTTAAAATACAAGTGCGAATTATATAAAATATAAATAATGGTGCGAACTAACAAATACAAATATAAGTGCGAACTATAAAATACAAATATAAATGTGAACTACAAAATACAAATACAAATACAAACGCGAACTTTAAAATACAAATACAGTTATATCAATGAATACAAAAATTAAATGACGGCATGACTACAAATAGATAAACAATTATAGTATTTACGTTATCATCAATGACTTGTGCTCGAGTAGTTATATTTTTTAAAAATACAAAAAATATAAAATAGAACAAAAAAATGATAAATAAAATAAGTACAAAAAAAGAAAAAAAAGAAAAAAAAAAGAAAGAGAGATAGAAGAGAGAAAAAATATATAAAAAATGAAAAAAATAAAAATAGAAAAAATTAAAAAAAAAGATGAAAAAACAAGGAAAACATGAAAAATAAAAAATATAAAAAATAAAAAATAAAAAAATGGTAGTGTTCTGGTAAGACTAAATATGTAGTGTATTTATGTTTTTATGAATACAGAACACTGAGTAAAAGTGAATACAATGGCTGTGAATCAAATACAGCAGCTAAATGGTACTGTATTTATATTTTATATGAATACAGACTATTGATAAAATTGAATACAGTGGGCGTAAATTGAATACAGCGGCTATAAATGGTGATTATGTAAAATATGACTATGAAAGGTGAGTTTTTTTTAGCAAAATATGGCTATTTTTTAAAGATCCTCTTAAAAGAACCCGATCCCAGCCATCTTCAAAAAACCCAACTCAAGAGGCAAAGTAAAGGATAAATCGATTAGCACACTTCTACTTGGAATGCATTAAGCTATATATATGCATTAAAAATATATCTTACTGTTTGATTTAAACAAATTAGCTATGCAGGTACAAGGAGTATCAAATTCTAGTTGAAGAAAACAACACTTGATTGTATAAGACGATTAAGACCAGGAAATAAATCCTATAAAGATGGCAAGAAAGATTGTTGAGTTACTTAAAAAAGCTTTCCATTCAAAATTATTAGTGTCCTTTTTCCTTTCAAGACTAATTCAATTTTCTTACACTCTGTTTGGATAGTGGTTTACCATGGTTTCATAATGTATGGTACATGATGGTATGTTATGGTATGGTACTGTATAGTATAGTATAATATAATATTTGGATAGACTGTATCGTTCACTGTTGTTTAATAACAGTTTTTTTGTTTAGTTTGATGGTATGATACTGTATCGTAATGGGTAATGTTACTAAAATAACCTTGATTATTATAAATTTTAAATTTCTATGCAGATGTTAATAAATTCATCGTTGTTTTCATAGTTGAATTCTTTGTTAAGTATTCAAAATTATATGCAGATGGATAGAAAATAATTGAAGAACAATGTAACAAAGAGCAGAGAGAGATTGAGAGTAGAAAAGCGTAAGAATAAGTAATATAGGGTAAAGGGTAAAATAGGATTAAATAAAATTATATAAGGGCATAGTTGAAAAAAAAATAAAACCATGGGATACCACCAAATTGGTGGTTCGGGAAATTGGGGGATTCCATGGTTATCAAACCATGAAAAAATACCATACCATACCATCCCTTTTAGTAAACAATCAAAACAAACATGGTTTCCATGGTAAACATACCATACCATACCATGGGAAACCACCATCCAAACAGACACTTAATCTAATACCTTTTTGCTTGGCGTACTTCATGATAGTTGGCATTCGACAATAGGCAAAAAAGATTGTTGGAAACAAAACTTGGGTTAGTATTTATAAAGGTCTTTATACGTGGATGCTGACGTGGGCCGGTTATGTGGCAATCTTTTCCCATGTGGCATTTCGTTAGAGAGGGACTTTATTGATACAAAAATTTAACCGAAGGATATTTTTGAGCAAAAAAACTAATGAAAGTTTTTTTTTCACTAACTGTTTTCATTAATCACCAAAATTATAACATTACAGAATCAAAAATATCTTGCAATTACTCAGCAAAGCTATTGCTCAACATTCAAACTAACAAGAAAAAACTCAGAGCTAATAACTACTTTTTTTTTAGTTTTTCATTCGGTGTTCGGTGCCCACATTGGAGTCCCGACTAATTCGGATCACGCGTTGCAGGGCCCATTAAGGTGGTAGCGCTCCCAACAGAGTTTTATCCATACCCAGGTTCGAACTCTCAACCTGTGGTTAAGGGTGGAGCATCACCATCCACTGCACCACAACCCTTGTTGGAGAGCTAATAACTACTAAAAGAGCAAAAACTAATACACGTAACTATGTACTACATCCTGCATTCTTTGGGTGCTCTTACACATGTAACATAGATGACCTCCTTTAGCTATAGCTTCCCATGATCTACTTCTATTTTCAAATACTAGTGTCATTTTGCCCGTGCTAAACCCGGGTCCAAACTACATTAACATTTATATTTGTAATTTTTTTTTCGTGTTTTGCTATTTTTGCCTTTTATCTATTTTGTACCATTATATTAGTTAATGACATACTTTGATTATTTCTTAATATTTTTAAAATGTTAAATTATATATCTGTTTCAACTTTTTTGTCCTATTTTCTTTCAGTTCGTTTTTAAAAAATGTCTCTTTTTTTTCTTGAGTTAATTTCAACTTTTCATGTGGCATGTTTAAGACAACAAAATCAACAGATATTTGGATTCTTTCTACATATTTTTAATTTATGACCATAAAATTCAAAAATATTTGTTACTTTTTCTTTAACTTTGTGCTAATTCAAAATCAAACAAATAAATTAAAATAGAGGGAGTAAAAGTTTTTATAAATTAAATAATAACATTTTTATTATGGTATGTTCTAGTTTTTCTTTTAATTTTCAAAAAAATGCACACACTAAAACTTTTCTCTTTTTATTTTACTGAAAGTTTTTAAATGAAAGTCTTTAATGATCTAAACTGACTTTTGCATTAAAGTCTTTAATGATCTAAACTGACTTTTGCCTTATATTTAATTAATTTTATTATTTTTTTTATCAATTAAATTTTATATTGGCTAATTCATGTTTTTAAAAGACCAATACAATATTTAATTATTATAAAATATTTGATGCTACAAACTATTATATGATTTATGAATAAAAATAGTATTTAAATTAAATAATTAAAAGTCAGTCTCAATAAAAAAAAATTATAAATGTTTCTTCGATGGAACCGTACAAGTATTAAAGATTGAAAAAACTCTTTGTGAAGATTAAAAAAAATAAGTGTTCTCTTTTATTCAATTATTTTTATCCCGCATAAAAAAAGACAATAAATTTTAAATTAATTTTAAATTTAATTGGATATATAGATACTTTGTAGTGTCAATAGCATTTTAAAAGCTCATATAACTGTTCAAATTTACTAAAATGGATGAGATCTTAAAAAGCCAATTAAACTTAATTAAGAATGAAATAGACAAAATACATTCATGTGAAGACTGTCAAAATGAGATGTTTTCCCTTATATATAGTAGTAAATCCTCACACTTATATAGTGTAAAAGTAATAAATAAGATTTCAGACCTTTTTCATAGTACTTGAGTAAGATTAAAAGTATTTTCAAATATTTAATTTAAAATTAAAATAATAAAAACAAATCATAGTAATAAGCTCATTCTCTCAAAATTTTGCCAAAATTCATGAGAAAAAAGTAATTAAAAAGGACACCTAACAATTTATATTATATGCAATTTTTAACTTGAGTATATTTCCTTAAAAATCAAAGGGGAAAGGATAAAAGTAACACTTAAAACTAAAATAATTCAACAAAACTAGCACCTAAATTTAAAAATCCGGTAAATAGCCATTCGGTGGAAAGTAATTCCAACCAAATGGCCAAGAAATAGATACCCAAGTTTCTAGAGAAAATTGAAGGAAATGTGTCTTTTAAGTCTTAAATGAAGGATTGGTGACATTGACCAACTTAAAGGGTCAAACATCATTAGGAAACTTGATTAAGTTAATTATAGACTTGATTAATATTTTCAAAACTTTCTAATCTTTTCAAAAATACAAATCAACTCACACCCCTCTTCAATCCAAATCAACCAGTCTCTCTCCTCCCTCTCTCTCGACAACTGCTCTCAACTCCCTCCCAACCAACAGTTCTGCAAAATTCTCCGTTCAATCTCCGGCGACTTCAACCTCCGGCAAAAAATAGTCGGGTGAGTTCCCTTTTGACTTTCGACCATCAATCGACCTGAAAACTTCTCCGGTGCCAACAACTTCGAGCTCTTCGTCGTCCCATTTTTTTTTTCACAGGTAAAAAATTATGAAGAAACAGAGGAACTTGAGCCAACTACTCTTCTAGGATTAAAATGTGGACTAAATAAAATCCTAATTTCTAGCATTTCTTCTTCTTGTTGTAGTACTATTGAGTCGGATTTATTGGTGATTTTTGTTCAAAGTTGATGTTCTTAGTGTGTGTGTGTGTGTATGTATGTGTGTGTATGATGTGTTGGTGTTGCTGGGTTGATTTGTTGTTTGTCTTGGTAAAAACGGTGTTGCAACAGATGAAACATATGATGCAACTGATTAAGACATCTGATGCAACAGATGAAAATATCTGATGCAGTAGATGAAAATATATGATGCAACATATTAAAATCTGATGCAACTATGAAAATTTAATGCAATAGATGAATAATCTAACAGATCATTCATCTGTTGCGACAGATGACTCTTTTTTTTTAAAGAAATCTAAACAATATTAATCCAACAGATAACTCATTTTGCAAGAGATGAGTGATATGTTTCAACAGTTTAGTGATCTATTTTTATTATCTCCAATGGTTTACTCATCCATTACAATAGGTCGATTATATGTTGCAACATATAACATACCTGGTACAACAGATATATGATCTGTTTTTACTATTTTCAATGGATTACTCATCCGTTGCAACAGGTTAGCTATATGTTGCAACCGATAAACTACCTGGTGCAACAGATTTGTGATATGTTATTACTATTTCCAATGGATTACTCATCTGTTGCAATAGGTTGGTTATATGTTGCAACAGATAAACTACCTGGTGCAATAGATCAGAGATCTGTTATTACTCCAATGGATTACTCATCTGTTGCAACAGGTTAGTCATATATTACAATAGATAAACTACCTAGTGCAACAGATTAGAGATCTATTTTTATTATTTCCAATGGTTTACTCATCCGTTAAAACAGATCGGTTATATATTGCAAGAGATAATATACCTGGTGCAATAGATGTGTGGTCTGTTGGAACTGTTATTTTACTGCATATTAATTTACTGTTATCCCTTTTTAATGATGCATTAATTAATTATAATCTATTTTATATTTCTGTTAATTTAAGATAATATGGTTCCCAAAAGAAAAGAAATTGAATCTAGTTCAAGTAAAGAAACAAGTACAGCAGCTCGGTTGTTTCCACCACTCTATGAGCTTACTTTACAAATGTCATCTCAATCAGAAGAAGAAGATAATAAACACGGGGAGGAGGAATATCTCAGGAGGAATGATCCAAATGCTAATAGCCCTTTCACCGAAGAGTTGGTCAAAACCTTCAGCATTAATTGTTATCCTATGAGAATGTAGTGTGATAGTGCCATAGACTTAACGGGTGATTTCGTGGTTAAGTCAACCATGGGAAAAAATTTTGACGCCTTCAAAAAAATACTTCGAGAACAAAAATTGGATGCTTATTTTAGGGAAAGCTGCTTTGGGCAATATCTTGATTTACCATAGAAAACAATGCTCGTTTCCAGATAAAAATGGTATACGATCTTCTCAAGCGTAGGTTTATGTATGAAAACAAAGACAGGATGGATGAGGTATGGATAAATTACTATTGCATGCCTATTTGTTTTGGTTGGAAGGAGTTTGCCATAGTTACCGGACTAAAATATTATCCTCATTCTCCTTTTCAAGTTATACCTACTCTGACCCAAAAAAAAAACACCCCGCACACCCAAAAAAGGAAAAGGTAAGTCGATTGATCATGATGACCTGGTGTCGATTGTTGGTCCAAGCTTCAAAAATAAAAATTTGATAGAAGCGTTAAAAGGTAAAGGACTCTCAAAGAAGCACAAACAATCATTGTGCTTGTTTTGGTTTATACATAATATTCTTTAGGCGAGAGACGTTAACAACAACATAAGTATTGGTTTAATAAATCTCTCCGAGGATCTTGAGGCATTTAACAGCTATCCTTGGGGTTATGAAAGCTTCAAAATGACTGTCCAATATTTGTTGACTCCGTTAACGCCAAAGAGAGTAGACTTATATGGCTTTCCTCATGGTAAATATTTCTTTTATCATGATATGTTTCATTATTTTTTTATTCAATAATGCTTTTGATTTATTGACATTATGTTATAGGCTTGGGCATTTGAAGTCATTCCTTATTTGAAACAACAAGTGAACTATCAGGAAGAAGTTTCCTGTCCAACAATCCTGAGATAGTTGTCGGCCAAAACCGATAGAAATGCAAAATTTCTTGATTTTTTCAACCCCCCGAGGAAGCAGTAAGTCCAATTCTAATCAAGTTTTTGTGAAAATTCACTTAGATCCCTCAACTAAGGCCTGTTCCTATTAGACCCCTAAGTCCCCCGAATTTTGTTCCAATTGGGCATTTTTTTCCCTATCAGCAAAAAGCTCAAAGTGTGTGTTGCACACACGCGATGACGTGGCAAAACTAGCTAATTGGAAGCTGACACATGACATTGTGGGTCCAATAATTATTAAAAATTAATTATAATTTTTTTAAAAAAAAGTATATAAAAATGGCATTGAGGAAATTATTAAAAAATAATTTTAAAAAATAAAAATATTTTAAAAAATTATAATTTTTTTTAAAAAATGAAATAAATTATTAAAAAAATATATTTTTAAAAAAAATTAATTATTAAAAAAAATTATAATTTTTTTAAAAAAATGAATATAAAAAATGGCATTAAGGATATAAATTTTGAAAAAATAATTATAAAATTATTTTAAAAAAAATAAAAAACTCATTATTTAAAAATAAATTATAAATTTTTTTTAAAAATGAAAAAAATTATTAAAAAATAATTTAAAGAATAAAAAATTAATTATTAAAAAAAATTATAAAACGTTTTAAAATGAAAATAAAAAATGGCATTGAGGATCCAAATTATGAAAAAATAATTATAAAATTATTTGAAAAATAAAAATAAAAAAATAATTATTTAAAATTTTTTTTTTATAAAATGAAATAAATTATTAAAAAATTATTTTTTTAAAAAATATTTATTAAAAAAATTATAAATTTTTTTAAAAAATGAAAATAAAAAATGGCATTGAGGATATAAATTATGAAAAATAATTATAAAATTATTTAGAAAATAAAAATAAGAAACTGATTATTTTAAAAAATTATAAATTTTTTAAAAAATGAATTAAATTATTAAAAAATTATTTATATAAAAAATTATAAAAAATTTTAAAATGAAAATAAAAAATGGCATTGAGGATCCAAATTATGAAAAAATAATTATAAAATTATTTAAAAAATAATTATTAAAAAGGTATTATAAATTTTTTAAAAGATGAAAAAAAAATAGAATTATTTTTAAATTCAGTTTTATTAAAGAAAAAAATATTGGGGCCTCTAATACTTTTTGAGGCCTTTAGTGTTTTAAAAAAATTGTTATTAAAAAAATTTTGGATCCCTCAATGCCTCTTGGCATTTTTTTATTCATAAATTAGTAAAAAAAAAAAAAAGGCTCCTCAGGTGCCTCCCACGATGGCACTGCACGCGCAGTGCCAAATAGGCAAAAAATGCTCAATTAGAACAAAATTTAGGGGGTTTAGGGGTCTGATAGGAACAAGCCTTAGTTTAGGGATCTAAGTGAATTTTCGCAACAAGTTTGAGTGTCTATCGATGTCTTTGGCCTATTTTAAATAATTCATCATCATTCTAATAGATTTACCAATTTATTTTAGATTGTTCATCCGTGGCTCGTTCAGACCAACTGAAAGTTGAAGATACCATTTTTTCTTACTTTACGGTCTGTGCAAACTTTATCGGACCCTAAGATCATTGATGGAATAAAAATAGAATTGTTTGGAGCAACAACCATCACAAGAAAAATAATTTTAGAGGGTGGGTTTATTATTGTTGACGATGGTAGTAGTAGTGGTAGTGGTAGTGGTGCTGCTGTTGGGGCTAATGATGCTCCTCTTACCATTTTTGAAACAATAAGCCATCATGATTATTATCATACTAGCTGTACAGATTTTTCTTCAGATTTTGCCACATATAGCGAATGTTCTGCATGCAAATGTCAAGACTGCAAGGCAAAACACGATGGAGTGACTAATGCTATTAATGCACTAACTACTTCTGTGAAGAAAATGACATCTAATAGGGGTGTTATTTCATTAAAGAGGATTTTATATCCATACACTTCACTAGAGACCAACGTGAATAAGAGGAGAAGGAAAGATACATCTAAGGCATCATCAAGCATCAAAAAAAGCAAAATTACAACACCTCTATCTTTGTCTTGCGCCGATATTTAGTGTGCAAGGGCCACAGGAGAGCAGCATAAGCCGAAGAAGGTAAATGTACATCACTTATTCCAACAGATGATACATCTGCTGAAAATTATCAAACAGATATATATATTTGTTGCAACTGTTGTCTAACCTATTCCATCAGATGGGTTATTATTCTAACAGATGAGTCTTACGTTGCAACAGATGGTTCATGTGTTAAAAATTATCGTACTGCTTTGATTTACCTGTTCGAATTCGTCCCAATAGATAATCCATCTGTTGCAACACAAGACTCATCTATTGCAAAAAATGAACAATCTGTTGTATATCTGTAATTAGCATTGCCAATTCTAGCTTTCCAGGTAGATTTCACAGTAGAAGCTACTACTGAAGAGCATAATATCACAATTGATAATCCATCAACTGCTTCCAAAGAAGAAGAAAAAGTAGAGCCTGTCAGTTCGGGATAATGGAAGAATTACCCATTTGAAGGGTTCAACATCTCGAATGAGGCTCCAATAAAACTAACACAGTTGTTCAACGACTATTCAGAATGGATTGCCGATAGGCTGCTAAAGCATCATGTCGCAGGTACATAAATTATTTTTTGAAGATATTGGTTTATACTATTCTTGTTGTAAGAACGTGACATTAACACATATAAATCATTATGTAGAAAACAAAATGACGAATGCTACAAAGTGAACGAATCAAGTCTTGGTTTTGATATGTTCGACTTTATTGTTGCATATCCCGGATCGAAGAATTGGTTCTATTTGATGTCACAGTCCCAAACTTGCTGGAATGATGTGGTTTAAATGTCATACATATTACTATTAATTAATACTTTATTTAATTGCATTTGCGCATTAATTTTTTCATCACGTAATTCAAAATATTTGATAATATGTGCAGCACATCAATGTCATTTTTTACTACCTTTGAAAGAAGGCCAAGTTGCAAATACAAGAATAGTACAGATACACGATAGGTAATTATTTGTACAAAGTTTACATCAATAATGCCTACGATAGGTATTGTCAACAACAACTGAAAGTTTTCTGAAATGAGGAATGCTTAATCAACATCATCAAAAGGTTTTAGCATTTCGGATGGCTTACCTTGGCATTTGGTCGACGAAGTGTACATCCCAATCAATTGTGGTTATGAATTCTATTGGGTGTTGGCTGTCGTCTTTCTAAAATAAAAGCGCATCCGAGTTTATGACTCGATGCCGCGAAGGAGACGTTCTTGACCGTCGTTTGAGATACAAAAGCTGGCCAAAATATTACCTACTTATCTTGATATGAGTGGATTTTTAGACCAAAAGGTTCGTACTGATTGGTCGGAAATTGAAGCATACCAGAATAAAATGGCTAATCCATTTGATGTACAATATGTTGAAGGAATTTCTCAACAAACCATTGGTATCCTATAAGTATAAGTGTAATGATTTAGTTTCATTCCACAAATTTCACAACGCTTGCATGAACTGCAAGATATGGATTATCTATTTTTTTTAAATGTGGGAATTACGATCCTTTTGTTGCCGCTTACGCCGAGTATTTAAGTGTGGATTACAAGTACCAAATAATGGACTTGATGCCAGATTACTCCACAAAAGATATGTTGCTCTTTTATGGAAATACGAAAAAATAAAAGCTCAGAAGCCGTACGCAAGCGACATTAAATATCCACGACGACCAAAGCCGAATTCCATAACACCGATTGAAGAACAACTTGTCCATATTGATTAGATCTTTATAGCTTGAGTCCATCGATATAATAACCTATCCTCCTTGGTTTAACTTGTTGATTTATTTGTAGAGTAGATCATTTGTACCCATAATGATTTTTTTTACATTTCATTTATTTGTTGAGTTATTTCATGTAATTTTTGAAGGCTTCAATTTATTTTATACTATCTATGAATATAATTTAATCCTTAGTTTTGAACATGTTTATTGAAATGGAGTACTAAATAATATATCTGTTGTAACAGATGACATATCTTATCAAATAGATTTAGAAATATGTTGCAACATGAGATACAACACGTAGGTTATCTGCTGAAAATTATATAACAAGTTTTCCTACTTTTTTATTTGCTCCAATAGATTACCGATCAGTTGCAATAGATAGATAATATGTTACAACAGATTATATATCTGTTGCGACAGACAGACAGAACATCTACATAATGCAACAGATGATCAACCTATTCCAACAGATAATTTGTCATAACAGGTACTATATCTGTCACAACAGGTACTATATCTGTTGCAATAGATACAATATCTGTTACAATAGATATAAAATCTATTTCATTATAAAAATTTAACTTTCGCCAGACAGAGAAATTATTGTCACTACATGTAGAGTAAAGTGGCTTGAAATAAACAACTGTTATCGTTTTCATCTCCGCCTTTGTTCATATTCTTCTTTATACACGGGCTCCAACCATTTAGTTAGGCCATCTGCTGGAAATTATATAACAGGTTTTCCTACTTTCTTTCTTAATTTATTACAACAGATTACCTATCAGTTGTAACAAATAAATTATATGTTGCAATAGATTGTATAACTATTGCGACAGACAGACTGGGAAACATCTGCATAATGCAACAGATGACCAACCTATTCCAACAGATAATCATTCTGTCACAACAGGTATTATATTTTTTACAACAGATATAAAATTTGTTGCATTAAAAAAATTTAAATTTCTTCAGACATACAAATTATTGACACTACATGTAAAGTGAGGTGGCTTGAAATAAAAAATTATTATCGTTTTTGTTTTCGTTTCTGTCTTTGTACATATTCTTCTTTATACACAGTCTCCAACCATTTAGTTAGTACCCCATAAGCCCAGACCCATTGCATCTTTCCCACATCAGCATCGTACATATCGGTTATTTTGGTGCCGGTCAGTAAACACTCGATATATGCAAGCGAGAATGGCCCACACGCTGCACCGATTCTATTTATCTAGAGCTTGATGTTCTTATTTCGACCTTAAAAATCCCATGATTCCTTCACCAAGAATTCAGCCAGCAAATGACCATCAACTTACTCTACTTCAACAACTTGGGCAACAACTTCAAGAGTGGCTGCATGAGGGCTAAAAACTTATCCTCGTTGAAGACGGGTAAGTTGAAGTCATAAACCTTAATATTTCCCTCATAGAGTAGTATCTCAACAGCGAAAAAATAATTAACTTCCACGTTCATGACTGCAAGGATTCTCTTTGCCTTGGTCCAGCTCTTGTTGTGTGGATATGAACTCTTCCCTCTAACATATTTAATCTCTTCTTCATTCCATTGGGACATAGAAACTAACTTATCAAATCCCAGACTACCGATACCAGCTATCTCACGGAGAGAAGCGTACCTATCCTTGAAATTATTGTAGAAGTTTAGGTCCATTATCCTATCGGCAACATCATAAGCATCCGGGTATGCTAATTGCCTGCCCCTTATGAGGCAGAGAATTTCATCAACATGCTATGGTATAAGAAGACAATTTTTTAACAGGTTATTAATTGTAAAGAATAAAAATACAGTGGAAAGAATCCGATGTAGAGGTTTCTCTGAATCAATTCACAAATTACCCAGCCAACACAACTTATACAATAGATGCGTTATGTTGCAACAGAATACCAAGCTTTTGCAACAGATTAAATATCTGTTGAGTAGATTCTTCTTCATGGAGCAGATTGGAAGGCTAGGTTAGCAAAAGTAAACTTACATTGTCCTTGTACCACACACACATATTTGTCATATTCGTGAAGTCTTCGGTGGCAAATGAATGTATGGTGTATTCTTTTTGAGCCTTTGTCTTGCCATTCATGATTTCTTGCAGTTACTCCTTCTTCTCCTTTCCAAGCTCTACGAATATGTCCATCTTCTTTGGCAGCCCCTGAACTTCAACAACTCTTGGAGTGGGAGGAGTTGCAATTTTTGCTGATTTCATAACGGAGAGAATTTGCCTAATTTTTCTTCTCTTCCTCATAACCGCCACAGTAGGAGTGCATAGCTCTCTTACCTTATTGGATGGTATGACTCCCCTCCTGGATTTCAACTCATCAGTAGTTTTAGAAATAGCCTCTAGCTTTTCAAGAAGTTTATCCTCTCTGTCCTTGTACACTTTGCATTTACAATAAGAACATGAAGGCAAGGAGGGGTGAGAGGGACCATTGTAAGGGTAGGAGGGACCAGTGTAGGGGTAAGAGGGAGGACCTATGCAAGGGATGTTTTCAAAAGTATTTATTTTTTGCTAAGCACCAACATGCTCATAATCACGACTAGCAGCAGCATCAGGATGACTACCACCATCATAAATAACTTTACCAGCAAGACCCCCAGAAGAAGCACATGGATCTGTTGCAGTTTGAGGTTGGTCAAGAAGAGCTTCAATATTAGGCTGACCTTTCCTAACTGCTCTTCTTATGGATATTACTTCAGCCAATTCCTTCTTTATTAGCTCCACCGTTGGGTCTTCTTTTGTATCAACAAGACCCAGAGTAAGAAAATAAGTCATCCCTAGCTCATCAATGGTAGGCACGATCTAATGATGCACAATCTATAAAAAAAGCCTAGAGGCATTTAAATCATATAATAATAATTTACAGTCAGTTGGGTTACATGGATGCCAACTTATGGAACAGACGATCTAGCTGCTGCAACAGCTGATCTATATGTCGCAACAGATTGACTATATATTGCATCAGATTACACATCTGTTACATAATTTATATCAGATGGGTAATCTGTTGAGTCGGGTTCAGAGAACCAGAGCAACAGATGGTTAATCTGTTGCAAAATATTGATCGTCTATTGCAACAGATTACCCATCTGTTGCACCAGTTGTAGTTGACGGGAAATCTGTTGCAACAAATGGCCTATCTATCGTAACAGATGGAACATCTATTTCAATATCTTTCTTTGAGATAAATTATTTTAGTTGAAAAAAGATGTACTGCATCATCCGGAGGGTTAAAAAGATCAGTCTCCTACTCCTTAATATTTTTTTGCCGCCCTTTGCAGCCCTCAACCACCTAAGGATCCTTGAATAAGAAACCTCATCCAAGTAAACCCTGAACTGCTTTTGGACGAGAGAAATGGCTTTACATTCCCAAGCCTAAAAAATGTAAACAGGAAGCAAGCAAAAAAAGTCATAATAAGTATATTCATTATAAATTAATGAATGAGTAAAAATAGTGATCAATTTTACCATGAAAGCCCAGGAAAAGCCGTATAATGTGGTCGTCTTTACGTATAGCTTTGTCAGTAAATATTCGACAGTCAAGTAGTAGTTGTCATATCCCTAGGGATAATTTTTGAATTTTTAAAAATCATCAGCAAGCGCCAATAAATCATGTTCTATGACTTTTCTGACGTCTTTTGCCAATAAAATGGAATGGACAAACCAAACTAAGCACAATTTCTCCCTGCGGTGCTTTGGTATATTTTTATTCTCGAGATCCACCATCAAATCCTCCCCTTTGTAGCTAGGTCCAACAATGCCTAACTATCTATCTTTCTTAGCCTTGCATTTGTTGGAACCTTTGTGGGGTGTTTCTTTGATGAGAGGTTCTTCTGGACGATCGCATCTCAAGCCCGTCACTATGACAAACTCTTTTAATACAAAACAAACCGGCATGCCACATTAATTGATCCAGACTTCATCTATGTTTTTCCTCCTTCCCTCCCCGCATACTCGAGCCTGTGCTTAAGAAGGCCATATACTATGCTCATTGGAAAATAGAGAGTGCGTTCCTCAGACAGCTCAGGAAAGTATGCAAAGCAGCTCTTCTTAAAAAGTCCATCTATGTTTTCATTCTTTATAATACTCCTAAGTTCTTCAAAAGGTTACCCCAACTGACATTAAAGTACAAGATCAACAAATACTGCATTCGGGCTATTCATCGGCATCGTAACTCAAAACTTGTCAATACTAATGGTTTTGAAAGAATCATGCTAGGATTTTGATATTATTTCACGTCCCATTGGTGAGGAGGAGTTATCACTTTCCTCGGCTTCATTTTGCCCTGACTGAGATTGTTCTGGAAGTTCCTTCGAATCTATCTGTGCTTTAGCTTTTTTTGTTTGGTGATAAGAAGTTGATCCACTTTCTCCACTTTCAGTTGCCTTTCTTTTGGGAGACGTCTTTTAACTACAAAAAATAGAAAAATAAAAAATACATTGCATTTAATATCTGCATAATTTTTTTAAAAAGGGTAAGAAAAATTTCAATAAATTATTCTGAGCCACATTACAAAAAAAATACTCCAACGGATAACCCATTAGTTGGAACAGATGGAGAATCTATTTAAAGACCTATTTAATAACTCCCAACAGATCTTCCACCCGTTGCAACAGATAGACCACCACCACCATAACTAATTCCACCAAGACCACCACCAATGCCACCAATACCAACACCAAGACCACCGGCACCACCACCAAAAACACAAATACCGACACCACCACCAACAACCACCAACAACACCACAAATATCATCTAACAATACCACGATAGTCAACAAAACACTGAAAAAAAATCTAGGATTTTCTCGGGTGCTTCCTACTTTTTTAGCATCAAAACACAAAATTATTAATCCATTCACGAAGATAATACAACTAAAAGTCTTCTTTTTCATCATTAACTAAAAAGCCCTAATTTTTAGAATAAAGAATAAATGTAGAACTTTTATTGAACTCTGTTACCTGCAAAGACAGAGAAAATGATGGATACAAGCGAGAATGAAGTCAAAAATAATAACTTTGTGGTCGAAAATGGGAAGAAAATTGATCTGTTTAAAGGGTTGAGCAATATGTTTAGTAGTTGTTATCTATATTTTGTGTGTGTGTGAGAGAGGAGCGAGAACTTAAAATTTGAAATCAAGAAAAGTTCCCCCCCCCCCCAAATAGATGATTTGTATGGGTTGATTTGTAATTTTGGAAAAGAATAACTAGTTTTGAAATTGTTAATTTGGTCTACATTGATCTTAATTAATTTTAAAAATTTCAAAAGATATAGTTTTTAAAATATTAAGTTAATGAGAACTCATTTTAACTCAGAGTGATCGATCAATGACTCGAGTCAGGATGAACGTAATACCAACACCATACAAATGCAACGACTCAATTAAAGTTGTTGTTGACCCTATGAGATCATTCATTCATCCCCAGTTCCACCTAGATCAATGTAGGTACTATTATTAATCTTAATATTAAGTTGATGAGAACTCATTTCAACTCAGAGTGATCGATCGAAACTTCGGTTTGGGATGAACACAATACCAACACCATCCAAATGCAACAACTCAATTGAAGTTGTTATTGACCCTATAAGCTCATTCATTCATCCCTAGTTCCACGTAGATCAATGTAGATAATATTATTAATCTTAACATTAAGTTGATGAGAACTCATTTCAACTCAGAGTGATCGATCAACGACTTGGGTTGGGATGAACACAATACTAACACCATGCAAATGCAACAGCTCAATTAAAGTTGTTGTTGACCCTGTGAGCTGATTCATTCATCCCTAGTTCTACCTAGATCAATGTAGGTACTATTATTAATCTTAATATTAAGTTGATGAAAACTCATTTGAACTCAGAGTGATTGATCGATGACTCAGGTCGAGATGAACGCAATACCAACACCATGCAAATGCAACGACTTAATTGAAGTTGTTGTTGACCCTGTGAGCTCATTCTTTCATCCCTAGTTCTACCTAAATTAATTGCAATAAAATTTGTTGCAACAAACGACTGAGATGTTGGAGAATTTTAAACAGATAATTATATCTATTGTAACAGATGATATATCTGATTTAATTATCAAATAGACATTTGCATCTATTGCGACAGGTGACTGAGCTGTTGGAAATTTTCAAATAGATAGTCATATCTATTGTAACAGATGACATATTTAATTTAATTATCAAATAGACATTTGCATCTGTTGTGACAGATGACTGAACTATTGGAAATTTTCAAACAGATATTGATATTTTTTGTAACAGATGACATATCTGATTTAGTTATCAAATGGACATTTGCATCTGTTGTCACAGATGACTGAGCTGTTAGGATTTTTCAAATAGATATTTATATATGTTGCAACAGAGGACATATTTGTTTGAATTTTTTTTTCTTTTAATTTAAAAGCAAGTTTCTGTCCGAGTAGATAAAGTAGTACTACTACAGGCGGTAAAAATATTTCTTGGATAACTCAAAAATCTTATTGAGTAGTCTTGTCTTGTCTTGTCTTTTCAATGTCACCCGTTTTCTTATTCGTGCCCCTCAAATTATTAATGAATATTAAAACCCCTAATACTTCGTTTCATATTAGTTGGCCCCTATTGACTTGGTACACCCATTAAGAAAATATTAATTAGGGGTTTATTTTACCCAATTAGCCTTATTAATTATTCTTTGAAAATATAAATTTGAATAAATACACTTTATTTAGTCATTTAATATTAAGGGTAGTACATCTAGAAATTAGAATTATCTCATCTCTTCTTCAACCCTAAATTTATTTTATTCGTCTCTCATCTTTTTCTTTCTATCCTCTTTAGGGTTATGACAACCTTTTTTCACTCTTTTTTCTCATAAAGATCCTTTCAGATCTAAACTGATCCATATGTTAGATTCCTCGACTGAAATTGATGTTTTGATCCCCTTTTGACATTAAGGTATGGTTCACGATTGCTCTTTCATTCTCGTCTTATTCTTTGCAAGTTATTTACATCTTATTTTTATTTAATTATCATTTACCCATATCATATTTATTTAAAAAATTTGAAGGAACTTTTAATTGTTAAATAAATGAATCGAGAATTTTTATTATAAGATATGAAAAAAAGTCATCTGTTGGGAGAAGTTTAAAAGCCTTGTTGACAGTATCATATTCTTTATGTATTTTGTTTGTTTCTTTGTTGTTATGTTGTTATTGATGTTGTTGGTGGGATTGTTATTGTTGGAACTTGTGGTGTGGTGTTATTGACTGTGGCAGATCCAGGTTATTTAGACGGTGGGTGCTTCTTAGCTTAAAAATAGTGAAGTTCGGACAATTAACACAAGTAGTAAGGGAGAAAAAATAAAACAAATAGTTTAAAGTGAATAAGGGGAGAAGAGTTGGTTACCAAAATTAAAAAAATATGTGCTAAGTGAGAATTGAACTCAAGATCAAATAGCCTTAAGCACCCATAAACAACCACTAGGCCAACCAAATGACTCTTACTATGGGTGCTCACTGATTAGATTATATATGTTTTTTCTTAATTTTCTTATACATATATAAAGTTCGATACGAGTTCAGTCTGTGCTCGTGCACTCGGAGAACTCCATATGGGTCCGCCCCTGGTTGTTGATGGTATTGGAACATAGGATGTTTGCTTCTTTGTTGTTGATGATGTTGTTAGAACAAATGTTGTTGTTTTCTTTATTGTTGATGTTTTTTATTTGTTCTTTCTTTGTAGATTATGTTGTTGTTGATGTTGCAACAGACGGAGCAACTATTGGAACAAATCAAACCACCAGCAAGGCTAGTTTGATGTATTCCAATAGACTCCACATCTGTTGTTTCAGACTTCACATCTGATGTAACATACTCCACATCTGATACAATAGGCTCCACATCTGATACAACAGGCTCTACATCTGTTGTAACAGAAAGATAATGTCCTTTCTGTGACATTAATTTTTTTTTCTTCTTTGTATATATAAGGAACTGAAAGTTGATCAACTTTTATCTGACCATCACAAGAGGTTGTAGTAAGATGGGTTCGAAGGAATAAGCTGCATGCAGATGGAATCACTTCATATGTGGTAGGTATGTATTATTGATAATGTTATCATGGAAACACACATAGAGTACACCGATTTTGTGAATGTTGTTTTTATCGATTAGTCATAGATCATTCAAACAAGATAGCTGCAATTTTACAGTTAAGTTTGATAGGTCCGAACTGATAAGGTTGAGGACCATGAATATGGTTCTGATACCCTGTTAAGATTTAATGTCGCTTGTTGTTCATACTTATTTGTCATGCTTTCTACAGACTTTCATTGTGGCAAGCATTTCTGGCAATAGTGTAGACTTTTGCATGACGAATATGTGTCCTTTTTATGGGAGAAGAATGATCAGCAGAAAGGCTGAGATATTGAGATCATTTAATCTATTCACTAACTCAGGCTAAGGTTTGGAAATCTTGCCCCTTCTTTCTTAACTTGTGTATGCAAATGTGAAGATTGTAAGGCAAAATATGATGGAGTGATTAATACTGTTAATGCATTAACTGCTGATGTAAAGGAATTGATATCTAATAGTACTGTCATTCGATCAAAGAGGATTTCATTTTCATTCACTGTATTCGATCTACAGAACTGCTTGACACAGCGAAAGCTAATATCGAGAGATTACTGATTATGTCTTCTCAAGACTTGCTTCTACCAAAAAACTATTTTGCATTAAGTGTTGTACTATCCATATATGCTGCAGCACCGGATTTATCAGCCAAGAGAGCACTTTCCTTGGAAAACTCAAAGAGAACCTTCCATACTTCTCCTTGACCTTGCGTAGAGCTAAGAAGGACCAAGAGGAGTATTATAAGAAAGCTGCCAAGAAAGTGGTCCTTGTTGACAAACTCACAAAAGATCAAGAGCTCTATACTGAGCTCAACGGCCATAATGACAAAATAATTGAATTAGAAGGGGTGACTTGACTTAGTCAAACAAAAAGCCATGACTGTTTATATCCCTTAGTTAAATAAAACTGGTGACTTTTTGAATATGTAAGTTAAAAAAAATAGATCTAAATACAACATTTTATCTTTTTATTATATTTTGGAAAGAGAAAGATTGGAAATCTATTGCAAAATATATTCCAACTGTCAGATAACTTACAATATATTGATAATCTGTTGCAACAAATGGATATATCAGTTTGCTTTTCCATTAGTTGTGGTGTCTTTTGTAACTTGCTAGTCATCTGTTTATTCAATTTCATCGAGAGCATTAGATTTTTTCTAAACACTTCTTGGCCAAACTCAATTTTTGCTCTTAGATTGCTTCTCTGTTTTCCTTTGCATCCTTCAAGCTGGCCTCCAAACTCAATTTTTGCTCTTGAATTTCTTTTCTTTTTTTTGAGGCTAGCTTGAAGGATGCAAAGAAGAAAAGAGAAGCAATCCAAGAGCAAAAATTGATTTAGGCCAAGAAGTGTTTAGAAAAATCTAATGCTCTCAGTGAAATTGAATAAACAGATGACTAGCAAGTTGCAATAGATGCCACAGCTGATGGAAAAGCAAACTGATATATCCATCTGTTGCAACAAATTGTCAATATATTGTAAGTTATTTGACAGGTGGAATATATTTTGTAACAGCTTACCAATCTATTAGATTTATTTTAAAGCAATTTTCTTTTCTTTCCAAAATACGATAAAATGTTGTATTTAGATCCGTTTTTTCAATTTACATATTCGAAAAGTCACCAGTTTTATTTAATTAAGGGATATGAACAGTCGTGGCTTTTTGTTTGACTAAATGAAGTCACCCCTTCCAATTCAATCAGTTTATAAATAGGTCCCTCTAGCCTCCTCTCACTCGTTCATTCCACTACACTTATAATACAAATATGGCTGATCCAGATTCGTACAAGAAGATTCATATCGATTCCTTGCAGGAACTTCAAAGGCAATTTGATGAACTTCAGAGGGATTTGGCTGACTTCGGAGCAAGCTGAGGAGGGTCCTGCTGCTGTCGGATGAAAATTGTCCGGTTGACAATAATAATTGTAATAATAATAATAATAATAATAATAGTAATAATAATAATAGTAGTAGTAGTAGTAATTAGGTTATGTTTCTTATTTCTTTTAGCTTATGTATTTTCCTTTTTATTTTATATCTGATCTACCTATAAGGGATTCAAAAAAAATCTATGTATATGTATGGTTTGGTTTGGTTGACTTTGAATTTTTAATTCTTATTTAATATTTAATTATCATTCTATTTATTTCTTATTCTCAACATGTCGACGGTTGGAGGTAGAGATTGAGCACTTGTGGCAACTGATGGTGGTGAAAAGTCATGACGATTCTCCTAAAAATGGTTCGTTAATAAATAATAAGGAACTAAATGATATTATAACCATAAAAGAAAGATTATTTAATTTAAAAAAAAGTCACAACATTGGATTAATTAAGTTATATGATGATATGATTGTTAAGAAAAAGGTGAATGAATAGTCGGGACTGTGACTTTTTTTCTAAACACATTCAATAAACAAAAACAAACAACACTGTTGATGCATCAAATTCCTCATCTGTTGGGACTGATGAATCAGTTAGGAGAAATAAAAAAACTCCTTAAACAAATGGTCGATTTGTTACAACAGATGGTATATCTATTGAAACAGATGGGTTATCTGATGAAACAGATATGTTATCTGATGCAACAAATATACAATCTGTTGTCATTACTCAATAAAAAAAATGGTTATTATTTTATTAAAGAAATGGTTATTGAAAATCAGGTGTCTTCGATTTTTAAATTTAATAAGCTAAAAAGTCATGACTTGTCACAATAATAAAAAACTCACCAGCTTAATTTAATTAAATCATTTTCTTTCACAAAAAAAATAAGGAAATAAATGATAAACACAATTTAAACTGTAAAAAACTCGAACTCACCAAAAATATTCTTGTTTTTAAATCTATTTTATTAATTTATATAATAAACAGATCAACAAATTTGGATTAATGATATGATGATAATTTTTTTTTGAAAAAAAGATAAATTATATTTTGCAACAGATAGATTATCCGATGCAACAGGTTATCTATTGTTGTAATGGATGATATGTCTGTTGTCACAGATGAGTTATCTGATGCAACAGATATATAATTTGTTGTCGCAACTCAGTGTAAAAACGGTTCCTGAAAAGAACTAATTATTAATAATAATAAGCTGAAAAGTCACGTCTTATCACAATATTTCTTAATTTAATTAAGTCATAACTTTTTACAGTAATCAAGAATGTCATTAATAAATGGAGGTGAACAGTTGCGCCTTTAAATCTTCTTTATTAATTTATATAATTAAAAAGTCAAAAAATTTGGATGTCATGATGATAAGTTTTTTTTAAAAAAAGATATATATATATATATTATATGTTGCAATAGATATATTATCTGGTGCAACAGATTATCTATTGTTGTAACGGATGATATATTTGTTGTCACAGATGAGTTATCTAATGCAATAGATATATAATCTGTTGTCGCAACTCAGTGTAAAAATGGTTCCTGGAAAGAACTAATTATTAATAATAATAAACTGAAAAGTCATGACTTATCATAATATTGCTTAATTTAATTAAGTCATAACTTTTTACAGTAATCAAGAATGACATTAATAAATAGAGGTGAATAGTTGCGACTTTTTTCCTAACTCATTCAAGTTCAATCCTCTATAAATAGGTTCTTCCTTACTCAATCGTTCATTCTACTACACACTATTTATTCCTTGCTATTGTTACACCTTCAACTACTTTCTCTTTAAGGACTTGATAGCTTTTTCCTATCTCTGGTAAGTTATTTTCTTAATTTTTGTGTAAATATACGTTGTATTACATTTGAATTCTTTCTTTTCTATACTTTTATTTTTACATGTGTGTTTTGTCAACTTATACATTTTCTAGATATGGATAATCCAGTGTGGGATGTCGCTATTTTATGGGACGTCATGCGGGAACTGCAGAAGGAGGTTCATGACCTGCATTTGGAGTTGGCCGCCGTCAGAGTAAGGATGTTGCGGGAGATCCGCAGGCTGAGGAGGGCGCTGCTGCTACCGATTGAAGATTGGTCGGCTGGCCATATAAATAATAATGATGATAATAATAATTAAGCATTTTTTCTTTTACCTATGTATTTTTATTTTTTTTGTTTGATAAAAAATTTATGTTTGATGTATTTGATGTTTTAATTCTTATTTAATTTTCATGTTGTCTATTTTTTTCTCTCAACGAATGACATGTCTACAATTAAGGAATAATTTAATCCAGTATCAATAGCAAGAGATCAACATATGAGTTGAGTTATCTATTGGGTTTGTGATAAGAGCTGCATTTGGTTGTTAGAAATAGATTATTCATCTATTGCAATAGAATAATTATCTGTTGCAACAGATTATTTATCTGTTGAAGCAGATTAGTAATTTGGTACAACAGATTATCAATCTGTTGCAAAGAATATCCATCTATTCAATTCATATTACGGGCACCTGGACCATAAACATGAATCCAACATGAGTTTACTGTTGTAACAGAACATTTATCTGGTGCCACAGATGATGGATCTGTTTAAACTGATTGCTCTTATGTTGCATTCATGTTCGCGTGCTAGCTATTGTTGAAAAAACAACACACTAGCAGTTACCCAGATGACAAATTCAACTAAAAGTCATAATTTGACTTACCAAAGTCTCCTCTCAAGTAAATGTCAAAGTTGAAAGTGATGTACGAAATAAAATTTGACATAAGAAATTGGTCAAAGAGCAACAGTTGTTGTAACAACAACAACAACAACAACAACAATGGTCAAAAAGAAGAATATGATGATGATAATGAAGTATAAGATAATGATAATGAATCGGAAAATGATGAATAAAGTAGCAGCAACAATGAACAAGAAATATCGCAAAGAGAGAGAAAATAACAATAGGTGAGGAGAGAGAAAAACGTGCCTTTTTTCCTTTCATTTCCCATTATATTAACTAACATTTGGATCAAAGTATAAATTTAAAAACTTGTGAGTTATTTTAAAACTTCCCAAACTTTCTTAATCCATAATTAAGTAATTGTCACCTCTACTCAATTATTAAGACTTGTGTCACCTACACCTCATTTTAAAACTCTTTTGTCAGCTGCAGCTCAAAGCCCCTAGTTTCTAGCCTTCTTTTGGTGGACAATGTTTAGATATTCATTGGTTTTATTTT
This sequence comes from Capsicum annuum, assembly GCF_002878395.1. Classification (NCBI taxonomy): domain Eukaryota; kingdom Viridiplantae; phylum Streptophyta; class Magnoliopsida; order Solanales; family Solanaceae; genus Capsicum; species Capsicum annuum. The sequence continues at coordinate 107,201,016 of NC_061114.1, forward strand.
TGTAGGTAACGTTCTTGCCTTCCTTTTTCTTTTTTTCCTTTTTTAATTTTTGTTGCTGCTTTTTTTGGCTTCTTTTCTTTTTTAAAGATTCTACTCTTTTTTTTATTCTTTTTAAACAATCGTGTAATTGCTTTTTTTTTTCCAGATTATTTTGCATTCACCAAAATTATAAAATAACATACTATATGTTTTGTTTAGTTTTACTTATTTATACAATAAAATACAATACCATATACTTTTCATATAATACAATTGTTAAAGATATATATTTATACATAATAATGATACAGTTTCTATATATATACATATTCTATATAATAATATAGCATTTTTGTACACATTCTATACAATTTCTAACTACAATTATTACTTAGATACATATTTTATACGACTCTATATAGTTTCTCCATGTATTCTAAAAATGTATCAATCTAGCATAAGAGAGTATCAATTGAGTATATGGACACTGCAAGTGTATCAATGTAATATAAAGGTGTATTAATATGGTATAAAAGAGTATCAATTAGGTATAGGAACTGAATGTGCTTGCATAAAACTTCCTTTCTCTTTTTTAAAAAGTGTATCAAAATGGCCAGCCCACGTCTTTTTTCCAAAATTAAATGAGGTGCTTTCATTATATTACTATAATTAATAATATGTATTTTTCTATCTAAAATATTTAATATGATTTCTTGATTATGTAAATGCTCACTTATAAAATTAAAAGTAAACTTAAAGAAAAAATCTTCCTAATTATGATAAAAAGATATTTCTTTTGAACCAAATATAAGAAATAAAAGTACCATAATATGTATCAAAAATAAATGTAAAAATTGAAATACAAAACATAATATATATGATGCATATAATTAAAGGAGAATACATATTTAAGTGGTTCCTTTTTTTTCTGAATAACAATCTAAAATATTTAATTGATATCTCTCAATTTCAAAATAGTTGACCCTTATTGACTTGACATTTTTCTAAGAAAATATCTATTAGGAATTTATTTTACTGAATTAGCTTTATTACTTATACTTTGAAAATATAAGTTTGAGCATACAAGTTTTATGTAGTCACTTAATGATAGGGATAGTATTGAAACAACATAATAAGATTCTTTTGATATCATAAATTAGACAATAAATTGAAACAAATATTTTAACAAGAAGGTCAACTAGAACGAAATGAAGAAAGTACTTTATTAGAATTTGAAACGTTTAATTAGAATATGACTTAATTTGTGTATCTAAATAACATATTCTTGATAAATTTAAAAATTAACAATATATTAATATGAAAAATATCTAATAAAGTCCACAAGAGATCCACACTTAGAACTCATACTCAGTTACTGTTCAAATGACACCTAAAGGCCCTAAATTTATTACATTCAGTGAAGGACTAATGGCAACAAAACAGTGGCACCAATATGTGTATTCATCAACCAATTGGATTATTTATAATATTCCCAAAGTGACCCTATGAGTACGATCAAAAAGGGCCATCCTCACTTATATATAGTAATGTGCTAGTTTCTCTCTATCTACAAGGCATGAGTGATTTCAGAGTACATTAGTTTAAAGAATTGTGCCTGCACTACCTTACCCTTAGCCTGCATTATATTCCACTGCAAGTGTTGCTGCAAGTTATAAGCATTGTAAGGTGCTTTGTTCATCCACCGTAGAATTCTGCTCCACAAAGCTCTTGCAAATGGGCAAAGCACAAATAAATGTTCACGGCTTTCATCTTGCAGTTGACACAAACTACATTTGGGCTCCACCTGAATTCCCCACTTTAATATTCTATCAGTTGTGAGCATATCTTCATGCATCTGTAATCAAGTGGTAAAGACGGATTTTGGCCAAGCCTTGGAAACAGCCTTGGAAACAGCCTCTAGCAGAAATGCAAGGTAAGACTGTGTACGATACACCCTTGTGGTGGGGCCCTTCCCCGGACACCGCGCATAGCGGTAGCTTTAGTGCACCGGGCTGCCCTTTTTAGTCCTCTTATGATGAACTTGGGTAGTCAATGATGAGACTCTTTGCCCATCTCATGACAAAGTGATGTTTGATTTTTTGATCTCATCATTAAAGGTTCAGACTTAACCATAGGACTAAAACAAAAATCAATGAGACTCGAGGGGGTGTAAATGACAAATTAGAGATGTGGAGGCAAACTCTTGAGTCTAAAGGGTTCAGGGTGAGCAGAAGCAAGACAGAGTATGTGGAATGTAAGTTTAATGACGTGAGGCAGGAGAACGAGGTAGTAGTGAAGCTGGAAGCACAGGAGGTATGTAAGAGGGATAAGTTCAAGTATCTCGGGTCCGTGATCCAGAGTAACGGTGAGATTGACGAGGATGTCTCGCACCGTATTGGGGCGGGATGAATGAAGTGAAAACTCGCGTCGGGGGTGCTGTGTGATAAGAAGGTGCCGCCCAAGCTTAAAGGCAAATTCTATAGGGTGGTAGTCCGTCCGGCCTTGCTGTATGGAGCGGAGTGTTGGCCAGTTAAGAACTCCCACATCCAAAAAATGAAGGTGGCAGAAATGCGGATGTTGCGCTGGATGTGTGGACTGACTCGAGGGGATAGAGTTCGGAATGAGACTATCCGGGAGAAGGTTGGTGTGACTTCAGTGGAGTGTAAGATGCGGGAAGCACGATTGAGATGGTTCGGACACGTGAAGAGGAGGGGCATGGATGCCCCGGTCCGTAGGTGTGAGAGGCTAGCGTTGGATGGTTTTAGGCGGGGTAGGGGTAGGCCGAAGAAGTACTGGGGTGAGGTGATTAGGCGGGACATGGAACAGTTACAGCTCACCGAGGACATAACCCTAGATAGGAAGGTCTGGAAGACGCGAATTACGGCAGAAGAGTAGAGCCAGATTGGGTCGCTAGTGTAGGGAATTACTTGGTGGGGGTTTTTTATTTTTTATTCCCGTTATGATTTCGTATTCAGTGTTCCATGCTTATTACGAATCTGTGTGCTTCCCTCTGCTTTCCTCTATTTTATATTCCTTATGGGTGCCGTATTTATGTTATGTCATCTGCTTCTATGCTTTACTATGTGTTTGTGTGATATCTTGTGCCTTGAGCCGGGGGTCTTTCGGAAACAGCCTTTCTACTTCATCAGAGGTAGAGGTATGGACTGCGTACATCTTACCCCCCCCAGACCCCACTAAGTGGGAATACACTGGGTTTGTTGTTGTTGTTGTTGTAAGCACTTCCAAGGGACTATAGACCTGGAAATCAATAGATTGTTATAGATTTTTCGAACAAAGGACTTGCCTGAATCAGTCATTACCCTATTGTATAACACTTCTCTAGCTTCAATGATCTTTCTCATCATCCACCGTGCCTGCTTAGGCATTTGAATGCCCTCCACCCTTTGCCATTTTATATAATAAGTATGCATCTAGCTCATCCATATTTTTTCCACCTAATGCTACAAATCCTAGTAATTTTTGGTAATTACAACCTTATTCCGTAAGAGCATATTAGTTATATTCAAGCCTCCAACACATTTAGGTGAACAAAGTTGTTCCCATGCCACAAGGGCTTTCTTTGTGTTGGTGCTACTGCCTGGCCACAAATAACATTTATAGTGTGATTCAATGAGTTTCATCACTTTGGTTGGAAGCATGAAAGTTTGAGCCCAATAAGCCTATATCCTAAATATAACGAACCGGATTAATTGTTCCCTTTCTACATAAGATAAGTTCCTAACTGTCTAAGTGGCTATCTTTGTTGTGATCTTATCTATTAGAGGTTTCCATTGTATTAAAGAAAGTTTTTGAGTTGACAGGGGCACCCCTAAATACTTGAAGGGAAAATCTCCTTTGGTGTAGGCCAACATTTAAAGAATTATATCTTGTTCACTTTACTTCACTCCACCAAAATATACAGAACTTTTCCCTAAATTTGCTTGAAGACCTAAAGCTTTAAAGAATTATATCTTGTTCAACTCACCCTTAAAGAACAACAATAAATTATTAGCGAAACAAATATAACTTATAGAAAGTATTACATATCTTGGATGCTATTGGAAAACCCTAATCTCTCTTAACTTATTAAGTTGCCTGCTGAGATATTCCATAGCAACTGCGAACAAAAAGGGGACATGGGTGAAATTCAAGAGGGAGGTGAATTGAAAATTTTCTGTGAGTCGGCTACTGACTCTTCACAGTCGGCTCGCCTGCAGATCAGTACACTTTACAAAATAGATTAGATTTAAAACAATTAAGCAAATAAATAATTAAACATAAAGTAAAGACACAGAAATTTATCCTGGTTTGGAACACCAATATGGTGCCTACTTTCACTCCCCGTGGTTTCAAAGTTTCCTTAGATCGTTCAATGTCAGGCTCGAGTACAGTGATGGGAAACAAGTTCTGAAGACTTATTTTACTCTTCAGATCTTGTGACATAACTTTAGTTGATGTTACAAAGTTTACTCGACCCTACTCTTTATATAATAATTGTAAACTAAAAGTTACAAATCCTTTTAAGACAAAGATTGAGACACATTGATATTCTTCTTTGAAGTTGTGTAACCCTTGTCTGTCTTCAGTCTTCTTCTTTTATAGTCTTCAACTGCTAATCTTTATAAAAAAAAAACCCTAGATATTTCTTCTCAATCAAGGATTTGAATTGATTCCCTGATTGATGAATATAGCCATATGATTTGTCCATATATGGCTTCTACCCACGTCCATATCAGCTATGTCCGTGATGTTTTCTTCCTTTTGGTATTGTAATGATTGATACTTTTCCAAGTGTGTTTTAGATCTTTTCTTACTCTTACTTAGTCATGATTGATTTGACTTGCCGCACCTTTTGGGATGAGATTCTCCTTTCATTTGTTCTTATTTTGATTGATTTACTTGGATGTCATGGATTGTAAATTGATGTCCTTCCATTCCTGGAGCCTACTTCCTTCATCTTTTCAATAATAACAGTCTTCAATATCCTGCAAGGATTCACCCGTTAGTTTGTCATTATTAAAACTGGACTTAGGAGGCTAACAATCTCCCCTTTTTTAATAATAACAAACAAGTATAAACATTAATTGACTTCCCTGTCTATCAGTTTGCTCCCCTTGACTTAAACATATTTATTGAGTATCAGTCAACTTCCATTTATCATCAGTTGACTTGCTCTCCCTGACTGGTAGGCAACTCTGATGTTCCTGCTTTCTCTCCTTTGACATAATAAAAAAAAACACAAGCAGAGAAATACAAAAAGAGAAAACCACACATAGATATACAACAAAGAATAGTTTAAATAGTTGAAAACATAAAAGCAAGTGTAAAATCATTTTACAACCCATAATTTGAAAAAGGGATAAGACCCCCTTTTGAATAGAAGTCATCACAGTTAGCGTTTGGCCAGGAAGTATATGAGGGTATTATGAATGTTGTGACGAAATCGCTCATAAGATTTTTCAACATTCTTGGAAAATGAGGAATAAGAGTTTTGAACAGTGATAACAAGATCATTGTTGGAGGAGCTGGCTTCAGTTTTGAAGAAGTCCAAACATGAGAATACTTTGGAAAATAATTTGATGCCTTCTTTTTTGAACCCATCAATGGTCTGCCTTACTTTTCTTATGTCATAATTAGTGTCTTTTCCTAGCTGCATTAATTTTTAAGTTGACTCTTGAAAAAGAACTACTCCTTTCTCAACAATCCTCATTCGAGCCTTGAGGTTTTCCAATTCCTTCAATACCTGAAACATAGGGTTACAGACGGGTTTTTTTGCCATAGGTAAATTGGATTTAGCTCTGGAGGAGTCCTTTTTACACCACTCATCTTCAACTAAGACGTATACCATACTAGTGAAGGTTTTTGAGTCGTAGGTGACAGAGATTTCCACTGGCGGATAAGCAGATACATCAACAGAGTAGAATTGGAGAATCCTGGTGATCAACAGTCCATAAGGCAGACTAGCAGAAACATGATCATGTGCAGCACTCTCAATCATATATTCGCGGAACTATGTAGCCCAATTTATCTTACACTTTTTCACCAAGCAATAGAGAACAAATACCTCTCGACAAGTAATGTTACTAAAGGACCCTTTCCTGGGGATTAGAGTGGTGGCAATGATATGAGCCAGAATACGATACTTGAAGCAGAGAGATAAAGGACCAAAGTTAGAAGTATATGTAAAGTATGGATCGGACACAACTTTTTTGTCTTCTTCAAAAATAACCTCAAACTCTCCAGGCCAAGATCTAGTCATGGAAGGAATTACACCAGAGAACTTCGTATCGAACACCTTTTCAAAGAGAAAGTCATTAAAGATAATTCTTGTACCCAACATAAGAATTTCCAACTCACCACTATCTGGAGTTATGCGGAGGTTCGCATAGAACATACGAACAGGGTCTTCATACACTAGCAATCCACAGAGATGAAACACCAAGGATAAGTCTTGAAATTTAAGGAGCGAACTTACATTGCAGTGAGCATCCTTTAACTGGCTGAGATTGATAATACATTCAGGCACAACAGGGTGACCTTTAAAAGCAAAAAATTTATATTTTTGTACACTGGTTCGAATCTTATGCATGTCCTCTGGAGAAAGAGGAACAGGGGGAAGAGGGCGATGTCTTTTGAATGAGGTAAGGCTTGAAATAGGGCATTTTGTAGACAACTAACTGCTTGGAGAAAGAGAAGGACTCATTCAAGGACTTTGAAATAAGAACATGGTTATTTAAAGAGAGAGAGAGAGAAGGTTTTGTAAGAGATTTTCCATTGATCAAGTTTGAGTCATTTACTAGAGAGGAATTTAGATGAAGTTTTTTAATGAGATAGAGAGGAAGAAAAAGAGTTGAATGGAGAAGAGGGGAAGATAAATATGGGAAAGGTGAAGAAGGAGGTGACTATGGAAGTGAAAGAGTGGTGAAGGGGGATGTTGGAAAGGTAAAAGTATCAGAGAGGAAGTAATTTTTGGCGTAAAATGGGGGAGGTAATGATGACTCCTTTTCAGAAGGGGTCTACCAAAAATAATTTCTTTTTAAAAAAAATCCAAGAATTACTATTTAAAAATAATGCCTATAAGTCATTAATGCTAAGAATACCAATCCTCTGTCTAAGGTAACAAAATCTTTCTTCTAGCAGGGGTTTTATAAAAATATCTGCTAGTTGATTTTCGGAGAACAAATTTTAAATAAAAATCACCATTTTTTACATGATCTCGAATAAAATGATGCTTAATATCAATATGTTTAGACTTGAAGTGATGCACAATATATTTAGATAAGCTAATAGCACTGGTGTTATCACACATTATAGAAACGGATTCAAAGGATAAGTTAAAGTCAAGTAATTGATGCATGATCCATAAGATTTGAGTACCACAACTTTTGACTGCTATGTATTCGACTTCAGTGGTTGAAAGAGCAACGGAGGTTTTCTTCTTACTGTGCCATGAGATCAGGGCATCACTAAGAATTTGACATGTTCCATTAGTGCTCTTTTTATCATTTTTATCTCCTGCAAAATCAGCATCTAAATATCCAATTAAATCAAAATATGAGAATCAGGGATACCATAGTCCAACTTATTGAGTTCCTATGAGATATTAAATGATTCATTTGACAGCAGTTAGATGAAACTTATTTGGGAGTCGACTGGAACTTGGTGCATTTACATACACTAAACATAATCTTTGGTCGACTTGTAGTCAAATAGAGTAGAGATCCGATCATCCCTCTGTACATCTTTTCATCAACATATTTTCCAAATGAATCTAAATCGAGGCTTGTGGATGGACTCATTGGAGTTTCATAGGCCTTTCCTTTTTCCATACTAAATTTTTTTATGAGTTCCTTCATGTACTTGGCTTGACTGATGAAAGTTCCTTTGGGAGTTTACTTGTTTTTTAATCCCAAAAAGAATGTGAGATCCACCATAAGACTCATCTTGAATTCTCCTTTCATTAAGTTAGCAAAATTTCCACACGTAGACATGTTAGAACTACCATAAATGATATCATCAATGTAAATTTGCACAATAAAAAGATTTGAATCAAGCTTTTGTATGAACAAAGTTATATCAATTTTATCCCTTTGAAATTTGTCATTCTGCAAGAAAGTACTTAGTCTCTCCAAGCCTTTGGAGCTTGTTTGAGGATGTAGCATGCTTTTATAATTTAAAAAAATGATTTGGATATGATGAATTTTCAAACCCTGGGGGTTGTTTTACAAAAACTTCCTCATGAATAAAACCATTTAAGAAAGCACTTTTTACGTCCATTTGATATAGCTTAAAATAATTAAAGGCAGCAAATGCTAATAAAATTTGTATTGACTCTAACCTTGCCACAGGGGAAAAGGTATCATCATAATCAATACCTTCTTATTGGGAATAGACTTGGGCTATAAGTATGTCTTTATTTCTGATAACCTTACCTTCTTCACTCAATTTATTTCTGTAGACCCATCTAGTTCTAATTATCGAATAGTTTTTTGGTCTTTCAACCAAGGTCCAAACTTAATTTCGTTCAAACTGGTCCAATTATTCTTTCATGGCTTCAACCCATGATTCATATTTGAGAGTATCATCAATTTTTTTTGGTTCAATTTGAGATACAAGGGCAACAGATACTTGTCTTCTCAATGATGCTCTAGTTCGCACTGTATTTTATGGATTTATAATGATGAGTTTATTTGGATAGATAGAATCATGCTTTTATTCTCTTGGAATACTATATTTCACTATTTCTGTTGTAGGAGTCGACTTTGGAGGGGGTGTAGTCGACTTATCTTGTGATGGCTTAGAGGTTGTGCTATAATTTTCTCCAGATTGTAGATTACTCACCTGTTCTTCATCAACACTTAATATCATAGGGCGGTGATTAGATTCATCAAATACAATATGCATAGATTCCTCAACACATAAGGTTCTTTTATTTAAGGCCCTATAAGTACGACTAGTGGGAGAGTACCCGAGGAAAATACCTTCATCACTCCATGGATCAAATTTTCCCAAGTTATTTTTACCGTTGTTGTAAATGAAATATTTTTATCCAAAAGGGTGGAAGTAGCTAAGTTTGGGCTTCTTTTCTCTCCAGAATTCACAAGGCATGTTCTGTAAAATAGGTCTGATTTATCACCTGTTGATGATGTGACATGTTGTGCTAACTGCTTCTGCTTAAAAGTGATCTGGGAGATTATGTTCTAACAACATGGTCCTAGCAGTTTCCTGGAGGGATCAATTCTATTGCTCTACTATGCCATTTTGCTGAGGAGATTGGGGTGAAGAGAAATTTTCAGAGTATCCATTTTGAGCACAATATTCCTCAAACACCTTATTTTCAAATTCTCCTCCGTGATCACTGTGAACGTAAGTGATGAGGTGTCCAACTTCTCTCTGTACCTTTCTACAAAAAATCTCAAAGTTTGTGAAAGTCTCATATTTATGAGCAAGAAATATTACTCAAGTAAATTGTGAGTAATCATCAACTATGACAAAAACATATCTCTTTCCACTAATGCTTGCGATCTCGATGGGACCAAATAGATCCATGTGGATTATTTGAAGAGGTTTGGTAGTATAGACAATGTCTTTGATATTGATGATGTCCGAGTCTGTTTACCCAATTGGCAGGCATCACATATATATTTTTTTTTAAACTTGAGTTCTAGCAGACCTTTCACCAATTCAAGTCTGGACAACTTCTCAATAATATGCATACTAGCATGCCCAAGCTTTCTGTGCCACAACTAAGTATCATTAGTTTGCACAGTGAATCAGGTTAAGGTAGCAAAGTTAGGACTATTTAAGACATAAATGATATTAATGTGTTCACCGATGAGACAGATGTCTCTTTTGTCGTATTTGATTAAGCAATTTTTGGCTTTGAAGAAGACTCTGAATCCGACATCACACAGCTAATTGATGTTGAGCAGATTGTGTTTAAGGTCTTGTACTAGATATACTTTAGTGAATTCACATGATGAGCTGAGTTTTACTAAGCCGACTTTGATGTCGTTGCCTCTGGCATTGTCACTGAATCTGTCTGATCCACCATCTATTTTCTTTAATGAGGAAAAAAATTCTTTCTTTTCATTCATATGTTTGGAATATCCACTGTCAATAACCCAAATTCCCTTCTTATAGCTCTTGCTGACCTGTTCCTGCAAATTAAGAAAATCAATTTTGTTTAGGTACCCAAATGGCCTTAGGTCCTTGCTGGTTAGATGTGTTTCCTTTGGGATTCCAAACCCATACACTTTTAGGATTATGCCTTCAGTTGTAGCATTTATGCCCTCTCTATCTACAGATAAAACAGACGGGTCCTCGAGAGGAGAAGAAGGTCTTAGCTAATTTAAACGATCCTGATGAAAAATTTGAATTATTTTTAAAGAAGTTTGATCCCATGAAACTGTGGCTTGGGGATTTCTTAAAATTGTTTAATTTTATTTTTACATCATCAATCTCTTCATGAAGCAAGGCAATTTCAATTTGACATGCTTCAATTTCTATTTGACAATTTCTTCGTTCCTCTTTGAGTTTTTGTTTAAATCGTGCTTCATAATTTTTCTTCTTTTGAGCGGTTTTATTATATTTATCTATGACTTTTTGAAGCTCATTGGTTATCATATACAAATTAGATTCAAGAATATTATAGTTATGACAACCGTAAGGTCTTACCTCGATAGGTTCACCTATTTCCATGAATCATATATTGGCATCCTCTACTTCTTCTTCAGTTTCATTTTTATCACTCTAGGCGCCAAAGTTTTGATTTTTTCTAGATGGTTTTCTTCTTAACTCTGGAAAGTTTTGTTTGAAATGGTCAGTCCTTTCACAGTGATAACAAAGATCATTGTTCCTGGCGGAGTCATTATTTTTGGATCCTTGGGATCTTTGTTGTCTCTGTTTCATGATCTTCCTTACTACACGATTGATGAGGGCCATCCCTTCGCTATTAGAATCTTTTAGAGTGTCCTCTTCTTCAGTTGGAGCATTGTTGAATGCTACTAGTTTCTTCTTTTCATCCTTGTGGTACCTGTTAATATTATTTCTTTCATATGCAATGAGGTTAACTCATAGTTCATCATATGTCATGTTGTATAGATCTCCGTCTTCCAGAATGGCAGCCTTAGTTTCCCAAATCTTTGGAAGACTTCGGACTATCTTCTGGACTTACAGGCTATATGAATAGATCATTCCCAGTGATTTCAGTTTGCATACAATCTTACTGAATCTGGCAAATATTAATTCAATGTTTTCATTCTCTTTCATTTTGAACAACTCGTATTCATTGACCATGGTAACAATTTTTGAATTTTTGACTTTGGTGGTTCCTTCATAGGTTACATCCAATTTGTCCCACGTTTCTTTTACAGTTTTTCACGTTGATATCCTTTTGTATTTTTCTCCACTAACTGCACAAAGAATCAAACTTATAGCATGTGCATAGTTTGGATTATATCTTGTTGTTCTTTTGTGACCTCAAAACTTTTAAGGTATTCTATGTTAGTACTGCCAGATTTTTTATTTTTGTCCTTTGGTTTCTCCTTGAGTTTTGGAATTGGCTTTGGACCCTTCTTGATGACGACCAAGGCTTGGAAGTCATTTGATTAGACAAAGATTCTAAACCTATTCTTCCAGTAAGAGTAGTGTTGTCCATTAAATTATGGTGGTCTTATGGAGGAGTGACCATCCTGGAGAAGAGCATCAGGAATTTTATAATTTGTCATTTGATATTTGCTCACTTGCAGTTAAGCAATGATGTTAGTGAGACCTTCTCTGATACCAATTGAAATTCAAGCGCGGGGGGGGGGGGGGGGGGGGGGAGAATTGAAAATTTTCTGTGAGTCGACTACTGACTCTTCACTATCGACTCGCCTGCAGATCAGTACACTTCAGAAATAGATTAGATTGAAAATAATTAAGCAAATAAATAATTGAACATAAAGTAAAGACATAGATATTTATCCTGGTTTGGAGCACCAATGTGGTGCCTACTTCCAGTCCCCTTGGGTTTCAAAGTTTTCTTAGATGGTTCAATGTCGTTCTCAAGTACAGTGATGAGAAACAAGTTCTGAAGACTTATTTTCCTCTGCAGATCTTATGACACAGCTTCAATTGATGTTATAAAGTTGACTCGGTCCTACTCTTTATATAATTATTGTAAACTAAAAGTTATAAAGCCTTGTGAGACTAAGATTGAGACACTTTGATATTCTTCTTTAAAGTTGTGTAACCCGTGTCTGTCTTCAGTCTTCTTCTTTTATAGTATTCGAATTCTACTCTTCATAAGTAAACCCTAGATATTTCTTCTCAATCAAGGATTTGAATTGATTCCTTGATTGAGGAATGTAGCCGTATGATATGTTTATATCAGATATTCCATGTACGACTTCTACCCACGTCCATATCAGATATGTCCGTGATATTTTCTTCCTTTTGGTCTTGTAATGATTGATACTTTTCCAAGTTTATTTCTGATCTTTTCTTCCTCTTACTTAGTTGCGATTGACCTGATTTGTCGTGTCTTTTGGGACTGAGATTCTCCTTTTATTTGTTCATTTTGATTGATTTACTTGGATGTCGCAGATTGTGAATTGATGTACGTTCATTCCTGAAGCCGACTTCCTTTATCTTTCCAATATTAGCGGTCTTTAATATCCTGCAAGGATCCACCCGTTATTTGGTCATTATTAAAATATGAACTTAGGAGGCTGACAATGTGGTCCCCTTTTCTCAAGACTTTTGCACCATCGAAGGGAGGTAAAGGCTTATCATTAAACAACATACTATAAGACACAGAAGTAACACAAGCCATAATCCTTTAGTTGAAAGTATTTGGAAATTCCAACTCTATCAACACTTTGTCCAGATATACCACTCTACAGAGTTGTCAACTTTTTGAAGATCAATATTAATCATGCACCTTAGAGAGATGTTTTTCCTTATATAACCTTTCACCAATTCATAAGCCAAAATTATGTTGTCCCTAATTTTTCTATCAGGTATAAAGCCCGCCTGAGCTTCACACACTATAGTAGGCATCACATCTTCCATTCTTGTAGCTAAAATCTTGGAGATGAGTTTATACATACGGAGCAACAAGAAATGGGTTTGTAATCCTTTATGTTAGCAGGAGTTTGATTTTTAAGGACTAATGTAATGGTGGTGCAATTTATAGGTTTGTACATAGTCCCAACTGTAAAAAAACTCCTTTTTAGCATCATACACTTCTGGCTTGATAATCATCCAAGATTTCTTTAAAAACACAACATTAAAGCCATTTAACCCTGGTGTTTTATCATCTCCAATTGCATTTCAGTTATCCTAAATCTCAACATCAGCCACTGACTGAATAAGTTTGATCCTTTGCTCTTGTGTAAGTAAAGGCCCTTTATACATTACTATTTTATTGATGGTAGGTAGCTCCTGAAAAGCCGTCCCCATAAGACCCTTGTAGAAAGCGATAATTTCCTCTTGAATATTTGTAGGTTCAGTTTGTAAAACACCAAAGGGATTTTAGCTCATGAATATGTTTCTTTTGACTCTTTTCCATAACCACAATTGAGAAATATGCAGTATTTGAATCTCCAATCCTGATCCATTTAGCTCTTGATTTTTGTTGCATGATACATTCTTCTAGTATTGACTATTTCTTAAGGTAATGGATTATAGCTTTCTCTTGTGTTTGTAGGTTTGAGTTCATTGCACTTGCATTTGTTGTTGCATTTCTCAAGGCACTACTAAAAGAAACAAAAAAAGTGACCACAAAAAACTAAACATAAATGGTGGTCGCAAAACAACAACCACTTGTGGTTGATTTTTTCATAATTTTTTTTTAAAAAAATTTAATCAAAAATCGACCACAAGTGGTCGGTTTTATAAAATAATTTTCTAAAACTGGCCACTTGTAGTTGGTAATAACAAAATACAAATAAAATAACTATTTTAAATTTTTATACAAAATTTTTTTTTTTTTTTTATAAAAATCAACCACAAGTGATCGATTTTTAATTAAAAATTAATTTTAAGAAATTATGAAAACCCAACTACTTTTGTTTTTCCAAAAACGCCCACTCGTGGTCTGCTTTTGATTTTAAAAAAAATTCAAAAAATTAACCACAAATGGTCGGTTTTTTACTAAACAAAACTTTAAAAATTATGAAAAATTGACTACTTATTTTTACAAAAAAAGATCACTCATGGTCGATTTTTTACTAAGGAAAAATAAGAAAGAGAAACAATTATGAAAAACGATCACTTGTAGTCGGTTTTAGTTCTTACAAAAACGACCACACATGGTCTATTTTTTATTTATAAAAATAAAAATAATATTTCAATAAACTGACCACAAGTGGTCGGTTTTAGTTTCCAAAAAAATAATAAAAATATAAAATAATTAATATTAAATTAAATTGACCACTTGTGATTGGTTTTGATTTCCAAAAAATTAATATGTAAAACTGAATATTAAATATATCAAATATTTTTTTAATCATATCAACCGCATGTACTCAGTTGTTTATATAATAAAAATAAAAATCAATTAATATTTAAAACTGATCATTTGCGATTAGCTTTTGTACAAAAAAAAATTAAGAAAATACTACCACTTGTGGTTGATTTTTAAAAAAAATACTAAAAAGAAACTAAGAAATATTAAATAAATTACATAAATAACATGAAACATAATATTTATTTCATACTTATGTTTCAATAAAATAAATACATCGTCCATCGAGTATGTATGTATGTATGTGTGTAGGTTAGGGGTGTTCACGGTTTGGTTATAAACCAAACCGATTAAAAAAAAATCGATATTTGGTTAAGTTTGGTTTGGTTTGGTTTTGAATTTTAAAAAACCTATATTAATTTGGTTTGGTTGATTTTACTCTAAAATAACCGACAAAATAACCAAACCGATAAATATATATATTTATATATATATATATGTTATAATTATTTATATATTATTCATAAATACAATATAAAAATCTGTTACATTTTATATTTTAATCATGATTTAACTTTTGTCATAACACATTTAGTCATATGTCTTCATCCAGTTGACAGTAACTTATGAGATTCTAAAAATGAATTTTTCACTTTGAATGACAAATGATACTAATTGCGAAAATAATATCTTGTTGTGTATTGAAATTTACAGTTGAGATTCATTAGACTATAGACAGTCACTAATTTTAACTTTTTTTTTAACCTTATTAAGCAACAAGTTTATGTGTTCACCTTTTTGGGGGTTGGTTTATCATATTATTCTGTTAAATGTAATTTCTAAATATTTTTTTAGAAGCTTTCATATGGCATTGTTCATGGCTTTACCGAAGTATAACACTCAATTGACATCTTAGTTTCAAGGTTGAGATTCAACAGTCGGTTGACATCTCATATGTTATATTCTATTTATTTTTTTAAATTTTTTAACTTTTATCATTATCTAAAGTTATAAACCCAAAAAAAACTAACAAACCGAACTAAACCGATAAGAACCAAACTGATGGTTATTTTTTTGTTTGGTTTGGTTTGGTTTTAGAAATTTAAAATCCGACTAAGTTGGTTTGGTTATGGTTTTGACCAATAATCGGCCCAAACCGACTCATGAACACCCCTATATGTGTGTATATGTATGTGTGTGTGTGTATATATATATATACCATGTCGTTATTTACATAGTAGTTAAAAGCTAGTTGAAATGTATACAAATATATTGAATATGTTGATATCATACGGTCAAGGTAATGATATGATGTTGGAGTTATAATAACGTAATGTAAATAACTAATAATTCATTAGAGTATAATTAGGACTACCTTGTATTATGAGGTAATATACTCGTGCATATGATGTATATAGTACATATTCAAAAGTTGATATATAAGAAAATTAAGAAAATACTACCACTTGTGGCATGTAGTGACGTATGTAGTAGTCAAAAAATAACTGAATCTATCTAAGTATATTGAATCATACGTTGATATCATACGATTGAGGTAATAATATATTATTGAAGTTATAATAATATTGATAATTCATTAGAGTATATGCATTGTATTATGGGATAATTATATACTCGTATATATGTAATGCATATAGTAAGTATTTAGAACCTGATAGTCGATAGAGTGTATATATGTGTGTGTGTATCCTGTATTGATGTAAGTCAAAATCAACACATTACCGAATGTGTCCAAGCATATATTGAATACTTTGATTTGAAAAAATCAAAGTAATAATATATTGTTGAAGTTATAAAAATGTAAGCTAAATTAACCAATGATTCATCACAGTATATATGAAATACGTCCCATTACGGGATAATATACTCACAATATATATGAAACACATTGCAGTACATGATAATATACTCATACATGTGATGTATGTAGTATGTATTTAGAACCTGATAGTCGATAGAGTGTGTGTGTGCGCGCGCACGTGTGTGTGTATCGTATATTGATGTACGTAGTACGTAGTCAAGAGCTATCCAAGTATATATTGTTGATATCATATGATCAAGATAATAATATACTGCTGAAGTTACAATAATGTAAGCTAAATTAACCGATAATTCATCAGAATAATGTGAAATAGGTGTATTACGGTGTAATATATCATGTATGTGATGTATGTAGTATGTACTTTGAATTTGATAGTCAATTGAATATATGTATATATACGTATATCTCGTGTAGTGATGTATGTAGTAGTTAAAAGCTCGTTAACTGAATCTATATATCCCAGGCATTATGAATAATACGTTGATATCATATTGTTGAACATACAATAATGTAAGCTACTTAATCAATAACTCATCAAATTAATACATAGTATTACGAGGCATATAATATCATATTCAAAAGCTAATTAACCAAAAATTCATTCTAGTATACTAAATATTATTATACGATTATGAAATAAACTACACGTGTTAATATGACAATGAATTAGTTAATTATCCAATTTATATACATTGTATTATTTCCATGTTATTATAAATATTAAACAATTTATTAAATTTTTAATAAAAATTGATCACAAGTGATTGATTTTTGATTAATTAATTTTTTAAAAATAATCTGATCACTGGTGATCGATTTTTTCAAAAAAAAAATTAATACCCGAACCAACCCAACCCAGGCCCCACCCAACCCATCCTAATTACCCTTTTCCTTTACCCTAGTAGCTCATATCTCACTCTCAAACAACTCTCTCTCTCACCGACCACTTGTTTCTCATAGCAACGCAACGACAGTCATTGCCGCAACATCCATCGACTGACAGCCAATGCCACAGATGGACAACAATGCAACAGCAACCAAAGATCATTTCTCTTCCCCGACAGACAACAACCCAACGACAGCCAATGGACAACAATGACCCCAGTAGTCGTCGATGCGTCAACGCCGACGGACCGACAACAACTTTGATAATACACAGACATATAATCAATAACGCTTATAAGGAAGTACAAAATTTGCACAAACCACAAAAAATCTGTACCTTCTTTATAAAATATATATATATATATATATGTGTGTGTGTGTATGTGTTTTAACAAACTAGTTAATTTTCACATGTATTTACATCCTAGAATTCCTTAATGAAATATACAAGAGTTATAAAAATTAAAACAAACAACTAATAAATACTATGATAAAGTATTTAATTACTAGAATCCAATTCCAAGTTATCCAATTTATTAGTAGAAAACCTAAGCATAACATGAATAATATGACAAGTTATATATCTGATGAAACTAAGATACTTGTTTTATATATCATAAAAGACTTAGAATTAGAAGACATAAAGAAAATAATATGGGAAAAAATATTTGATTTTGAAGATGAGATACTAAGTACTAATTGGATAGAAGATGAATTAGAAAATATAGATTTCTATGGTAGAAATAATTCAGATAGTTATGATTCAAATGGATATTATACAGATTAAAATGCTAGAATATATTCAAAGAGTTAGAGAAAAACAAAGTAGGCTATACGAAGAAATTAATTATAGAAACCAGCTTAGAAGAGGAAGAGAACAATTGAAAGAAAGATTAATTTGGATAAATAAAACCATAAAACAACTAGAATTAAAAGACAGTTTAGAATATGATTTAGACATAGAATTTTTTATAGACGAAAAAGACAGGATAATTAATGAAATAGATAACCTCGAATTTAATATCAGATATAGTACAATTAGAATAAATTATTATAAAGAAATTTGCAGTATCACAACTACTTTAGGATAAAATGATAGATTATGAGTATTTAAAATATTGGAGACAAGGTATGGAAGAAATAAGATTAACAGAGATATTAATGAAAGAGAATTTAATTAAATATTTTATAACAAAAGATATAGAATATTTAGAATACCTTCAAAATAATATACAAGAATTGCAAAGACTAATAGAAAAAAACCAAAGAATATTACAGTAAAACATTTAATCAAATACCATCCAACCACCCCCCAAGTTATGAACATTAATAAGATTAAAATAAATAAACTAAAAATAAAAATATTTAGAGAAGTTAAGAAATATCCACGTACAAATAAAAATAGATCCATTAGAGCTATAATAGATCTATTTAAGTTACCCAAGTTATCCGCACCCCCTACAATTGGTATTAGAGCTATGTTGTTTAAAGTTACGAAAGTAGTATATATTTGGATTTATTTGATTAATTTATTAATTATGATAAAATTAGATTTAGATATCCACCAAAATATTATAAATATTGCTTAGTTGAATAACGAACAAAAATTACAAAAATATAAAGAATTAAAACAAATAATATCTGAAAAACGTAAAGAATTAAAAATAAGGATAGAAAGACTACAGCATAACATAATTATCGGAGTTAGTGAAAATTTAATAAATGCACAAAAAGAAGAAATATCAAATTTAGAATCAACAATAGATAGTCTAGAATATATATATATATATATATATATATATATATAGATAGATAGTCTAGAATATATATATCTATATATATATATATATATATATATATATATATATATCAACATAACCTATATACGTTTAAATAAAATGAACAAAGAAGAATTTATAATAGATGAAAAAACATACGAAAATCACGGAGGATTAAAAATAAAAATAATATTCTCTAATTTAGGAAGAAGATATAAGCAAATAGGTGAACATTTATATTTAATGTTAGAAAAAAAAGAATTAAAATTAGAAGATAAGTTAACAGTCATAGTAAGAATAGAAAGAGAAAACGAAGAAATAGACAGAAAAAAAGAAATAGATAAAATAAAACAGCAAACCACAGAAGAAATACGAAAAATAGAAGAAACTAAAAATAGTAGGATTGCTGAATTAAAAAAAGAACTACAAATACTAAAAGATTTGTATGAAAAAAGACAGAAAGAAAAAGAAGAAAAAGATAAAGAACAAAAATTATTAATTGAGATAAATCAATTTAAAGAAAAATTAGAAATAAAAATAAAGAATTAGAAACCAGTGAATTAGAAATAAATACAATAGATGCTGAAGAAACAGATAATTATGATTCGGAAGATAGTGAAACATATACAGAAATTCTAGAAAACATAGGAAAACTAGAAATTAATGAAGAACAAGAAGTAATTAATAAAGAAAACCTAGAACTAATAAATACAGAAGTAAATACTCTAAATAAAACTATAATACCTAGTACATCGGAAATAAGAAAACCAACATATAATTACAATAGTAAGTTTAAAAGATATAATTCAAAGGATGAATATAATAAATGGACACCAAAATAAATAATTAATTACAACTTTTTAAATTTAGATTGTGTAATAGACACAAATAAAACAATACAACTATGGGTAGGATACATGTCAAAATAATTATTAGATAATAAAATAGATACAACAAACACACCAGAATATATAGAAAAGACATTAATAGGAACAATAAAATTATGGTTTTTAAACCTAGCCGAAGCAAGTAAAAAAGTATTAAGATCTGATAACAAAATAGAAGGAACATCAACAACTACTAAATACTACCAACAGAAATATTGAAAAAATATGAATTAACTATAAGAGATGAATTTAACAGTGTAACAACAGAAGAAGAAGAGCAAAATAAAGAAAAAGATACGAATATGAATTTAATGTTAAAACTAGCAATAAATAATATGTGCTATATAGATGAGTATACGTGCGCATTTAAAGAATATTATTAGAAAGGAATATATAATATAGAAGAAAGTAAAGAAATAAGAAGATTATATTTTAGTAAATTACCTGAACCATTTAGTTCAAAAATAATAAAGGGTTGGGATGAAGCAAAAATAGTAGATACCCTAGGAGCAAGAATAAAATTTTTATAACGATGGTATAGAAATCTATGTGAAAAGTATAGAGAAGAAATAAAAATGGAAAAAACATTAATAAAAAATTTAGCATGTTGCAAAGATAAAATAACAACTCAATTGGATGTGAAGAAAGATGTTATAAGAAAAGAAAAAAAACATAAGAAATATAAGAAATACAAGAAATCGAAATATAAGTATAAGAAACTAAGAAAAAGATTGTATGTAAAAAATTATAAACATAAAAGACCATATAGGAAAAAGAAATCTATAAAAGAATGTACTTGTTAGAATTGTGAAAAACTAGGACATTTAGCTAGAGATTATAAATTACCAAAAAATCCAAAAAAGAAACAAATATCATAAATAAAAATAGAAAATACAGAATATATGCAGATAGATTATATAGATTATGAATTAGAAAGTGAAGATAGTATATATGAAATTTCGGAGAATGAAACAGATAATGAAATATATAGTGAATTAGAGGAATCAAATGACTGAAAAAGATATAAAAATGAACCAAATGACTGAAGAAGATATAAAAATAATAACAAAGTATTTAAATGAAGAAGGAACTGATCAAAAAATAATATTTGATAATAATATATTTGACGAAATAAAAGGAAAAGAGTTAGACTTAAGTGTAGAGAAAATATTTAAAATACCAACAATAAAAAATATATTTAGTAGAAAAATAGAAGAAACTGCGTAGTAAGCAAAAAAGAACATGTAATAGACTGTAGATATGCAAAAGGAAGAGCTAGTATACCACTAGTAACAAAGAGAATCATTAATAAAGAAATAAACGATATAAAAAGTAAAGACCTAATAAAATATGTACACCTTGGAGGTACAGAGATATTAATAAAAGCATGTTTTAGAGAAGGAATAGATACACCAATAGAATTATATTTAGCAGATGATAGAATTATAAAACCTATAAAAAAAGGTATTATAACAGTCATAAAGGGAAATTTAATATACCAAAAATTTAAATTTGTAATAAGTGTAAATTATTCAGTAGCAATAACAGATAAAAATATAGATAAATTATTATTATTATTATATTGGATAATATCAGGAATAGAACTAACCCCAGGAAGTAAAATATTTACAGTAAGATGTAAAAATCTATATGTATTAACAACAAAACATAAAATAACAGGAAAAAATAAAATTAATAAAATACAAATAGAAAGTCCTTTTGAACAATTTGTAAAAACAATTGATAATAATGATTATAGTTACAAAAATATAAACACAGAAGAAGATTTAGAAATAATAAATGATAGAATAAGTACAACAAAAAAAATAGCTCATGAAAAACTAGAATCATCAAGCTCATAAAAAAGAACAAGTTATAAACAACTTCAACAGTTAATTTAAACCAATATTACATAACAAGAACAATAAATGAAAAAGAATATTTAATACTCTTAAACACAGGACAAGAAGAAAATTATATAGCAAAATATCTAGTAAAAAGTGAAGAAATAAAATCTAATAGTAATATATGCCCAGTTCTACCAAGGAGTCTAATAAACATTAAGGATACGACAGAAAAAGAAATAATAATAGGAGTTAGAAAATAAAAATAGAATTTGAAATAAAAGAAGGAATGCAAAAAATAGATATAATATTAGGAATAAAATGATTAGAACAAGTAAAACCATACAATATAGAACATACACAATTATCTATAACTTATAATAAAGAGAAATTATTCATAAAAAAAAAATTTACATGACATGAAAATATATGTACTTGTAAAAATAATAATAGAAGGATATTATAATAGGTATTATACACCTATGATAGATACAGAAGCAGAAGCAAACTTATGTAGATACAACTGTTTACCCGAAAGTAAATGGGATAAATTAAAAGTATCAATAGTAGTCAAAGGATTTAATAATGAAGGAAGTTTAATTACATATAAAGCTAAGAATGTAAAAATACAGATATGAGATAAAATAATAACGATAGAAGAAATCTATAATTATGAACTAACATCAAAAGATATTCTTTTAGGAATGCCATTTTTAGATAAATTATATCCACATATAATAACTAAAACAGATTGGTGGTTTACAACACCATGTAAACAAAAAGTAAGAGAAAAAAGAGTTATTAATAAAATAAGAAAGAAAACTGATGGATAAAAAGAAGTGAAAAAATTACACAAAAGTTAGAAAATATAAAAAATACAGAAGATACAGTAGAACTAGTTGTATTTTCGATAAATAAAAAAGAAATAACCATATTTTCAATAGATAAGGTAGAAATAATAAAGAAAAGATTAAGATAATTATACAGTGAAGATCCATTAAAATGATGGAAAAAACACAAAACTACTATAAAAATTGAATTAATAGATAAAAATAGCATAATAATTCAAAAACCATTAACATATAATTTTGATGATTTAAAAGAATTTAAAATGCATGTAGATGAATTATTAGAAAAACAATATATACAAAAAAGTAATTGTAAACACAATAGTCCAGCATTTATAGTAAATAAACATAATGAACAAAAAAGAGAAAAAATTAGAATGGTTATTGAATATAGAAATTTAAATGCAAAAACTATGACATATAATTATCCAATACCAAATAAGATACTAAAAATAAGACAAATACAAGGATATAACTACTTTAGTAAATTTGACTGTAAATCAGGATTTTACCACTTAAAGTTCGATGAAAATTCTAAGGAATTAACCGCATTTACGGTACCACAAGGATTTTATGAATGGAACGTATTACCATTTGGATATAAAAATGCACCAGGTAGATACCAACACTTTATGGATAGTTGTTTTAAACAATTACCTAATTGTATAGTATACATAGATGATATACTACTATATACAAAAACTAAAGAGGAATATTTAAGATTATTAGAACAATTTGCAGATATAATAGAAAAATCGAAAATAAGTTTAAGTGAAAAGAAAGCCGAAATTATAAAAAATCAGATAGAGTTTTTAGGAATACAAATAGATAAAAGTGGAGTAAAAATGCAACAACATATAGTATAAAAAATAATAGATTCAAAAGAAGAATTAGATACAAAAAAGAAATTATAAACATTTTTAGGATTAGTAAACTAAGTAAGAGCATATATATCAAAATTAGCAGAAAACCTAAAGCCTTTACAAAAAAAATAAAATAAAAAAGGATGTAGAATATAATTACAAAGAAGAAGATAAAAAACAAGTTCAAAAAATAAAAAAATCTTTGTAAAGAATTACTAAAATTACAATTCCCAGATGAAAATAAAAAATTTACATATATAGTAGAAGCAGACGCAAGTGAATAGAGTTATAGAGTACTTAAATATAGGTACGAAAATAAAAAAATAGAACATCATTGTAGATATTATTCAGGAACATTTAATGAAACAAAAATAAAATAGAAAATAAATAGAAAAGAATTATGCTCATTATATAAATGTTTATTAGCATTTGAACCATAAATTGTATATAACAAATTTATTGTGAGAACAGATAATATCCAGGTTCGATGGTGGTTAACAAGAAAAATACAAAACTCAGTTACAACGAAGGAAATTCGGAGATTAGTATTGAATATATTAAATTTTACATTTACGATTGAAGTAATCAAGACTGACAAGAATGTTATTGCAGATTACATATCAAGAAAAAGCTACTCAAACTTATTTACCAATGGAAGAAGCTGATGTTAACGATACCCAAACAGACTTAATATTACAAGTGTTTGAACAAATGAAGTTATTACAAGAACGAGTTATCACATTAACTACTGAAGTTACAGATGTAAAAGTGCAGGTTGAGCACTATAAAAAAACAAGAAAAAGCTATTAGCAAAGATACTGTGCAGGAAGAGCACATTAAAAAATTAGACCTAGAAGGTGACGATGAGAAATACCTAAAAACTCAAATTACTAACGAAATTACAGTTACAGCTGCAGGCGCAGGAGATGTATCCAAAGGAAAGAATATAGTCACTCAAAATAAACTTGAACCACTAAAGAAAAAGAATTATAACCTCAACCAGATATTGTCAAAACCATATACACCAAATATACAAAAATCAGAGTCATCTATACCTCCACAGATACACACATATTCTGAATCACTCAATCAACAAAAGCAGACTTATAACCATATCACTCGTACATATATTGATAATGTTTATAATTTACCAAAATTGTTAAATACAAAACCTATCCAGAGTAAAGATTTAGCAAAACAACACCAAGGATATATTACACAAAAATGTCAAAACTATAACAAACTTATTGCTTTGCCTGGCACTAGTGCAAACTTAATTACTTCATGTTACTATTATGGACTATTATCTACAGTTTACATAATTACTGGAGAAGAGTTAACAGGAATTCCAGATATTCACAAAAAATTTATGGATTATAAAAGGATTACGAAGGGATAGTTATTCTATGTCCGTTTCTACTCAACACCAGCAAAAATATTGTTTGATAAAATAAAACAGACAATTACTGTTGTCAAGATAGGAATGACATGAGATTATATTATCCCTGAAGAAATATGCGAACAAGAAGAGATAACCAAAAATCAGATACCGGACTTCTACCGAAACAAGAGGGTTATTGGACTTAGCAGTATATTGACTGAGTTAGCCAATAATTATATAAATCAAAACCCAGTTTGGATTTACTATAATAGAAATCAATTATTAGTTTACTCTACTTGTAAAAATATTAGAGAAAATGACAGAGAAGAGATAAAAAAATAGGTCATAGCGATCCTAAAACCAGAAGAATTACCAGTCATAAGATCTATTACGAAAGAAATTATTTCAAAAGAAGCTATGGATCGTTTCTGTAAACAGGTTGGGCAAAGATACGATGAACACATATGCAGCAGATATAGTGGAAGATACAACTTTATTCCAGATGTGATGCTACAATAGCAAGAAGATAAAAAAAAAGTAGCAGATACGACAAGAAGAAAATAACAACGGATCAATAATAGAGAAATAAAAGACAAAGGAGACAAGTTAGAAAACGACATATGGAAGAATAGTTAGTTTTTCTTAACTTATTTTTACATAAAATGTATAGCATTATTAAAGTGTCATTATTACTCTTGACTTTTTGGCACCTATCATTACTAGTCTTAATAGCCTTTAAGACTTTTTGATTTCTACTTTTTATAAAGTAGTTTTTGTAGAATTATATTAGCACAAGTGTAAAGTAAAATAGTATATGCATTTTCATCTTTAGGTTATAAATAGACGAGCATCCGCTTAGATGAAGGGTAAGTCTTCATGAGTTGAAGCAAAACCCACTCTTGTACACAAAAAACTTTTGAATTATTTAATAAAACAGGTATATTTCCAAGGAAAAACTATGAATCATCAAACAGCTATGGAAAATCTAGAATTATCAGATTTACCAGAACATGTATTTATATTTGTGATTATGAATAGCTAAATTCATAAATTCCTGACAATCATAATATGATAAAATAAGTTCATGTTAGTTACTTTATAGTAGAATTATTCGAAAAATAACATGTTAAGAAGTTTATTAGCAAAGTGAAAAAGGAGAAAAATCCCTAAAGAACTATGCCATCCTAAAGGTGAAACCAGTGAGGCAAGAAAGCCGTGATAGGGGAGTAGCCAGAGTAGAGGCGTCGTTTAAGGAAAAAGTATCCAGATTACCATGCTAATAGTGATCGAAGAACATATTATTTAAGAATAATCTAGTATATAGTAATCTAAAATGATCATATTTTGTTATGTGTATGATTGAAGGGAATATTTTTAAAAAAATATCATATGAAAAATGAATACTTATTTATCTAATATAATGATAGATAAATTTAAAATACTTGTTTTGTATATACTTAAGGATATAGAAATTGTAGATATAAGAAAAATCATATTGGAAAAAATATTTGACAAATATTTTATGACTAGAATAAATTACATACCACACCTACCTACCTACTCTTACAAATACTTACATACCAAATTTACACATCAATCATGATAAATTACGTATATTTAGAATATGGGAAAATGGATATGAAAAATATATAATTAATAGAAAAACTAATGAAAACAAATCTAGAAAAATATATAAGAACTACTGATATAAAATATATAGAATTTCTTAATGAAAATATACAAGAGTTATTAAAATTAAAACAAACAACTAATAAATACTATGATAAAGTATTTAATTACTAGAATCCAATTCCAAGTTATCCAGGTTATTCGTAGAAATCTAAGCATAATATGAATAATATGACAAGTTATATATCTGATGAAACTAAGATTCTTGTTTTATGTATCATAAAAGATTTAGAATTAGAAGACATAAAGAAAATAATATGGGAAAAAATATTTAATTTTGAAGATGAGTTACTTAGTACTAATTGGATAGAAAATGAATTAGAAAATATAGATTTCTATGGTAGAAATAATTCAGATAGTTATTATTCAGATGGATATTATATAGATTAAAAATGCTAGAATATATTCAAAGAGTTAGAGAAAAACAAAGTTGGCTATACGAAGAAATTAATTATAGAAACCAGCTTAGAAGAGGAAGGGAACAATTGAAAGAAAGATTAATTTGGATGAATAAAACCATAAAACCATAAAACAACTAGAACTAAAAGACAGTTTAGAATATGATTTAGACATAGAATTATTTATATGCGAAAAAGACAGGATAATTAACGAAATAGATAACCTAGAATTTAATATCAGATATAGTACAATTAGAATAAATTATTACAAAGAAATTTGCAGTATCACAACTACTTTAGGATAAAATGATAGATTATGAGTATTTAAAATATTGGAGACAAGATATGGAAGAAATAAGATTAACAGAGATACTGATGAAAGAGAATTTAATTGAATATTTTATAACAAAAGATATAGAATATTTAGAATACCTTCAAAATAATATACAAGAATTGCAAAGATTAAGAGAAAAGACTAAAAAATATTATAGTAAAACATTTAATCAAATGTCATCCAATCACCCCCCAAGATATGAACATTAATAAGATTAAAATAAATAAACTAAAAATAAAAATGTTTAGAGAAGTTAAGAAATATCCACGCACAAATAAAAATAGATCCATTAGAGTTATAATAGATCTATTTAAGTTACCCAAGTTATCCGCACCCCCAACAAGATACGTTATTAGATTTAATTCTTTAATGTAATCTTTTTCTTTAAGCAAAATTTGACCTTCAGTTCATTAGTTTTATCTGGCAGTACTTAAGCCTCAGTATTTACAGTAAAGTGAATTGCTTCATCTTTTTCATTTCTTCACAAGAAAAAAGAGAAATTATTGTCCATGTTGTAGTAGAATGAAACTATTTACTTGTGCACCTAATTGGCTTATACTCTATTTGTAGTTGAAAACTCTAACATTTGTGAAAGCAGCACATATATGTATTTTTTTTTTTTTTTTTCATATTTTACTTGTTTGAATGAGATATTAAATACCCATCAAACAAGTAATAGATGCATGTAATATTCATTTTTCAGTTGTCTACTAATGCCTTCTGTAGTAAATAACTGACTGGACATATATGCTTAATAAGGATTAATTATCTTGTTGATTCTATCAATCTACTCTTTTCTTGGGACAATTGACTTTTTAGGCCACTCGCAAATTCTTTTAGTTGTGTGTTAATTTTTACAACAAATTTTTATTTTCACATATAAGAGAACTAAATGGATCATCTTCTTATATTTATTTTGTAAGGACTAACTATTTTTTAATTTTAAATAATTTAGATAGTAGGTAAGGATGACAGTTGTAAGAAAAAAGTTGATCCTAGTAAACCCAAAAAAAAGAACCTTCATCTTATAGACAATCCACAGGAATTTATATATCTGAGTATCGATCAGATGACATTCCAGCACGACCCTTTTATTCTAGGTCGTCTCATCATTCAGTTAGCATTCCTACACATGTTGGTCTACTTCATGACTCTATCGAAACTCAAGCCAGCCCCTATCGTCATGCCATCACATTCAAAGTAGTATCAGACGATCGATGACACTTACAGTCATCTATCACCGTCTACCCTACTATCTGCTAGCAGTCACCCACACACTCATAGTGATTTTACTGAATCTATTGGGTTAATTGATCTTCGTCTTAAAAATACACCATTTAGTTTTTCAGATACACCCCACGATAGAGTATTCAGGAACACTTACTCTACAATCAGGATAGATAAATGAGAGTCGGAGGGAGTACGTTATTTCATATGAAGTAGGGTATGATTCCAAAATATAACAACACTATTTATTTTTCATTTACTATATTATTGTGTTTTATGATATTAATTTTTGATCTTGTATTGCAATTTTAATCCTAATGATAGAATCGTCAAAATTGTGATCATATACATCCGTAGCAACTACAAATCTTATTGGACAATTTGGCAAAAGATTTCAGAATTTGGTAGAGAAAATGTTCAAAGAATTTCAGATTTATCTTAGCAACTACTTAACACATTGTTATTAAAAAATATTAAAATATTCTTTTGTTGTAAATATTCTTGGTATGATCCAGCGGACCACTTTACAATGAGAAAGATTTTTTCTAGAAGAGGCAGACTTAGACTTAATGATCTATAGAAATATGCAAAGAAAAAACAGGAGAATGCCAAGGTTTACAAATGCATATATGTGACAAAATTTTCTTCACTACTAAAATAGTGAAGAATATCAGAAGTTGAGGAAAAAAGAAAGAAAAGCTAGAGCATCTACGAAAGGTGGCTCTCCACACAATAGAGGAGTTATCAGTCAGATTATTACTGAGGATAAATTGGTACGTAACTTTTATCAATTTAACTGTTTATTTTTATTTTAATATTTTTATTTTTGAAGATTAATAATTTAGTAATATGCAGCAAAAAAATTGAGTAGGTGGATAACTCGGTATGAGTTATTAGCGAAAACTCACGTAAAAAGAAAACAAATTTATTGAATGAAGCTGTGTGGGTCGAGCCACATGCAAAAGCTACCCATATAAGAATTACATTTGTACTTATGAATTTTTTTCCTCATACTTGATATTATTTAAGTATGAATAGTTTAGTATCTTTTTATTATTAATTTTTTACTTTACTTTGAATATAGGAAAAATATATGTAGATGATTAATGAGTTGCGTAGTCCTCGACCTCCTGAAAGTCAGGGGGACCCAATACGTCAAGATGTAGAGGAGGAGTACTAGCAACAGTGTGTGAGTTCTCCAGTTATAGGTGTACTCTACGACTACTCAAAAAATATTTTATAAAAAATATTAGTTCTTTGCATTGTGGATCATCCTCTACCCCACCAGTTGATAGAGAAATTGCTATTTTATTACAAAATATGATTTCACAGCTCATTAAAAACTTTGTTGCACAGGCTAAGAAGAAGAGGAAGAAAAAGGAGGAAACTGTTGCACAAATGAAAATAATGCATGGACAGATCAATAATTTTCTTCATTCTTCGTGAATTCTTCCTCCAAATTTCGGTGATGCGCGTCTGCAAGAGGCCTAAGCCCACTTACCAATTACGCTTTAGAGGATGAGGAGGAAGATGAAGATGATGAGGATGGGTTGTAGCTTAGTACTCTTTTATATATTTTGGTGGTTTGTGGTTTATTGTCTTGCATAGTTGTAAACTTTGATGTTTGTGTAGTAACTTGATTTTTATGTCTGAATGTTTGAATTTTGATGTGGTTGGTTCGATGTAAATTTGATTTTGGTGGGATGTATTATATAACTGGTTTATCTTGAAAATGTAGCATATATGCTGTAACTTTTTTTTTACAAAATTATCAGAAAAATATCAAAAACACTGACCACAAGTGATCGATAATCTGAAAATTTTTTATAAAATCGACCACTTGTAGTCGATTTATTAAAAAAATTAAATAATTAAAAAAATCAACCATAAGTGGGTGATTTTATTAAAAAGATTAATTAAATAATTAAAATTTTTATCACATGTGATCGACTTTATTTAAAAAAGTCATTAAACAATTATATTAATCGATCACATGTGATAAGTTATTTTTAAAAAATGAATTAATTAATTAAATAAAATCGACCGCAAGTAGTTGATTATTTTAAAAGATAATCAAATTAAAAAATTGATCACCTGTGATAGATTTTTTTTAAATAATTAAATATAATCAATCACATGTGGTCGATTTTATTAAAAAAATTATTTAAATAAATAAATAAAACCAATCACATGTCCTCGATTTTGTTAAAAACTTAATTAAATAATTAAATAAAATTGATCATATTATTAAAAAAAAACTAAATAATTAAATAAAACCAACCACTTGTGGTTGATTTTTTTAAAAAAATTTATTATAAAAGCAATCGACTACAAGTGATCAATTTTTTAAAGAAAATTAATTAAATAATTAAATAGTCATCATTTTTAAAATTAAAAAATTATGATAAATATTTATTTTTTATAATTAATATTAACTTATAAATACACTTTTTTTTTTTTTTTTTAAAAAACCGGTCACTGCTTGTGGTCGGAAAAACAGGAAAATTGACAGTATGTGATGTTATTTTTGCTATCTGTTGTCCTGTTTAATTTAGTAGTAAGAATAGTTTTGGATCTTTTTTGTTCTTTAAATAAAGGAGCTTGGATTCATAATTTCTTTAAATAAATAACCGTCAAGTGTCAAGTCCATCATACTATTAGAGATGAATAAAATTTTCATGCAAAAGACACAACTTTTAAAAATTATTTATAACAAAAAATATTGTATATATTATCTATAATCTCTATCCATAATCTATAATCTATATCTATAATATATTAAAAGTGTAAAGAACCTTAGAATAGTCTATATAAAAGAAAAAACAAAGACCTAAACCTAATACAAACTTGAAAGTTGGCCAAAAAACAAAAAAGGAAGAAAAAGCTTAAACATGCGTGACGTGAAAAAATCATGAATTGTTTAAATTTTAAAAGTATTTTGTTTAGCTTTTGAATCACTTTAACCTTAGAATTCTTTAAATAATTAATTAATGATAGTTATCTTTTTTTATTTATGTTTAGATGTTTTTTTCCAAAACTACCATATGTAGAGAAAAAACAGGTTTAGATATAGAATTGTTCTATTAATGTATATAAATTTTCATGTGAGTTGAGGTAAGTTTTTAAATTTTAGTATGTTTTTAAAATTTATTATAAATAAATTATCTTGTATTTTTGATAAATAGTTGCTCATTGAAGGTCTTTTTTTTTGTTGTGAAATCTCGATATATAATGTGAGGTGAGTTTTCTAATGTTTTAGCATGTTCTTGATATTTACATTTTTGATAGTAAATGCAATTAAAGAGATAAATTTATTTGTGATCTGAGGTAAGTTTTTCTATAATTTTACTATGTTCTTAAAATTTATAAAATAAATTATCATGTATTCTTAATAGACAATTGCTCATTAAGAAGCATTTTTTTATTTTTTTTTGTGAATTTTTGATGTATCTTATAACTGAAAAGATAAATTATTTGTGATTTGAGGTAAGTTTTCTAAAATTTTAATATGTTCTTGATGTTTAAAATCTTGATAGTATCTATAATTAAATAGATAAATTTGATTGACATTAATTTGTTGTAAGTTTTCTAGAATTTTAGTATGTTCTGGAAGCTTACAATAAATAAATTATAATGTAATCTTGATAGACAATTGCTATCTGAGAAGTTTTTTTGTGTGTGTGAAATATAGATAGTATAGTCCACTAAAGAGATAATTTTGCTTGTGTTTTGAGGTAAGTTTTCTTAGATTTTAGTATATTTTTTGTATTTACAAGAATAAATTATCTTGTATTTGATAAACACTTGCTAATTAAAAAGTTTTCTTTTATGATTTTAGTATATTCTGAAAGTTGAAAATAATAAGTTATTATGTATTCTTGATAGATAATTGTTAATTGAGAATTTTCTTTGTTATAATTTTTATTTAGAATGACATAAATAATTAATAATTTAACATTGACTCATTTATAATTTTTATTAGCTTCTTTGAATCGTTACACTCCATCATGAGAAATTGGTTTGTCATTCTAATTTTATATGAATTCTCTTCTAAAATTTAATTATATGTAATTGTTTCAATTGTGAATAAATGATGAGATATGGTATATCATTCTTATTTTAAATAATAGGTCCTAATGAATGTCTTTGTTTGTTACACGTTATATCAATTAAATGATATAGAATTTAATCTATCATCAATTGCTGATTTTTAACAAATTTTTAATTTTATCCTTCAATAAAAGTTTCTACAATCACAAAATAGTCATATACTTTTTTTCTAAAATATTTATCATTTAATTATTATCTTCAAATTTAAGACATAAAATTTAATTAAAATTTTTATTTCATATAAGTAAGAAATCATAATTTTAATACTCCTAAATTAATAAGAATTTTACCTTATGTAAAAGATTTCTATAATTGCACCAAAAAAAAAAAGGAAAAAAGAAGGATAAACGTGTTAATAAGAGTTAAACTGTCATAGCAAAATATAAATAATAGGACAACAAGTAGTTTTGATGTAGCTTAAATTGGCTCGGATTTTAAAAAAATGAAAAAAGAATTGTAGCTGAAAAAATAAAAATAATAGGATAAATACTCTTAATTAGGGTAGGAATTGTCATAGGTTTTTTTCAAAAAAAAAAAAAAACCGTTTAATATTGGCATAGAAATAAGTATGATACTAGGATTTAATTTTTTGATTGATTGATTTATCTATAAACCCTTTTTCAAGAGTTTAGACCTAAAGATAAATAGAACAATACTAAAATCAGTTGTTTTGCATGCATTCCTACTTTATTTGAAAGAACAGAATAATTAATACTCTCTCCAATTTTATACAACGGACATGACATATATGAATTTTATACAAAGGACAATGACATATATGAATTTTATACAACGGACAATGACTTATTTGATATACAATATTTATTTATATCATTTCATCATTGTTATTTTTAATTATTTTATTTTTTTATACATAATTTTATTTATTGATGCAAGTTACATGTACAAAGCACGTAAACTGAACTAGTTATAATAAAATTGTGAAGTACAGTCTATCAATTCAAGTTGATTTTTTTATTCAATTTATTTTTAATAAAATCAAATTAAATCAATTGTTATTGATTTTTTAAAACTTAAATCTAAACTAAATTAAAATCCAATAAAATTTATTTATTTAATCAATTCAATTTAATTATTTAATTTGAATCGATTTCTAACCAAAAATAACAGTCCTGCTCGTAAGTTGTAGAAAAGAGATTCTTAATGTAGCATACTTCAATAATGCACAAATTAGAGCCAGCTTGATGCATTAATTGAATTCTACTCAAAATTCAACCAATCAAAAACAAATCACCTAACAACTTTTTATATTTTTCTGCGTTGCCGAAAATTAACAAGCGGAATATAACTTTTATCCCACCAGGAACTATTCGAAATTGAATTAATTCGTTATAAAAATACCTTTTAAAAAAAAAAAAGGAAACTTGTTTTTGCAAACGTGATTGAGTATTTTTGAATAGTGTAGGAAATAACTAATCCCACCACACGTATTAGGAACTTGGTCTCAGAAATTACAGTAAACAACAAATAGTAAAATAAAGTGCAATACAAATTTACCGTGGAAAACTCCTTGCTCAAGGGAGTAAAAAACCATGACCTACACTGTGTAGGATTTTACCACCAATCTCCACTAATTTCAAAGAGCTTTGTTCAAGATTACAACCCCGAAATCCTAGAACCTAACTCTTAACTCACAACTCCACAGTTTACTCCAACTGTTCTACCCATTATATGAGCACTCCAAGAAGTCAAACCCGCTTCTTGTTACAACACCCCACGAATAAGAAGTCAAACCCGCTTCTTATTATTCACACTCACAACTAAATAACGTTCAATAATAGAAAAGATTACAACTCAATATCTATCCTATTACAGACTTGAAACTCATTAATTTACTCCAACTGATAAACTCAATAACGACTACTAACTCTAGCCTTAAGCTTCTCACACTTCAGCATTAAGTAGTGTAAACTCGAACAGAAATTGTGAACCAGGTTTTTGTTTTGCTGTGATGAACTCCTGCAGTTTTTGCTCTGATGGCTATTGCTCTGAAGATGATTAATTTTGTGAATATGTAATTGGTGTGGCTCTCAATGATATTTTTTCCATATATATGCTAGAGATTTATCATGCCTTAGAATATCACGAAATTGGACTCCTTCTCCAAATGGAACTAGGTTTCCTATGAGGAAATATGTGATTCCTTTCCTTATAATGAAATTGTATCATATAAGGAAACTTTGACTCCTCTTTAGACTCTATTTCTTCTTTTTATTTCTTTCCTTATTTGCTCGTTATTTCTTTCCTGATTTGCTCCATTTTTTCCTTCTTGCTCTTTTATTTATTTTCTTCTTTATTTCGTGGATCCAATCTTCCTTGTTTGTACTTTATTTCCTTATGTATTCACTTCACTGATAACACTCAAACTACACCTCTCTAATGAGAATGTAAGCGATCGTTGTCAATATATAACCCAATTAGGTTGGGATCGAATCCCACAGGGAATATGGTGTGAACTTAAGTTGTTTGCGATTTAATCAACCGATAGTTGGATGTTTCCTGGAATGGGGGTTTTGGAGATTAGCAAATAATTGGTGGTCACATTAGTTTCAGTGTTTGTAATCAAGAGTTTACGGAAAACCAGAATTATGTTCACTATGGGTTTAAGTACTTACAGATGCTAATAGTGATTCAAGATTCTCACAGTAGGTAGGACAATAGATTATCTCTATCGAAGTTATGCCTAAATGTCTCTCGACCTACTTAAGCATTTAATTACCTAATCCTCTCGGACATAGGGAATTTATATTCACTAACCAGACTTTACCTCAGGTTAATCAACCTTGTTACAACGTCGATTATTAAATGGAAGTTTAATGTTTCCAAGTCCCTGTCAATAATTCACTTCCTACTATATTTGATTTCTTATCTCAAGTAAATCAAAGTAGGTGCTATCTATCGTTTGCAACCAATAGACAATAATTAAAATCTCGGAATTATCAAGGAGTTTTATTACCTTTAGAATCGAAAACACATAGCATCTTACCATCATAGCATCTTACCAAGACTTAACCCATAGATCCCATAATTCGGGTCAAAGAAATTTAGCCACTCATAATATAATAAGCAAAACTACTAGACGTATTCATAATTTGAAAGATGAACTTGCCACAAGATGAATAATAACTAGTGATTCTCAGATTAGATCACAATAGAAATCCCAAAATATTGATGAAAATCTCTTCAAATTTAATTATTTTTTCAAGCAAAGAAACTAGAGAGAAAAATAACAAAATACGTGTGTTCTAAAATTATGTTCAGAGCTACTTTAGAAAACCTTCAACAATACTTTTTATAGTTCAGCCTAAATAAGGAAATAAAATCACAGAGTTTAATAATTCCTCGAATTAGGCGACGACATTCGTGACACTTTATCAGGAGTCTGACGACTTATCACAAATGTCGCCAGCTCCCTCGATAGTTTTAGCACTTCCTGCTTAAGGCTAACGATGAATCCTGACAACTTTTCAGAAATGTGACGACATATCAGACAATGTCGTCACTTCTCCACCTCAGCTCACATGTTTTGCCTAAGGCTGACGGCGACTCTGACGTCTTATCAACTCTTTGACGACTTATCAGGAAATGTCATCATAACTTTCAGCTAAGGTCCATTCTCTGTCTAAGGCTGACGGTATATCTGATAACTTATCACAGGGCTGACGACTTATCAGGAATGTCGTTAGCCACACTTCTCTTCTATTTGGTTCTCTTGCATCTTGGCTTCTTCTGTAAAATCAAAGATAAAATAATAAAAAACGACAAAAGTTGCTTAAGACCTTGCAATTATTCTCAGTTAAAAGCCTCAAATATGTTAGCGTCTGCTCATACATCAACACCCTCAACTTAAAACAATTGCTTGTCCTCAAGCAACTCAAACACAACCAAGAGGATACAAAGTACATTTGGCAGTCAATCATCTATATTATCTCAAAACATATTCACCATCTCCAAGGTCAGTAAATTCAAGAACAACTGTGTATATAATTGTAGAACAATAATGCAACACACATGAATCAAGATACGACATTACTTCAGCTATAACAACCATACATAGACCAGTATTACACTATCCGAATAAGTTAGCAAATACCAACATATCTGGTGTGCCCTCCAGCAAAGAAATTCCCTTTTTCTCATATCAGTAATCATATATGTAACTATGGGGACAGTAAAAAGAAACACTCACTCTCAGAATGAAGTTCCAATCAATGTATGCCGAATACCATAGGCTTGCCCTTATTTTCATTACCAAGATCTTCAGACAGGTCAGCTAAGATCACTATAGGTCTTCTCTTTGGCTTGTAATGCAGGCTAGGGGCTGGTGTGATACTTGATGATATTTAAAGTGACTAAGCCTCCTTGACACTACACTAGCTTTTGGGGTTTCACTCGTTAACCTTTTTTAATTCCTCTCTTTTATTGATCACACTTATTTAGGATGGGTGCGGTCTTTTCCATAATCACTTATTCTTTTTCACAACTTTTCTTTTTCTTGCTCTTTTCCACCGCACCTCACTTTTTATTCTTTTCTTTTATTCTACCTTTCTTCATACGTATTCTGTATCATGCATCCCTATGATAGCCACCCTCAACTTAGGCCATTTGCCTAAGTCAAGGTGCACAGTGTCCAAGGAAGACCAGGGCTAAAACAGATTCATTATGATATAAACGGGAAGGTGACAGGTGTCATAAAAAGAAATAGGCTAAGCAGGCTCAAAGCAGGGATCAAGGGATATTCTACATACAGGGAAGGTCGTTTAGGCTAAAAGTAGGCTAATATCAAAACGGCATATGATCTTTTCCTAACCCCTATCCATCAACCTAGGTAAGACTAATCGAGCAAGTTCTGAATCCAACATACAGAGAGAACTAAATAAAATCTCACACATACATGGGACACTAGTATATCACCAGTTACTACTTATCTAGTTCATGCAGTTGTTTAGCAATGATTATTGCGTCACCAGAACTAATGCCATACAAAGATGCACAGTGGTAACACTTAGATGCAAATCACACATTTAAACCTCAGACCATTGGAGAGGTGCTCAAAAATTACAAAAATAAGTTAACTGCCTTAGTTACTTGTATTTTCCTAGTTATTTATAAAATTTTACAATAATAATTTACCCTACACCCCCAACTTAAAATCACAGAAAAATTGAACTAAGGGTTAGGGTATACCTAGAGTAGATCAAACACGGGGATCATGGGTTGCCTCCCATGTATCTCCTGATTTAACGTCACGGCACGACTCAGGCATCTCGCTTACTTCAGACTTCATCGAGATAGATAGTAACAATACTGTTCATCGAGTCTTTTGGACCAATATAAAGTTTGACTCGTTGCCCATTTACCTTGAAGGTACTGCCGTCTTCATATTTAAGTTCTACTACTCCAGATCTCTAAATGGGCCTGACCACTTAGATTTAAGCTTACCTGGGAACAGTTTGAGTCTGGAATTGAACAGAAGCACCAAGTCATATTTTTGGAAGTCTCAATTTCTCTATCCTCCAATCATGATACATTTTCATATTTTCTTTGTATAGGTCTGCTCGTTCATATGCCCTGAGATGAAATTTATCCATCTCATTCAGTTGTCCCAGTCTCAGCTCTGCTGCCTCCTTCCAACTCAAATTCAACCTTTTGAGTGCCCATAAGGCCTTGTTCTCCATCTCTATTGGTAAATGGCATGCCTTTCCATAAATCAACTGAAATGGTGACATGCCAATGGGTGTATTGAAAGTAATCTGGTATGCCCACAAGGCATTCAAGCTTTCAAGACCAGTCTTTCCAACTAGTATTCACTGTTTTGGCTAGGATGGCTTTAATCTCTTGATTTGACACCTCCACTTACCCATTAGTTTGTGGGTGATATGGAGTGGTTACTCTATGTTGTTTCACCCTATATTTTGCTAAATTTGCCCAAAACACTTTGTTGCAAAAATGAGATCCTCCATCATTTATAATAGTACGTGGTGGTCCAAAGCGAGAGAAGATATTATTCTTGAGAAAAGCAACAACCCTTTTTCCTTCATTATCAGACAAGGAAACAACTTCAACCTATTTCGAGACATAGTCAACAATAACTAAAATATACTTCATCCCATATGATTTAACAAAAGGACCCATGAAATCAATGCCTCAGACGTCAAATAATTCCACTTCAAGCATCTTAGTCAAAGGCATATCATGTCTTTTGGAGATTGACCTCTGCCTCTGACATTGGTCATGTTTCAGCATAAACTTGTGAGAATTCTTGAACAATGTTAGCCAATAGTATCCTCTCTGCAACACCTTCCTAGGTGACCTCCAACTGAGAAAGCATGACATGCTTCTAATATGAAAAATACATCTACTTCTGGCACACATCTCCTTATAACATTGTTGGTACATCGTCAAAAAAGATACGACTCATCCCAAAAGTAATATGTCACATCATGCAGGAATTTCTTTCTTTGACGGAAAGAAATATTTTCTAGAATGACCTCACTCACAACATAATTTGCAAAATCAGCGTACCAAGGCAATTTGTCCACAATAGTAGCCAAGATCTCCTCATCAGAAAATACATCATTTATCTCTATTTCATCAGTAATTGCCTGCTCACCTTCCATTCTACATAGATGATACGAAACCTAGTTTTCATAACCTTTCCTATCTTTGACTTCAAAGTCAAATTCTTGTAGTAGAAATACCCATCTAATCAGCCTTGGTTTTGTATCCTTCTTAGTCATCAAATACCTTAAGGCTGCATGGCCAGTGTGGACCACCACCTTGGTCCCAAGCAGGTAAGCCCTGAATTTCTTAAAGGCATATACTACAGCCAGGAGTTCCTGCTCAGTGACAGTGTAGTTCTTTTATGCTCCGTTCAGTGCTTTACTGGCATAGTATATTGGATGAAACAATTTGTCTTTCTTTTATCCCAATACAGCTCTAAGGGAAACACCACTTGCACCACACATGATCTCAAATGGTTTTGACCAGTCTGGTGCAACAATGATAGGGGCCTCAACCAACTTCTTTTTAAGGCATTCAAATGCCTTCAAGCAATCATCATCAAAGGAAAACTTCACTTCTTTCTCCAAAAGTTTGTAAATTGGATTTACAACCTTCGAGAAATCTCTTATAAACCTCTGATAAAAGCCAGCATATCCAAGAAAACTACACACTTTCTTCACTGAAATGGGCGGTGGTAGTTTCTCAATAAGTTTAACCTTGGCTCGATTAACTTTTATCCCTTTTGCTGAAATTTTGTGCCGAGAAAGATGCCTTTCTTTACCATAAAGTGGTATTTCTCCCAATTAAGCACCAAATTAAATTCAACACATCGTTGCAAGGCTATACTCAGGTTTGGCAAACACATCTCAAATGAATCTCTCACCACAGAAAAATCATCCATGAATACCTCTATGGTGTTCTCCACCATATTGAGAAGATAGACATCATGCACCGTTGAAAAGTAGCGGGTGTATTGCATAGCTCAAACGGCATCCTCTTAAATACAAAGGTGCCATATGAACATGTGAATGTCGTCTTCTCCTGGTCTTCAGGAGCAATACAAATCTGGTTATATCCGAAATAACCATCCAAGAAGCAGTACCATCCCTTTTCGGCCAATCGATCAAGCATTTGGTCCATAAAGGGCACGGGAAGTGGTCTTTCAAAGTCCATGAACTTAGTTTGCGGTAGTCCATGCAAAATCTTTACCCAGTCACAGGCCTGAGTGAAATCAACTCATTCCTTTCATTTGCAACCACAGTCATGCCCTCTTTTTTGGGCACGCATTGAACTGGGCTCACCCATTTGCTGTCAGAAATAGGGTAAACCACTCCTGCATCCAACCGCTTAATAATTTCCTTCTTAACCACCTATTGCATTGGTGGGTTAAGACGGTACTGATACTTGATAGTTGGAATACAATCTTTCTCAAGTTGTATTTTATGCGTGCAGATGCCAGGGGGGATGCCAATAATATCTGCGATGGTCCATTCTATTGCTCTCTTGTACCTCTGAAGTACTGAAATAAGTGCTTTCACTTGTTGCTCACCTAAATTAGCGGTAATAATAATAGGTAGCGTATTTCCCTTACCCAAAAACACGTACTTTAAGTGCCCAGGCATTTCTTTCAATTCCAACACTGATGGCTCTTCAATGGATGGCTTAGCCGGTGGTGTCAGTCGATTAACAAGATCATGGTCTATAATCTTAGGAGCATAAAGATATGAACCCATTCCTGTCAAAGAACAAACAGTATCTTCGTACTCCTCAATGCTTTTATGATCAAAATTCATCAAAATTACAGCTAAAGACTCGACAATAAGTTGCTCCTCCATTGACACCTCTTGTTTGTCCTCATAATACACATCAACTACTGAGAACACACTCATTTCTTCATGCTGCTTCATTGATTAGCACATATCAAATTGTACCACCTCATCATTCATCCTGAACAAAAGCTCATTTGCTCTCAAATCAATCAACATACTTTCAGTTGTGAGAAAAGGTCGACCCAAGATTATGGGCATCTTAAAGTCCACCTCGCAATCCAGAATGACAAAATCTTTAGGGAATATGAAGATATCTACTTTCACCAACAAATCATACAAAATACCAACAGGTCATTTTACTGACCTATCCATCATCACGAGTTGCATATTGGTGGGAGTGGGATTTTCCAGACCCAGCTTTCTATATACAGCCAGCGGCATCAAACTAATGCTCGTTCCCAAATCGCATAATGCCTTAGAAAATTCCATAGACCCAATCGTACAGGGAATAGTGAATACTCCTGAGTCTGGCTTCTTCTGCACCAAGGTCCTCGTAGAAATAACGCTACAATAATGGAGGTTATCCTCTAGTTCATAGCTCACCGCTCTTTTCTTAGTCACAAGGTCCTTCATAAACTAGCATATCCTGGCATTTGATCGAGTTCCTCCACCAAAAGTACCTTTATTATCAATTGTTTGAGAATTTCCATGAACTTTTTGAATTTTGCATCATCAGTTTTTTTTCTTCAATTATTGAGAAAAGGGAGGTGGTGGTCTTGGGAGAGTTTTCAACACTACCTTCTTCTTCTTCTTCTATTTCTCTTTTTCCAAAGCATCATTAGAACCATCCAGCTTCTCAAACTCCATTGGACATTCTTCTTTGGGTTCATCCTCTGCCTCAGTTACATCTTCAACCAAACTTTTGCCCACAGAAGGGCCAGGTAACATGTTACCACTCTTAGTGGTAATCTCCATAAATGAGCCATCATTCCGCGAATTCTGGTCCATATCACTTGGTAATGTTCCGCTCTTCATCTGGTTAAATATTGCGGAGAGTTGGCTCACCTACTGCTCTAACTGTTTGATTGTGGTGGAGTGTGAGTTTACCAACTGACTAATAGATGACAGATTGGTCTTCATGGTAGTCATACCAGATTTGGTAGCCTCCACTCCCTTCAGCAACATAGCCATCATGTCCTCCATAGACATCTTTTTAGAACTTGTTGTAGCAATCTCACAATTCCAGGAGGGACATATAGCCCGCTCCTATCATTATTGCTTCTCCAGTTTCCCTGCTCCCTATCTTTATAACCAGGATTATCATAATAGTTCTAACCTTGATTCCCTTGGCTATTGCCTTAAAACCTCCCTGATTATTAACATAGTTCAGCTCTTCTTCTGTATCAGTATCAACTCTATCTTGAGATCCCATAGCTTTCACCTTCTTAGTCTTACCTGATAGCAAGTGCTTGGTTAGTAGGTCTATCTGCGTTTTTAGGTGAGCCATGTATTGGTCACGCTCCTTATGTCTTATGCGTTGTTCCGCAGTCATACCTACAAAAATAGTGGGGCTTGCTACCACAGAGTCTCTAGTATGCCATGCTCGACTCTGTTTGGTCATTCTCTCTAACATTTCTGAAGCCTCTGGGAATGTAAGATTAACAAACAAACCACCACCAGCATTATCTACAATTGGTTTTGTTACAGAGTTAAGAGCCATGTACAAAGTCTCCATCAAGTGTATGTCTGTCATATTGTGGTTCGAATACTGTCTCAGCTTCTTATTGAATCTCTCTTAGGTTTCATGTAAGGCTTCAGTTAGGAGCTGCCTAAAGTTGCTGATCTCATCCCTCAACTGTACCCTTCTGGAAGGTGGAAATAACCTTTATAGGAAAGCTTCTTTCAACTGTCTCCAGTTGGTTATAGAATCGGGTGTTAGCTCATTAAGCCACATTGTTGCCTCCCCAAACAGAGACAAAAGAAACAATCTCAATCGGATAGCATTCTAACCCACTCCTGGGTTATCAAAAGATTTACAGATGGTGACAAATTTCTCCAAATGCAAGTTGGGGTCATCCCCAGGAAGACCACCAAACAACCCCTTCAGATTAAGGAGTTGAATCATAGTACTCATAATGTTAAATTTTGCCGCAGGTGCCAACGATGGAGGAATAATTTCACCCGTTGCACCTGCTTTATCCATTCCATCATCATCATCATTGAGATCATACTGTACCGGCTGGTAATCTTTTCTTTCTCAGAACAGACGATTCCTGTTAGCATTACGCTGTACTGGTGCAGCTACTTGCTTTGCATGCCTTGGGTTACCAGGGTTTAACAACTCCTCATCTCCCAAATCTTCATCCTCAGGATTTGGATATCGTACTTGTTGACCGACATTCTGTATATTTACCTGAGCTCTAGCTAAGGCTGCTAACCTGTCAGCCTCCTGCTGGTTTGCTATTCTTCCAATTCGTTGTGGTTTCGGGTTAAATGGTAATAATAGTTCTCCAGAACTTATGGTTCTTGGCATACACTAAAAAGGTCCTTCAATAAACAAAAATAATAAATAAATGTAAAACTAGGAAACTTGACTAACATTCAATTAGTGCACAAAAACTTCAATTTACAACCGTATTCCCTGGCAACGACACCATTTTTGATAACGCTCAAATTACACATCTCTAATGAGAATATAAGCGATCGTTGTCAATATATAACCTAACTAGGTTGGGATCGAATCCAACAGGGAATATGGTGTGAACTTAAGTTGTTTGTGATTTAATTAACTGATAGTTGGATGTTTCCTGGAATGGGGGTTTTGGAGATTAGCAAATAATTGGTGGTCACTTTAGTTTCAGTGTTTGTAATCACGAGTTTATAGAGAATTATGTTCACTATGGGTTTTAGTACTTGACATATGCTAATAGTGATTCAAGATTCTCACAGTAGGTAGGACAACAGATTATCTCTATCGAAGTTATGCCTAAATGTCTCTCGACCTACTTAAACATTTAATTACCTAATCCTCTCGGACATAGCGAATTTATATTCACTAACCAGACTTTACCTCAGGTTAATCAACCTTGTTACAACGCCGATTATTAAATGGAAGTTTAGTGTTTCCAAGTCCCTGTCAATAATTCACTTCCTACTATATTTGATTTCTTATCCCAAGCAAATCAAAGCAGGTGCTATCTATCGTTTGCAACCAATAGATAATAATTAAAATCTCAAAATTATCAAGGAGTCCTATTACCTTTAGAATTGAAAACACATAGCATCTAACCAAGACTTAACCCATAGATCCCATAATTTGGGTCAAAGGGATTTAGCCACAAATAATGTAATAAGCGAAACAACTAGACGTATTCATAATTTGAAATATGAACTTACCATAAGATAAATAATAACTAGTGATTCTTAGATTAGATCACAATAGAAATCCCAAAATATTAATGAAAATCTCTTCAAAGTTAATTATTTTTTCAAGCCAACAAACTAGAGAGAAAAATAACAAAATACGTGTGTTCCAAAATTATGTTCAAAACTACTTTAGAAAAGCCTCAACAATACTTTTTATAGTTTAGCCTAAATAAGAAATCAAAATCACAGAGTTTAATAATTCCTCAAATTAGGCGCTGACATTCGTGACACCTTATCAGGAGTCTGACAACTTATCACAAATGTCGTAAGCTCCCTCGGCAGTTTTAGCACTTCCTACTTAAGGCTGACGATGAATCCTGATGACTTATCAGAAATATGACGACATATTAGACAATGTTGTCACTTCTCCACCTCAGCTCACATGTTCTGCCTAAGGCTGACGGCGACTCTGACGACTTATCAACTCTTTGACAACTTATCAGGAAATGTCGTCACAACTTTCAGCTGAGGTTCATTCTCTTTCTAAGGCTGACGGTATATCTAATAACTTATCACAGGGATGATGACTTATCAGTAATGTCATCAGCCACACTTCTCT
This sequence comes from Capsicum annuum, assembly GCF_002878395.1. Classification (NCBI taxonomy): domain Eukaryota; kingdom Viridiplantae; phylum Streptophyta; class Magnoliopsida; order Solanales; family Solanaceae; genus Capsicum; species Capsicum annuum. Next base: position 107,245,813 of record NC_061114.1, read on the forward strand.
TTTATTTGCTTCAGATTTTAACTCTTTTACTTCCATCCTTGTTGGTTCTCTTGCATCTTGGCTTCTATTGTAAAATCAAAGATAAAACAATCAAAAATGACAAAAGTTGCTTAAGACCTTGCAATTATTCTCAGTTAAAAGCCTCAAATGTGTTAGCATCTGCTCACACATCAGTCACCTGTTCTGGGACCTGGTTCACATGATACAACATACAAAATACAGCAAGTAGTAAACCAGGTTCTTATTTGTCAATTATCAAAACTACAAATATGTTCTTCTACTTTCCCACAAATAATTTTTTGTAAAATTTTATCTTTTGTCCTGAATGGGAACGTATGCAGCTTTTCCAAATGAAACATGGCCATCTTAACATATTTTTATTCTATCACGCAACTTCAATTGATCATAGACTAGACTAGATATATATCGCAGTGGACCGACCTTAACTGTTTTGTATTGAAGTGCCAAGCTATATAAACTTAGGCTCACAAAAATTAAACCAACAAAATTTGGAACACTTTGGAAGATGTCGGGGGCATAAAGGGCACAACCGAAGTAATCTTTAACACCAACAACATATGAATCAATTACCAAAGAGAAAAATAAGACAAAAATGGACATTTATTCTCGTGAAGATGAAAAAGGGGATACAAATAGATAAGATTCAAAACAAGGTAGATAATGCCGCTGGCAAAGGTGGTCAGGTATTTGGGGCCGACAAGGACATAGAAAAGGACTTGGGGGTTATCAGCACCGGCGAGTAAAACTGTTTACTAATGCTAATTTTTTTTGTACACTTTACGGTGTTTGTAATGGCCTTATCTTGAAGGTTTCTTTGTATTGAGATTTACTTTTTTTTTTCTATTTAGTGATTTTCATTAATGATAGATATTTTTCTTTTTTTCTTTTTTAGTCTAAAAATATTTTACAATATTTATTTCCTTTTAAGTCTAGGTTTATTAATTACAGAATATTTAGTCTTATAGCTATAAGTAAAATATCATATTTTTCTTATTTATTTTATGTAGTTTCTTATAAATATAGATGTACTCTTCTATTTGAATCAATAAAAAGAATCAATCAAGAGTTTTCATTCAATTTCTGTTTAATTTTATTTCTTGTCTTTTTCATTTCATAACAGTTGTATCAAGAACCTTCATTGATCCTCATGGATCTGTAAATTTATTGAAGAAAAACTGTTAACTATTTTTTAATCCATACTTATTTTCAACCTACTTTTAATCCTTACATTTATTTTTAATGCATGACTATTTTTAACCCTTACTTTTATTTTTAACGTAAGGCTATTTTTAATTATTTTTTAATTTATATTATTTTAAATCTTATTTTTTCAAATCATGACAAGCAATACTCTCTCTTTTAGTGCCCCACAAACCTTCTCTGGTGAAAATTATCAAATTTGGGCAGTAAAGAATAAATCTTACCTTGAAGCTTATGATTTGTGGGAAATTGTAAGGGAAGACAAACCTATACAACCACTCCCTGCAAATCCTTCTGCTACCGAAATCAAACTTCACTCAAAAGAGAAATCAAAAAAATATAAAGCAAAAATTGTAATTCAAAATTCAGTTGTTGATTCAATCTTTCTAAAATCATTACATGTGAAAAAACAAAAAAGATTGGGAAAAAACTTGAAAAGGAGTACCAAGGAAGTGAACGAGGCAGACAAAATCAAATTCTGAATTTGAAGAGAGATTTTGAATCTCTTAGGATGCAAGAAGGTGAGACAATTACTAAGTATTCTAACAGAATTTCTTTGATTGTCAATAGAATCAGGTTGTTTCGTGAAGATTTTAAAGACAATAGAATAGTTGAAAAAATTCTGATGACTATTCCTGAGAGTTTTGAGTACAAAATCTTCGCTTTGGAATAGTTTAATGATATCTCTGCTATCTCTCTTGCTGAATTGATGAGCACTCTTCAAGCACAAGGGCAAAGAAGAGCTTACAGGGAAGACAAAGTTGTTAATGTATTTTTTATGTGAACCATCAAAAAATAAAAGTTGATTATCCACCTTGCAAACATTGCAAAAAGAAAAAAAACTTAGAAAAATTTTGCTGGTGGAGATCTGATGCATTATGTGGAAGTTGCAAACAAAAGAGTCATGTCACAAAAGTATGCAAGTTCAAAGACTCTTTACGTTTTTCAAAAATAATTTGTTTTAGTTCTTTGTATTGTTGTACTTTATTCATTTTAAATTATATTTATAATATCTTGGCGGATATCTAAATCTAATTTTATCATAATTAGGTAGTATGTGTCTCATTCTTCTAGATTTTAAATGGATTATTAATTTCGCTTCAATACTAGATATTAAGGTAATTAGGTAGGCTAATCTTTGTGGATTTTCTTTTATTTTATTTAGACTTATATATTCTGAATAATTACTAATTAAAGATTCTTTAATTTTTCTAAAAGCTTCTCTATTTTTAAATGGTCTTCGCATAATTAATTTAATAATTTATAGGTAAATTCTAATAACTCTTTGTAGGGGGTGCGCATATCTGACGTATATCTGACGTATGAAATAGATTTATTAGGTATTGTAGGGGGGTGCGGATATCTGGCGTATATCTGACGTATGAAATAGATTAATTAGGTATCTAGTGAATCTATTTTTCTTTGTACGTGCATATCTTTTAAATTTTGTTTCAATATCTTTTAATGATTTACTTTTTGCTTAAGATATATTCATTAATTTGTTTATTATTTTATCCTGTAGTAATTGCAGAGTTACAAATTTCTGTATAATAATTTATCCTAACTGTACTGTAATGTACATCTAATTCTAGATTTTCAATGTTATTTATTATCTTGTATTGTTCTTCTCGTAGTGAGTTTTTTAAATTATATAAACTATCACATGTACTTTTTTCTAAATTTTCTAAGGTTTTTTCTATCCATATTAATTTTTCTTTTAGATTTTCCATTATTTTCCTAATTCGATTTCTATAATTAATTTCATTATTTAGATTATCTTGATTTTCTCTAGTTTTTCTAATATATTCTAACATCTCTTAATCTGTATAATATTCTTCTGGGTAAATTTCCTCATATAACTGTTCTAGCCAATTTATGGTTTCAATTTCATAGTCTATTACTTTTTCTAATATTATTTTCTTCATATCTATTATTTCTATATCTTTGAGTATATATAAGATTAAAACTTTAAGATAATCTAGGTGATCTATCTTTTAAAATTGATTTTATTATAATATGTTGTAGTTGTTTGTTTTAGTCTTAGTAATTTTTGCATATTAAGAAATAAATTCTATATATTTTATATCTTTATTTTTCATGTATTTGTCTATATTTATTTTCATCTGTTTTTCTAGTATCTGTATGTTTTTCATATTTTTTCCCAAAAATTCTATGTAATTTGTCATGGTAAGTATTTGTAAGAGTAGTTAGGTAGGTATGGTATATAATTTACTCTAGTCATGTAATATTTACCAAATGCTTTTTCTAGTATGATTTTTCTTATATCTGCTACTTTTATATCTTTAAGTACATACAAAATAAGTATTTTAAATTTATCTACCATCACATCAGATAAATAATTATTCATTTTCATAAAATTGCTTTTTTTCAAAATATTCCCTTCAACCATATACATAACAAAATATGGTCATCTTAGATTACTATATACCAGATTATTCTTAAATAATATGTTCTTCGGTCACTATTAACATGGTAATCTGGATACTTTTTTCCTTAAACAGCGCCTCTACTCTGGTTACTCCCCGCCATGGCTTCTTGCCTCATTGGTTTCACCTTTAGGATGGCATAGTTCTTAGGAATTTTTCTCCGTTTCCACTTTGCTAATAAACTTCTTAACATATTATTCCTCGAATAATTCTACTATAAAGTAACTAATATGAATTTATTTTATCATATCATGATTGTTGGGAATTATGAATTTAGCTATTCATAATCATAAATAAATATACCTGTTCGGGTAGTTTTTGATATTTCTGAAGTTTGTTCCTCCATAGCTTTTTCCATTGAAATATGTCTGTTTTTTAATTAACTAAGTAAAATATTTGTTGTGGAATGGAGAGAGTATTTGCTTCAACGCATGAAGGCTTGCTTTGCAATGGCTTCGGCTTCCTTTCTTTATAGAATGAAATCTTTACAATCTTTACACGTTTTTTTAAAATGCTAAAAAAAAGCTACTAATCTAAAAAGTCAAAAAGGCTACTACCTAGACCTATAGCCTTTAAGAAATTCTACAAGTCTACAAGACTACATATAGGAACTTACAATAATTACAATTCTTTTACGTAAAGACTAAAAAAAATCTATACAATGATTATAAATAATTTAATATCTTGTCTCCGTTGATGTTGTCGTATCTGTTGTATCTCCATTATTGCTTCTTATCTTATTTTTCCAGCAGGCATTTTATCTTCTTTTATTCTAGATGTACTTCTGAAATAATGTTATTTTCTCCATTACATCTTGAACATTGGTGATCTGGATATTTGTGTCCAATTATTTTACAATACCTTATCAGTAGTCCATCTGAAATAAATCCTTTTTTAATTGCTCTTGCGGTAGATTATTTTTCTGGGTTAAGCAATGTCATTATCCATTGTCTGACATCTTCCATATCTGCTTGTCGTAGCTCTTTTGAATTAGAGTAAATCATTTGATGATCTCTCGAATAATAGCTCCATATTGGATTTCCATTAGTATAATTATTTGCTAGTTCTTGGATAATCGTAGCTAGTCCAATAAGTCATTTATTTATGTAGAAGTCGGGTATCTCAATTCTGGGTATCTCCGGTTGCTGTGTAATATCTTCTGGTATGATCATATCTCTAGTTAGTCCTATCTTTACAACTTGTATAACTGGTTTTATTTCGTCATATAGTATCTCTGCCGGTGCAGTATAACACTTTATGTAAAATAGATTTCCTTTCGTTATCCGTTTGTAGGTGGTGAATATCTTGTGTAATTCTTCCATAGCTGTTAATTCTTCTCCGTCTTGGGTGTATATGGTGTTTAACAGTCCATAGTCAAAACAAGTTTTTACTAGGCTTGGGTTAGTTTTGGGTAGTGCAATTAGTTTGTTATATCCTTGTAATTTTTGGGTTATATAGTTGGTGTTTGGTTCTTTGATGTTTGTAGCTCTGGGGTTATGGTTTAGAAAAGTTTGTACTCTGTAGATATTTTCTATGTATTTCTGGGCGGTGTAGTTGTAAACTTTTTTATCTTGGTTTAGGCTATCTCGATATGTGCTAACTTGTGGGGGTATGAACAAGTGGTCTTTTTATGTTTTTCGTGTAAATGGTTTTTCAAATATTTTATTCATATTCATATTCTGGTATCTTGGTCGATTAACTCCTTTGCTTGTACCTGCAAAGTAGATTGATAAATGTTATGGGTTTTATGGAGTGTCCCAACGTCTCCTTCTAGCTCTGGAACTTTAATGTCTTCCGATCGACATAGCTCTGCACACTGCTGAGTTAGCTGATTTGTAGCTATAGACTTCAGTTTATCTTCATTAGTCTTTAGCTTTTCTATCTCATTACTCATACTGTCCACTTTCATTGAAAGCGTAGTTAGGGTGTTAAGTATTTTTTCTAGAGTATCTTCTTCTATTATTTCAGTCTGTGTAGCTTTGTCTTGATATGTAATCTGCAATAACATTTTTGTTAGTACTGATTACTTCAATTGTAAATGTGAAATTTAATATATTCAAGACTAGTCTCCGAATCTCTTTTATTGTAACTGAATTTTGTATTTTCTTTGTTAACCACCAGCGTACCTGTGTATTATCTGTTCGTACAATAAATTTGTTATATACAATATATGGCTCAAATGCTAATAAACATTTATATAATGAACATAATTCTTTCCTATTTATTTCCCATTTTATTTCTGTCTCATTGAACGTACCTGAGTAGTATCTACAATGATGTTCTATTTTTTCTGCTTCATATCGATATTTAAGTACTCCTCCGTAACTATATTCACTAGCATCCGCTTGTACTATATATATAAATTTTCTATTTTCATCTGGAAATTGTAATTTTGGTAATTCTTTACAAAGTAATTTTATTTTTTGGACTTGTTTTTTATCTTCTTCATTATAGTTATATTCTACATCCTTTTTTAATTTTTTCTGTAGTGGTTTTAAAGTTTCCGCTAATTTTGGAATATATTCTCTTACTTGGTTTACTAATCCTAAAAATGATTGTAATTTCTTCTTTGTATCTAATTCTTCTTTCGAATTTATTATTTTTTGTACTATATGTTGTTGCATTTTTACTCCACTTTTATCTATTTGTATTCCTAAAAATTCTATCTGATTTTTCATAATTTCAGCTTTCTTTTCGCTTAGACTTATTCCCGATTTTTCTATTATATCTGTAAACTATTCCAATAATTTTAAATGTTCTTCTTTAGTTTTTGTATATAATAATACATCATCTATGTATACTATACAATTAGATAATTGTTTAAAATAACTATCCATAAAATGTTGATATCTACCTGGTGCATTTTCATATCCAAATGGTAATACGTTCCATTCATAAAATCCTTGTGGTACCGTAAATGCGGTTAATTCTTTAGATTCTTCTTCTAACTTTAAATGGTAAAATCCTGATTTACAATCGAATTTGCTAAAATAATTATATCCTTGTATTTGCCTTATTTTTAATATCTTATTTGGTATTGGATAATTATATGTTATAGTTTTTGCATTTAAATTTCTATAGTCAATAACCATCCTACTTTTTCCTCTTTTTTGTTCACTATGTTTATTTACTATAAATGCTGGACTATTATGTTTACTATTACTTTTTTGTATATATTGTTTTTCTAATAATTCATCTATATACATTTTAAATTTTTTTAAATCGTCAAAATTATATGTTAATGGTTTTTGGGTTATTATGCTATTTTTATCTATTAATTCAATTTTTATAGTAGTTTTATGTTTTTCCCATCCTTTTAATGGATCTTCACTATATAATTGTTCTAATTTTTTCTTAATTTTTTCTATTTTATTTATTGAAAATATAGTTATTTCTGTTTTATTTATCGAAAATACTACTAGTTCTATTGTATCTTCAGTATTTTTTATATTTTCTAACTTTTGTGTAATTTTTTCACTTCCTTTTATCTAATCAGTTTTCTTTCTTATTTTATTATTAACTCTTTTTGCTCTTACTTTCTGTTTACATGGTGTTGTAAACCACCAGTCTGTTTTGGTTATTATATGTGGGTATAATTTATCTAAGAACGGCATTCCTAAAAGTATATCTTTTGATGTTAGTTCATAATTATAATTTTCTTCTATTGTTAATATCTTATCCCATACTTGTATTTTTACATTCTTAGCTTTATAAGTAATTAAACTTCCTTCATTATTAAATCCTTTAACTATTATTGGTGTTTTTAATTTATCCCATTTACTTTCTGGTAAGCAATTATATCTACATAAATTAGCTTCTGCTCCTGTATCTATCATAGGCGTATAATATCTACTGTAATATCCTTCTACTACTATCTTCATTAATACATATATCTTCATTTCATGTTAAGGCTCTTCTTAAAAATAACTTTTCTTTGTTATATGTTAAGGTTAATTGTGTATGTTCTATATTATATGGTTTTACTTGTTCTAACCATTTTATTCCCAATATTATATCTGCTTTTTGCATTTCTTCCTTTACTTCGAATTCTATTTTTATTTTTCTAACTCCTATTATTATTTCTTTTTCTGCTATATTTTTACTATTTATTAAACTTCTTGGTAGATCTGGGCACATATCATTATCAGTCTTTATTTCTTCATTTTTTACTAGATATTTTGCTATATAATTTTCTTCTTGTCCTGTATTCAAAAGTATTAGATATTCTTTTTCATTTATTTTTCCTGTTATGTAATATTGGTTTAAATTACTTATTGAATTTGTTTCATAACTTGTTCTTTTTTATGAGCTTGATGATTCTGGTTTTTCATCAGCTATTCTTTTCGTTGTACTTATTCTATCATTTACTATTTCTAAATTTTCTTCTATATCTATGTCTCTATAGCTATAATCATTATAATCTATTGTTTTTACAATTTGTTCGAATGGGCTTTCTATTCGTATTTTATTAATCTTATTTTTTCCTGTTATTTTATGTTTTGTTGTTAATACATATAGATTTTTGCATCTTGCTGTAAATATTTTACTTCCTGGGGTTCATTCTATTCCTGATATTTTCCAATATAATACGAGTGATTTATCTATATTTTTATCTGTTACCACTACTGAATAATTTGCACTTATTATGAATTTTAATTTTTGATATATTAGATTTCCTGTTACGGCAGTTATTATGCTTTTTTCTATAGGTTTTATAATTTTATCATCTGCTAAATATAGTTCTATTGGTGTGTCTATTCCTTCTCTAAAACATGCTTTTATTAGTATCTCTGTACCTCCAAGGTGTACATATTTTATTGGATCTCCTTTACTTTTTATATCATTTATCTCTTTATTAATTATTCTTTTTGTTACTAGTGGTATACTAGCTTTGCCTTTTGCATATCTGCAGTCTATTACATGTTCTTTTTGGCATACTACATAATATTCATCCTATTTCCTAGTAAAAATATTTTTTATTGTTGGCATTTTAAATATTTTCTCTACACTTAAATCTAATTCTTTTCCTTTTATTTCATCGAATATGTTACTGTCAAATATTATTTTCTGTTCCGTTCCTTCATCATTTAAATATTCTTCCTTTGTTATTATTTTTATATCTTCTTCAGTCATTTGATTCATCTATTTCACTATCTATTTCATTATCTGTTTCGTTTTCTGAAATTTCATATATACTATCCTCACTTTCTAATTCATAATCTATATAATCTATCTGCATATATTCTGTGTTATCTATTTTTATTTCTGATATTTGTTTATTTTTCGGATTTTTAGGTAATTTATAATCTCTAGCTAAATGGCCTATCTTTCCACAATTATAACAAGTACATTCTTTTATAGATTTCTTCTTTCTATATGGTCTTTTATATTTATAATTTTTTACATAATATCTTTTTCTTGGTTTCTTATATTTAATTACTTGTGTAAGAAGAACATGAAGATGAGGAAGACCAACTTTATTAAATTGTTGCAACAAAATTAAGAAAAAATACATTTTTTTTTCAAGAATAATTAAGTGTTCAAACTCAAGTTGGATACACCGACTTGAGTTTGAGGGGGAATGTTGAGATTTATCTTCCTTATATTTTGTGATTTTCATTAATGATAGAATATTTTTATTTTTTTGTTTTTAGTCTAAAAATGTTTTACATTATTTATTTTCTTTTCAGTATATGATTTATTAATTACAAAATATTTAGTCTTATAACTATAACTTATTTATTTTATTTAGTTTGTTATAAATAGAGATGTACTTTTCTATTTGAATCAAGGAAAAGAATCAATCAAGAGTTTTTATTCAATTTCTGTTTAATTTTATTTTTTGTCTCTTTCATTCCATAACACTTTGTTTTAGTTCTCTTTCATCTTGAAAATGCATACCAGTTGTTTCGTTTGTAACTTGCTCCGTCTCTTACACTTTGCTTGGATATTTCATAATATGTTGTATTATTAATACATTATATTATATAATATTATGTTGTATTGTATTGTACTACTTTGATGAATATCGAGTTTAAATAGATTATACCGGTATTTAGTTTCATGGTAATGTCGCTCGGGGCGGTAGATATTAGAGCCAAGCGGCTTTATCAATGTAAAATTGAATTACAGTTTGTAAGGATTTTACTTACACTTAAGTGTGTTTACTTCTTATTTTTGAACTTTTCAACTCAAAAATCTTGGCTATTAGAGGGGGATTAAAATATGTAGCATTTATGAAATTTAACATAAGACCAAGAGGATATATGAAGGAGAAAGTACACCGAATAGACTAAAAATTAATTTATTTACAGCCAAATATCTCCTTAAATACTGTATCGATTAAAAAATTAAACTATTACGATAAATGCACCCTACGTGATAATCCACAACTGGAATTTTTTTTTTATTGAATTATTTTGTGCGAGAGGTCCAACTATTACATCACAGATAGAAATCGTGCGAGGGTTATTTCATATTTTGTAAATTGTGTGAGGTCATCTCATATTTTGTCGAGTGGGAATGGTAGGTCTCTCACTCATAAAAAGGAGGCCAAGATCTAAGTGTCCTATTTTTCTCTCACCATTTCTTTCCTGTTACATATTTTTTTATTTTCAGTTTTGCTTTTTAGCTAACGATTGCATTCATTATCAAGTAGTAAATTACAACTCCATAATAATCCTACCTCAGAACTACTATCCAGTAAAGGAAAATTCAAAAATTACAAGAGAAAACAAATAGAAAATCAAGAATATAGCAGCTACTAAAATTTCAACTCTTATAATTTAGAACTAATTTCCGGTGGAGCTTTCACACAACATGTGTAGGCTATCTCTTTAGTGAGGCATTGCCATTGTCTGCTTCGGCCTTCAAAGATTCTTGAATTTCTTTCCATCCACATTACATAAATGTATTATGTGTAAACCATTTTGAAGATGTGGGCAGTTTGTGATTTGCCTTTAGTACTTTTGATCACCCATGCACTGTGTTCTTCCCAATTTGCAGCATCAACGTAGCTTTTATTTTTAGTTTTAGGTATAATACACATTTCGTGCATATATCTTGTTCTTGTTTTAATGAGTTTAAATATTATGTTAAATAGGATATTTTTTTAAAATAATAAAAACTTCAATAATTGAACATAATATTTTTTGATGAGGTAAAGATGAAAAATTTATTTAATTAAATTTAATATTTATTAAATAAAATTTTCAGAAATTTATCCATCACCTGTAAATTATAATAAAATAATATGATAATAGAAATATCATACAATCTTATAATAGCGATATCAAAATAATATAATCAAATTTAACTTTTGTAAAAAAAATCTCAAAGTCGATCAATATTTATTTATCATTTGTCGTAAATTACAACAAAATAATATGATAATGAAAATGTCATAACAATACAATTAAATTTAATCTTTACACACACACAAAAAATTCTTGAAGTAAATATATCAAAATAATATAATTAAACTTAATTTTTACTTAAAAAATATTTTCAAAATCGATTGATATTTGTATATCACATGTAAGCTACAATAAAATAATACGATAATAAAAATATTAAAACAATACAATTAAATCTTACTTTTATCCCAAAAAATTGTAAATTTATTATTTGAGTATAAATCCAAAAATTAATAACAAAAACTTGTTATTCATGATAAATAAATTCAAAGTAATAGAAAAAGAAATTTAAAATTTAGAAACAACAAAGTCACGTTGTGGATTCATTAATGAAACTTGTACATAAACATGAAAAGATGTTTCGTTATTCTTAATCAATAAAATTAATGTAATGAAAAAATTAAAATCTTAAAATTAAATCAACACATTACATTAGAGATTCAAAAATAAAATTATTAAAAAACATAAAAGAATGACATATTATTTATGATCAATAAAATTAAGACGTCATATAAATAAAAATTGAAATTCAAAAATCATAAAGTTATCCAAAACTTTTTTATATAATAATTTCTTTGAATTTAATTTTTTTTAAGTAAAATATTATCATAAATTTAAGAATTCAAGTAGGAAATCTTATTTATTTAATTTTTTATATATTTATTATAGTTAATATTTAATATTATAAATTGAAGGAAATATATATATACATATATATATATATGATTTTATTTATTGTGAAGTCTTTTAATAAAGGGCAAAAGTTCAAACAGTTATTTTGTGATTCTTCATATTTTTAATATATTACAGACAGAGATTAGAGATGACTGCTTTTCAATATATTTATATTTGATTTAAATAAATATTTGATTTATTTTACTCTTAACAAACTTTTTTCCTTATTTCAATATGAATTCACCGGAAGTTTTCATTATCAAACACACGGTGTGTGATAAAATAATGTTTATGTGTAATAAATTTTAAAATTAAGATAATTTTTATAAAACAAGAAAATAAAAGTTATTTTTAATAAGCTCAGTTGAATAATTACTGATGAAATTTATTTTTTAGTTTTACTATTTAATTTTTAATTCTATAGGCATTTGACCATGAAATTTAAAATATATTCAATTTACTTACAATTTTTAAAGTTAAAAGTAAATTAAAATTGTATTTGGTCATAATATTTTGAAGTTAATATTTAAAATTAAACTTATTTTTTATAAAAAATATAAAAAGTGAAAATAAATTTTAGAAATAAAATTCTATGAAATTGGAGTTATTTTATGAAAATAAAAATTTACTTTCCAAAAAAATAAGTCCAAGAATGCAAAAGGTGAAACAAAAAAATAGTGAAAACACCTCTTGAGATGTTTTTTATATGTTCAAATATAATTTTATTTACTGTCAAATAAATATTTTAGAATAAAATAAAAATGTATTCTGAATGTAATAAATATTTTGTGTGGTCAAATGGACCTTTTATTATAAAAAGTTTGGTCAACATAATAATTTTAATTTTTAGATTTATGAATAAAATAATTTTTTTATTTTATGACCAAATGTCCAGCACTACTTTTTGTTGTTCCTTGAAGTGGTAATGATGTTATTTTAATTTGTGAAATAAAATGGCATGAGTAAATATAAATTTAAAAAATTAAAATATTCTATATTAACAGAGATGTGAATGGAAGAGATGGGCTGGAAAAAGAAAAGAAAAAGTATATTTTACATATATCCCGACATGTTGTCAATATTTACCTAAAATTCCAACATTATTTAATTTGGTAAAATCTCAACATTTAACCGTTAAAGATACATTTAATTAACGTTAGATACATCCTAAAGATACATGTAGTTAGTAAACTAATTTGTTTAAATTAAGGCGTGTAACGGTTAAATTTCCTTAAATGTAGCAATTAACATAACTAATAATAGTAAATGCTCAATAAAATCCCATAAAAAAGGTTATTTGTTTCTTATTCCATATTCTTAAATGAAATATCTTCCATTATCACTTTCCAGAAAGACTCCAACTTTTTCTTTCACGTTTGTTGATTTTTTTTGACGTACTTGCAAGGAATATTTCCGTGTTGTTACGTCATTCTAGAGTTTGGATTAATGATACAAATTACGAGGGTTATAAAAGTGATGGAATCGTACATAGTTGATGGTAATGCGGCACCTTTATTGATTCGTAATGCAATTGAGCATTCTTTCAATTTCTATACGAAAAGACCGGACAGGAAAAGGTATGTATCTTGTTTAACATATTAGTTTTTGTTAATTGTCGCTAGTTTAATGAATTATGTATCTAACTTTACATTGATAAGTTTTTTGACGTAACTATTTTTAGTTATGTTAATATGGCCTTGATACATAACTTTTTTGTGTTCATGATACATTTTTTGTGTCCTCGTATATGTGGTGCTAAATTTGAGTACAATTATGTATCTTGTGATGTTTTAGTTTTAGTTATATAAACATACGAAAGATACATATGAGTATTGTTAAAGATAGATATTGTACACGTTGTGCAGTTTATGTATCTATCATTTTGTTTTCCACTATGTTAAGAAACATCTTATTTTTGTAACATCTTATTTGAGTATAATTATGTATCTTGTGATGTTTTATTTTTAGTTATATAAACATACGAAAGATACATATGAGTATTTTTAAAGATACATATTGTACAAGATTGTGCAGTTTATATATCTATCATTTTATTTTTCAGTATGTTAAGAAACATCTTATTTTTGTAATATATTCTGAATTTTAGTTTGCATGATTGCAGATATGTCCTAAGATGTTGTTCGGAGGATTGTATTTGAAGATTTAAAGCATCCTGTCGGTGAGGGACTGACCTCTTTAAAGTGTCGGGGTAAGTACTGATATACATATTCCTTCATCTGCTACTCGCCATAAGCAAATCGTTTTGTATTTTTTCTTCACTTTAAAGGAGATCTAGTATGGACTAAGTTGATTTTAAGTGTCAAAATACCGCGTGATAAACTGCCTCCCTTACAGTCAAGAGTATATATGAGATGATTTGCTAACGACAAGAGTCTGCTTTAATATTGTTGGCTGGTTTCTGGTTTATGTTAACAATTTGTATATATTGTTGTTATACAACTGGAACTATGTTGTGCAGTATGTTCTTGAACTCGGAGACATAGAGATTTTGTGTTATATATTCAGCCAACTTGAGAAGCAGTGTTTATTATTAGCCTTCAAAAAGAGGTGGTAGTCATGTTGTTGAGAGATGCATAGAGTCAAAAAAATATGGAATGATTTCAGTAGTTGATGTTCTTCTATCTGATGCCAAAACACAAGTTCAACTTGCCGACGATCGTTTTGGCAATCGTGATTCAGAATGCATTGAAATCTAATAAGGTAAGTTATTACATCTTCTCTTTTTTATCACTACAGTCAAATGTTAGTTGTACAAAAACTTAATTGCTATAGAGGATGACTATTATAGAAGAGTCCTCCTTTAATAACAAATTAATATGGTTGTAAAAGCTGATTTAGGATTCATTTTCTTTTTGCAGGAATATAGAGAAGAAACGCGCTATCAAGCTTTAGCAAGAGTTCGAATGTCATATAGCTCAGTTCTTGTAAACAACAATCCTGGGAAACATGTGATCATCAATATCAAAAATCTAAATCTAGTTTTTCATAGAGCTCTGAATATATAATCAATATGCAAGACAATGTAGAGGAAGACAATCTTGTTTCTGTGTATTTTCTGTTTATGTTACTTCTGTGTAATCTGTCTCTTTTGTTTTTACTTTGTAACACAAGGGTGAATTTATGATGATGCAAAATAATACAATATGTATCTTTAAGCTTAAAAACATGTATCTTTTGTTTGCTTATTTTAATAATACTTAAAAAAACACTAGATACATTTTAATGCATACTCAGGTAACCATATATACAAGATAGTACAATATGTATCTTAGATGAAATAACATGTATCTATTGTAATGCTTATTTTAATAAAATTTAAACAATATAAGATACGTATAAATGCATTAACAGTAGACCACTGATAAAAGATAAAACAATATGTATTTATAAGCTTATATGCATGTATCTT